>NC_137046.1:39669603-40244603 GCF_032717465.1 Coenobita brevimanus
AGCTAGCTCCAGCCCCACCTCCAGCACACAACATGTCTCCCAAATAACAAAACTCTTCCACACTCTCAAGAGATTCACCAACAAGTTCAATCCATTCACGTCTGACAATCTCCACCTGCTCACCCCGACACGCTGTACACATAAAATCGCATTATCTCGCAGTCTACCTCTGATACCACTACATCTCTTATGCACCCATTTATCACACACACCGCACAAGATGGAATTACTTCCCACGCCCTTGTGGCAGACTGCACATGGCCACTCTCCCTCGTCTTTGACAGCACCGCCACCAACCCTAGATATCATCACTTTTGTTTTATCTGCATTTACCCTTAAGCCCTTGTGCCCCATACCATCTTTCCACTTCCTAAACCTTTCCTCCGCCTCCCTTTCGTTCTCTGCAATCAGCACCAAATCATCAGCATACAACAACTCCCCCAGGAGTCCGTTTCTAAAGTCACGTGAAAGGGCTTGAAGTACCATGATAAACAACAAGGGGCTCAAGACTGACCCCTGATGCACACCAACATTCACGGAAAACTCATATATATATATATATATATATACATACGGTAATCTTCCCAATGTCTGATGTAATACAGCCAAAGGCATGTCCGGAAAGTGGGTTTGTCCTGATACTGGGACCCTACCTTCTGGACTGGTACTTATGGATCTTAACCCAGCCTAAGTTTGAAAGTCACCAAAATAGCTCTCTACCGGACATGCACAGCACCTATTTTAGACCCTATTCACACAAAAAAAGGACATAAATCATGAAGACAATGAAAGGAACCAGAGAATGAGGAATTAGACGTAATTTTGAAAAATACCTAGCAGTGTACAGTACTTTCAGCACGTCCGTGGCCGTTATGAAGATTAACCTGCCTCCTCTAAGGCTCTGGCAATGGTGAAAATGCTCTTGAAGCATGTATGGTAATCCACAATTGTGCTGCACTTAAGTCTTTGCACTGTGAGTTATAATTGCTTAACACTGCACATTCAGTTCTTAGTTATACCATGCCAGTTTCAACGGCCAGTTTGCACTCCGCACTTAATCCTTTGCACTCTAAGTTCTAATTTCTTAACACTGCACAACACTGTGAATTCCCATGTGGTCTAGCGGCGAGGCATTGCAGTTTATTCACTGTTTATTCGCAAAAATGAGCACATTTGGCATCCATTGCGATGAGCATCTAGTCAGTATGGTAGTTAGGCGGTGACTGGGGAGGGGAGGAAGGAAGGGGTTGCGGGTAAACACAGATGTTTGGCGCGTGCGCCAAGATCAAATTACTGGCGAGAAAGATTCAGATTTTTTTATTTTTTACGTTTTTTGGCCATTTTTGGGTTATGAAGGCCAGGGCCCAAAATGCCTGGGTAGTGGGGTGTCCAGTTATTGGGCGTCTGGATAGTGGGCAGATTATTATATATATATATATATATATATATTATACAGTCAAGTCGCCTATGGCACGGACTTCCATGCCCCGGTTTTCTGTGACATGGGAAGGTGCCAGAACCAAAAAAAAAAACCACGCGCATAAAATACCCATGGCGCGGCGGCACGGGAAGGTTTGAAATTGCCCAGGCAAATTCCCCTGGTGGTTGGCACGCTCCTCTGTTTGTAAACAAAGAAGCTGGCGACCACTTCAGCTCCATACTACAAGTGCTCCAACTGTGGACTTCTTTCTCTTCTATGAGGAGGTTAAAATTCACGAAATTCATTGTGTTAAGTAATGAAACGTTAAAGATTCTTTGGGTATTGTGACTAGTTTATAGGTTTGTTTGCAAAACCGCCATGAACTGGTTAGTGACAAAGCACCTATCTCTGAGCTAAGATGAAGTACCAGTATAATGCCTCCATCATCATCATCACATATATAAGAATGATTATAAATGTGTTAAATGTGAGTTTTGTTGACACTTGAGCATACAAATATCATCAAATAAACTTGTTCAACCAGTGCTGGACCAGGTAGCCTCCACCATCTTTAATGTTTTGGTCAGTCCAAAACATTAAAGTTGGTGGAGGCTACCTGGTCCAGAACTGGTTGAACAGGTTTATTTGATGATATTTGTATGCTCAAGTGTCAACAGAACTCACATTTAACATATTAATAATCATTCTTATATATGTGATGATGGGTGGCATTATACTTAGTTGTAGCTCAGAGGTAGGTGCTTCGTCACTAACCAGTTCATACCAGTTTTATAAATGGCTGTATTATGTCCAAGTAGACACAAGGCTGATCACCCTTCCATTTTTTTGTCCCTGTTGTTACATGTAATACATGCATTGATTGATTGCTTGGTTGTGTGCCTGTGTAAAGTGGGGACAAATGGGGAAAAATGGGGTGAGAAAGGGGACTTTGGGCAAACATCCAGAACCAAAATCCATTTTTCCTGTAAGTTTAGTTATTTCAGTGGCACGGTTTTCTATGGTGCGGGATTGTTCCAGAACCAATTACCTGCGCCTTATGCGACTTTACCGTATATACTGTATATATATATATATATATATATATACATATATACACATATGTATGTATGTGTGTGTGTCAGACCTTAATGTATCCTCACTGTCAAGTTTCTCCTTAAAGTAAAGAAGAAGGCTTGGAGAACAGGACTGACTGCCTGATATTCTGGAGGGAGCCAGGATTGCTCACCTGTTGATGTTTTTGCTCTGCCCACCTTTGGTGTTCAACCAGTCAGTATCCAAGTTGGCCCTGATATTCTTCTCCTCATAGATTTGAAGGGTACAACCATTGGGAAATGACTGTTGCTTCCCAACCACCACTGCAGCATGTGGTTAGATCCTGACTATGACAAAATACAAGGATAAGTTTCAAAGCAAGCCTGAGGACAGTAAATCACCCAGGGTGATGAGGGTGGGTTCATGGAATGTGGGAAGTTTGAGGGGAAGAGCGGGGGAAGTCGTTGAGGCATTCAGTAGGAAGTGGGTGGATGTGGCGTGTTCACAGGAAGTCCGGTACAGGGGTGGATCAGCCAGGAAAATTGTTGGGAAGGACTGTTACTATAAGTTGTTTTGGCAGGGGGGGACAGATGGATATGGGGGTGTTGGTGTGATGGTTGCAGAGAAATGAGTGGAATATGTTATGAATGTTATGAGAGTAAGCGATAGGATATTGGTAGTGAAAACTCTGTTCGGCAGAAAGATAACTGCAGTTATATCAGCATATGCTCCACAGGCTGGATTGGATGAAGTAGAGAAAGATAGATTTTGGGATGATTTAATCCGTGTAGTAGGTGGTATGCGGGATGATGAGATAGTGGTTTTGGGAGGGGACTTAAATGGTCTTGTAGGTGAAGCAGCACAAGGTTATGAAGGAGTACATGGGGGATGTGCATATGTTATAAGGAATGCGGAAGAGGAAAGGATACTCGAGTTTGGGGAGGCAACGGACATGATTGTGTGTAACACATATTTTAGGAGAAGAGAGAGTAGGTTAATTACATATGAGTCTGGGGGAAATAGCAGTCAGATAGATTATTTTCTGGTTAGGAGGGCTAATAGGAGGTTAGTGAGGGATGTTAAAGTTATAGGAAGTGAGGAGTGTTTGCAGCAGCACAAACTATTGATCTCCGATGTGGTGCTTAAAGAACGAGTGATGGAAAAGAGGACATACGTGCCTAGGAGGAAAATATGGAAACTGGAAAACCAAGTACAGAA
Source organism: Coenobita brevimanus (assembly GCF_032717465.1). Lineage (NCBI taxonomy): Eukaryota > Metazoa > Arthropoda > Malacostraca > Decapoda > Coenobitidae > Coenobita > Coenobita brevimanus. The sequence goes on from NC_137046.1 coordinate 39,673,295, forward strand.
GTAGGGGATGCCTTCTATAGCGAGATGAGGAGAGTGGTGGCTGAACAGGGATCCGTAGACAGAGGCATTAATGAACAGTACAGAGGCCTCAAGAACAATGTCATGAGAGTTACTGATGTAATATGCGGTTGGACAAGAGGACCACCAAGACATAAAGTAACGTGGTGGTGGGATGAGGGTGTAGAAGCTGCAGTTAAGGAGAAAAGAAGGCTTTTCCGGGAATGGAAGAAAGGTAACAAGGAGGAATACTTGGCTGCCAAATGTAGGGCTAGAAGAGAGGTATATAGGGCGAAGTCTGAGTCACAGGGACTTTTACTTGATAACCTAAATCATGGGGAAAAGAAAAATATGATATTTAAGGTGGCAAATCAGATGAAGAGGGATAATCAGGATATTATAGGTGAGCACTGTGTGAAGAATGTTGAAGGAAGGGTAGTGGTGAATAATGAGGATATTAAAGATGCATGGAGAGAGCATTACAGCCAGTTGCTGAATGAGGAGTTTGACTGGGACAGGGAAGGTTTGGAGACAGCAGGTCCAGTGTTTGGCCGTGGCCTTTGATTGGTGCTGCTACTGTGAGTGAGGCAATAGGCAGGATGAAGGTGGGGAAGGCAGCAGGTGTGTCTGGGTTAACTTCCAAAATGATGAAGGCCTCAGGAGATATAGGGGTGAGGTTAGTCACTGACCTGATAAATATGATTATTTATGAGTGTATTGTCCCAGATGATTGGCTGAACAGTGTAATTGTAAATGTGTATAAAGGGAAGGGTGATGCCCTGGAAAGAGGAAATTATAGAGGTATAAAGCTTTTAGATCAGATAATGAATGTAATGGAGAGAATTTTAGAAGGTATGATTAGAGAAAGAGTGAAAATAAATGAGATGCAGTTTGGGTTTATGCCAGGTAGGGGGACCACTGATGCCATATTCATTGTTCGACTGCTTCAGGAGAAATATATTGGTAAGAAAAGGGATCTGTATTTTGTTTTTGTTGATTTGGAAAAGGCCTTTGACAGAGTCCCTAGAGCGGTGGTGAAGTGGGCAATGAGAAAGCTTGGCAAGGAGGAGTGGCTGGTTAGGGTGGTTATGGCTATGTATGTGGGTGCTCGCACCCAGATAAGAGTGAATGGAGATTTGAGTGATGAGTTTTCCGTGAACGTTGGTATGCATCAGGGGTTAGTTTTGAGTCCCATGTTGTTTATCATGGTACTTAAAGCCCTCTCACGTGACTCAGAAACGGACTCCCATGGAAGATGTATGCTGATGACTTGGTGTTGATTGCAGAGCACGAAAGGGAGGCAGAGGAAAGGTTTAGGAAGTGGAGAGATGGTATGGGGCACAAGGGCTTAAGGGTAAATGCAGATAAAACAAAAGTGATGGTATCTAGGGTTGGTGGCGGTACTGTCAAAAACGAGGGAGAGTGGCCATGTGCAGTTTGCCACAAGGGCATGGGAAGTAATTCTATCTTCTGCGGTGTGTGTGATAAATGGGTGCACAAGAGATGAAGTGGTATCAGAAGTAGACTGCTAGATAATGCTGATTTTATGTGTGCGGCGTGTTGGGGAGAGCAGATGGAGATTGTCAGACGTGAAAATATTGAACTTGCTGGTGAATCTCTTGAGTGTGTGGAAGAGTTTTGGTATTTGGGAGACATGTTGTGTGCTGGAGGTGGGGCTGGAGCTAGCTCTGTGGCTAGGGTGAGAAGTGGTTGGTTGAAGTTCTCGGAGCTCTTGCCCCTCCTGACATTGAGAGGACTCTCCCTATGTGCTAAGGGGTCTTTGTATGCAGCATGTTAGGAGTGTAATGCTGTATGGTAGTGAGACCTGGGCAGTAAAGGAGGAGGATATTCACAGGCCCAGACGTACAGAAATGACAATGATTTGGTGGATGTGTAGTGTGTCCCTGCGTCCAAGGTCTGGGGGGGTTGGGTTTACGATGGAAGAGTTGAGAGGTAGGATGGGACTGGAGTGTATTGGTGTTGTGATGAGGAGAGGTAGATTGAGATGGTTTGGGCATGTGGAGAGGATGGGGGATGATAATTGGGTGAGGAAGGTGAGAGATGTTAATATTGAGGATGGGGTTATGAGGGGTAGACTGAGAAAGACATGGGACGAGGTCATTAAGTGTGACCTCAAGGTTAAGGGACTGAACAGGGAGGCTGCAATAGATCGTGCAGCATGGAGAGCCGCCATTAGGTGACCAAGGCCGACGCATGCAAACATGTAGGAGCCTTTAAAAACGAAATGAAATGAAACGTATGAGGCTTAAAGACTGTAGACACTTGCATAGAGGCTTGAAGACCCATGCTCGCACAGGTGTGTCCAGAGCAACACACCATGGAGCATTTCCAAGGTGAATTGTCACACTCCCAGGGTATTCAGTTTATCCATCAACATACACCTCTTCATTTAGGTGTGGGGACAGGCCAGAAAAATATGGGCAATAGTTTCCTCATGTGCAGACCAAATGAATGGAGGGTTGTCTACCAATTTCAGTCTCCAGAGGTAAGTAGCAAGGGCAGCGTGTCCAGTGCATAGGTGAGTCAGTGCCACATCACTGAGCCTCAGTTTGTGTCAAGCCTACAGGTGAGGGAGGAATCCATACGATAGTGGCCTATTGTTGTACCTGGAAGATACTAGCTGAGTTCCATGTCCCAGAGTGTCCTGCCAACATGTTTGACTTAATCCATCAAGGATGAAGCATCCGGCTCCACAGTCACCAGCTGCCTACATGATAGAGCCAAAGATGCTACCTTATCAACAGTATCATTTTGTGGCCCCTGATGCACATGTGCTAGAGTATCCACTGCAGAATGACAGTCCAAAATGACAGTTACAAATGGAGCAACAGTTCATGTATCCCAAATACTAGATGCCTGTGAGAGGCTTGAAGTTTTGAATGCAGTGTTTGTATGGAGGCCTGAGAGTCCACGTATAGCACCATACATTGAGGAAGAAAGTGCCATCTGATGAACAGCACTGCCTGGAAGATGGCAAAGTGCTGTGCCTTCAGAATGCAATTCTGGCCAGCAAGCTTCCACATCTGACTTAGGGAAAGATCTTTGTACCATTCAGCGGCTGATGTAGAGGAACTCAAATTGCACGATAATTTCTTGTAGATTTTAAAATCTCTGATATAAGGCATCTTCCATGTCCAAGAAGGAGGGTTGTCCAAGGTGAGCATCTCTGGATTTTCTGTAATTGTCAGTACACCCAGCAGTGGATGAAAGGAGTTGGATTTATCCAGCCAAGGGGGAACCAGTGATATGGCTGCTGACTGCTGTAAGCATGGGCCAAGGCAGTAACACCCCCAAGGACCTGTATGAATAAAGGCTACGTACCAAAAAGGGCAGCTAGTGATGTAAAGGCCAATCCAGGGCTTCAGGGAGAACACCAAACCAAGTATAGAAATGGGCCAGAGGATGCTGGGATTGATAACATGAAATCCTCTTGAGCCATTTGCAGTCAAGCACCTCTTGACCCCTTGCCAGTGGCAGCTCTCCCGACTCTACCAACATGGACATCACTGAGGAGGAATGAAAAGCACCCAAGGCTGTGTGTAAAGCACCGTTGTGGATGATGTCAAGCTCTTTCAGTACCATCTCCAATGCTGATCAATAAACTGGGCTGCCATACTTGATCTTGCTTTCAATTAAGGCTATATAAAACCTCATAGTGCATCCCTGTCAGCACCCCAGTGTGTAACCGCAGTTCGTCTGATTAAATCTAGCCTCTTGAGACAAAATTTTTGAAGGTAATCCAAATGATTCAGCTTGGTACGGACAGGGCCATTAACCCTTCGTTGGTGTGGCTCAGAATTTATCGTGGTTAGTGCGGTGGGGTATGATATACCCCAGGCAATTTTTCTAATTATTCTCTCTTGTTTTTAACAATTTGTGGTTTTGCACAATTTATTTAAAAGAGATAACCATTTTATTTACTAATTGGATAAGAACACAAAATTGTTTTCACAAATTATGAAATTTATTTCATAATTATTCTTTTCATGTATTGAATTCACAGACTAACATACATGTATTTTATCACAGTCTGACATACTTTCATTGACACAGCAACACTTTCCAATGTACTTTCTTCACAAATCAACATATTCAGTGTAATTTGCATAAAGAAAATATATTAATTCATTAATAACCATGTAACGGTACTTATGAGGTGCTACCCCAAAGTTCCAGTAATTTGAATATTGTAGGAAAATAAGTTACCTTACCTCCTAGTTCTCACTGTCATCGTCTTCGATGGAAGTTTGTCCTTCCTTGAACCGCTTGTACCAGAAAAATGCATCTATAGCATTATTCAACTTTATTTTGATGTCCTTGGTGGTTATAAACATTTATATATGTCTGTGTTAGTTTTTGAATGACTGTGAGGCCTGGAAGGGCTACTTGCCACAACGGTTTTATCTCCTCACACCTACATACACAGTTGTTTTCAGGGTTGGTATGACATTTCCCATTGAATTGGAGGGTTTCCACAAGAGAATTTGGTTGTTGCCGAAATTTTTCTCCCCAAGTACCACCAAGGCCTTGTAGGCCTACTCTTTACACTAGTTATTTCCCCACACCTACATACACACCTGTTTTCATGGTAGATGTTACAGAACACACTGAAGTGCTTTCCTTTCATGTGAAAAGTTGGTTATTTCCAACCCCCGAACCTGTAGGCCTGCTCCCCACAACCTAGTAATCTCCCCACACCTACATACACCTGTTTTCATGGTTGGTGTGAGAAAACAGTTTGAAATTACCTGTTTCAATAAGGAAAATAGGTAGCTATCAAAATTTTCACATTTTTGATTGTTTTGCTTTGGGACATGGCATTCTCCCCAAATTGCAGGAACTTTTGGATATACAGTATACCCAGATGCATTACCTATTGTCCACTCCCGTGTGTGATCTGTAGGTAACTGAGAGTACTCATGGATCAACTTGGTGCAGGATAACAAGAAATTACGTGGGTGGGTGGCAGTATCACAAAAGATATATGCATGGAAATGTCACTGTGGGTATGACATACCCTGCTGCACCAACGGAGGGTTAAAATGCAGTCCTAGAAAAACATGGTAAGTCCAAAACAGGAGCTTATTGTTTCAGTAGGTAATTTAACAGAGCAGTGTATTGTTATCAGGCTTTATGTTGTACATGGTTGTGTTTCCATCACCACAATCATCTCATAACACCTGCAGTGACTATGCTCTTGGGTCTGGATTGTTATGTTACTTCCCCCCCCCCCCCATAAAAGTGCATGTTTCTTTGGTCATTTAATTAGGTTGAGAACTATCTATCTATCTGTTGCCAGATGCCATAATCCCGTAAGGGGTGGCCATTTGACTCTGAGTTATTTGTTTTACGGGGAGGGGCACTAACCCTCCACCAACCCACTTGTTGACACGTAGAGAGCCCGTATGGTTTGGTTATATGGTTACCACCTAGCGTTGTAAATGGTTTCTTGGCTTACAGGAAACCATTTGGCTTGTCACTAAATGTAAAGCCACCTATAATGGAAAGAAAAGCAATAAGAAGTGACGGGAAAGATGGGAGAAATCGGACGAGAGAAGGGCAGGCACAGATAAAGAATGATAAAGGCTTAGGAAGAAGTGGGCAGCACTACATCAAGTGAGTGGATGATGATCGCCACCACCTAGCACTGGTTGAGAACTAATTTGGGGAAATGAAAATGGCAGTGGTGTTATGAATTATGGCATGGTATAATTTTATTAATTTTAGTATTTGTATGAATCAGCTAGATTTGCAAATAGATGATGTTTAACCCCTTAACCGCGGGGCGTCACTTTCGTGACGCTTGGGAGCAAGGGATCATACCGCGGGGCGTCGCTTTTGTGATTCTGTGTTATTTTGAATTCACCCGGGCTTCCAAGTGGGGGCTTGTATCATCTATCAGTACTGCCAATGTCCAACACTAGTCAGCACTCCTAATCTCATCTGTACTCCCATCCATTGTTGACAATTTAGCCATTTCTCCCCGTTCTTGACTCCCCTCCCTACCCCCCCTCCATTACCCTATCCTCTCGCCTGCCCGGCCGTGCTACGCTAAGTAAATCTTCCCTGGAATTTTTCACTGATTTCATCCATTGAAATAAGCCCTATGTCCTATTCTTATACCAAATAATATATACAAGAAAGAAATAAGGTAAGTGAGAGTGCCAAACACCTGGAATTGGCTAATTATCACCTGACAACACCTCACGTGCACTCATTCGCTAATTTTCGCTGTTTTTTCCCCCTTGAAATATGCCCTATAATCTATTTTCGTAATAAATATACATGTAAGGAGGGAAGGGAGAAGCCTAAGTGATATTTACATCCACCTGGAACTACCTAATTTATAATGTATTGTCTAGATTTCCTGCCAATCATATCAGTGCTAAACAACGATGTTTCAAGATCTAACATTGGTAGCTCTGAAAATATATCTCCTAAGTAGGCCTCTAATCTATTTTCGAAATAAATATACATGTAAGGAGGGAAGGGAGAAGCCTAAGTGATATTTACATTCACCTGGAACTACCAAATTTATAATGTATTGTCTATATTTCCTGCCAATCATATCAGTGCTAGACTTAGCTGTTTCAAGAAGTAATATTGGTAACCCTGAATAACCCCTTAGCAGGCCTCCACGCTAGCCCTCCGTTATCAGGTTACTCTCAACTTCCGAAGTGAGAGTACGTATGTTTCTTCTTGCTGACTTCAAGGCCTTTTTTCACCCCCATGCAAATGGCCCTGTGACCTTTACCCCCTACTAAACCTCATGTGGAAAGAGGTAAAGGGCTGACAATTGATAAAAGAGTGACTATGATCTTTCTATTGAGTAAAACAGTGCAAGTGGAATTGTAAATAATGTGTAAATAATGTGTAAACAGCAAGTGAAAGTAATGAATGTAAATATACGTGAACAATGGAAAACAGTTTTATAAGTTATTTCAAGTGACAGTGCACAACACAGTGTAAATAAAATAGAAATGTAAATAACGTAAATAAAATAGAGAACGTAAATAGAAATGTAAATGAGTAGTATTATAAGAATACGAGTATATACCCTAGGAGTAATGAAAGTGAAAGTTTCACTCTAGCATGTCTGAATGCTATGAGTTATGAGAGTGAAGATGAAAGTGACATTCACTCTCAATGCCAGTATACAGGACGAGAAAGTGAATGCTACGTATTTTACTGAAAGAAATTGAATCCCTACAGTGACAATAAACTAATACTACTGAAGGAAACTTATGAATAAAGACTGTAGATATATATAAGTGTTATATAGTAATAGAAATATAAAGTGTGAGGGGTTTTATGAATAATAAATGACAGACTACTAAGAGCGAACTAGTGCCAGTGCGACGATCAGACGCGCTCGTAATTTCCATTGCTTTCACAGTTTTTTTTTTTTTTAGTATAGATCCCAAACTACTTGAAAATTGTAGAATAGTGTTTATAGTGTTAATATCTGGCTGTGGTAATCATATTACGGGTTGTCGGGAAGTGTAAAGTGGAGACTTCGTTACCCTACTTCAGAGGTCTCCACAAGTCCTACGGTAACTGACGAAGGCTCAACAATCATTCCAGGAGAAAGCTGAAGGTATGTGCCATAAGCATATGTAATTTTATTATTCTAGGACTAATAACTGATTTTTGGCAAATATTTTTTGAGAGTCTGTCGGAGCCCAAATAACCCCGCGGCACACGCAAGTCATTGGTAAACAAGCCCGCGGTGTAGGGGTTAAAGTCACTTGATTTTGTGACCTTTCTGCCAAGTTGGCAACACTGGAATGCCCTAACCTGGACGAACAAGAGGTGAGTACAGGTCACATGAGAAAGCATGGGAAGGGTTGTGCAGAAGGGAACAGCGTGTCATGTGGAACCTGTTGATGCATTCCAGCACTTCTCAGATGTTTTTGAAGGATGACCATCTGTTCTCCAGAAATAACCAAACCCAACAAGAGCAAACCCATGAAGAGGAAGGGACTACTGTATTGTACAGACAGTTATTATTAGCTTGAGGTATAAAACTATATACTGTACAGTGGGGCATCCAGTTTGGCGAGCACAGTAGTTTGAAAAAACATCACCAAACTTAAACCCGTCAAACTGGAGACAGACGTCTCATGGGAAAAATTCATAGGAGTCTTTGGTCACCCTTAAGTAAAACTTTTTGAGCCATTTTCGTACCTTTAACCCATTATTTTTCAATAGTAACCACACAAAATAACAATTTAAATACATAAGGGAAAGAAACTCACTAATAACATTTATGAGTCTTTTAATGGGCCAAAATAGTAAGTGTAATGGGTTGACAGTCTTACTGGGGGACTGCTACATTGCTGATATCGTCACTTTCCTCCCCACTGTCATTGCTGTCCTCTTCTGCACCCTCTTTGTCTCAAGCTTCTTGCTGGGTCCTAACGGCCTCCCTTGCCTCTCTCCTGCGGACCTCTGTCCTAAGAGTAACTCTAGCAAACCCGGCCAAGTTGAATCCCAGGTCATCAATTCTGACATTGCTGCGTCATCATCTGGTGCCAGCAACAAAGATGGCCACCAAAATGGCTGCCGGTGTGGATGCACATGGGATTTGGAGACAAAACTAATACTGTGGAGAAGTGAAAAAAATTACTTACTGTATGAATTTTGGATAAAAAATAGTAAGGTAAACGTATGCATTATTTGAGGCAGTAGAAGCACCTCACCAAATCAGTTCTTCTTCCTGATAGTCTGTTATATTTTTCTGAACATTTCTTGGGTGGTAAATAAAGGTTTCATGCAAAATTTGTATTCCCTGTTGTTATCAGCAACGTTCCGCTGTGTCAGCTCGTTTGACTGATCAGCTGTAATGGCGGAAGGACTGTCCTACCCTAAGTGTTTAACTAAGTCAGACCTAATCTAGCTTAACTGTACCTAATAAGTGATCTAACCTGACCAAACCTAACCTAACCTGGCATCCAGTTGGGAAGTTGGGAAACGAAATCCACCTTTCAGTATGGTGAGTAAGATTTCTTCCATTACGTTGTAAACAAACAACCGTGGGTATGGCTTAAGGAACATGATTATAAAACAGTGGAAATTTTTTCAGCAGGAGAAGGTAATTTACCACTTTGAAATTAGTCAGAAAATTACAGAATACAAACTGGAGGAGTATGAATGGTGTTGGTAAGGTGCTTCTATGGCCTCAGATAGTGTATGTTTACCAAAAGTAAGAGAAAAATGCAATTTCAGGATAACTAAACATCAGTAGGGGAGGTCATTGGAAAGGCAAACTTTCCAATCAGAATCAGAACCAGAACCAGGACCAGATCAACCGCCAAAGCAAAGGCCTTCTCGCCAAACTGGCAGACATTGAAAATTTCTAACCTGTCACCAAACTGAAATCTGCCAAACTCATTTGTGCCAAACTGGCAGTCCCACTGTACAGTACAGTGTACAGTCTAACATTTGATGCATTGTAGAGGATTATTGTGTAACCATATATATTCATTACTACTGCAGGGCCCCTTTGGGGGACATGATCAGTAATTGCTTAAATTCGATGTTTGCAGGAGTTTCTGCGGTGTATCCCCTGTGAAAAAGGATGGAGTACATTATACCAATTTCAAGGGCTCTGGACTCAGCTCCTCTGAGACATGACAGTTTTAGGGGTTGGGGTTGAGGTTCAGGTATAGTTCTACATCCCTGCACTAATGTAAGCAAACATATAAATGTTACAATAAGCAAAGTGCACCAGCCACTGTAGTCTACCTGTTATAACTGCTGCCAATTTTACCTTCAGCATACAAGACACAGGATTATTTTTTGAAAGGCATTTTTCAGGGGGAAATTATGTCAGTCCTATCTAGCTATTACTGTCCTACCTGACCTCATCACCACTTTTCCAGATAAGGTACCTCTTGATCTTTTACAGTTTTAATAACTTGATGATATATGTTCCTCCAAAGGTATGGGTTTAATAGTGAAGGCCACGAGATAGTATATGAACGACTCTCCCACCTTCCACCCCTGGGTAAGAGGAATGTAATAATGGGAGTCAACCTTGGCAAAAACAAAACTTCACTAGACCCTCTTAAAGACTACACAGCAGGGGTTATGAAGTTTGGACCTATTGCTGACTATCTAGTCATCAATGTGTCGAGGTGAGAGAATATCCTTGAAATTCAGTATTTGCAAGATGTTATTAAGTGATTTTTTGTACAGTAGACCCTCCAGATGCATGGGTAATATATTAACTGAGAGTACTGTGTGTTGTTTGTGCATTTGGAGATCCATGTGTTATTACAGAAATCTATTATGTTAACTAACCCTCCAGCCTTACCCCAGCTTGCCTGCTTAAAATCCACTGTGACCCCTACTAAACTATAGATATACCTTCTAAGGACATAAACTACTTTATGAAGGTAAAAAAGACATATGACAGTAGCATTAAAGAATTTAAATTAATAAAAAGTTGGGAATGGTAGGTGGGGGCACTCACCATCACTAGATGTAGTTCTGGTCTTGGGTGTCTGCCCTTTCGTCTCCTCCATCCTTCTTTCCTCCCATCCTCTTCTGTCTTTCTTTCCTTCAGTCTTTCCTCGTCCTTCTATCTATCTATCTATCTATCTATAGCCCGACGCCCTAATCCCGCAAAGGGTGGCCGCAGACAAAACGCCTCCAAGTCACTCTGTCACCCACCATTTGACTACCCTCCCCCCAGCTCACCCCCCCCCCTCCCTCATATACCTCTCAACTCCATCCCTCCACCTCATCCTCGGTCTACCCCTCCCTCTCCCTCCCTCCACCTCACCTACATACACCCTCTTAGTCAGTCTTTCATTCTCCATTCTCTCCACATGTCCAAACCACCTCAGTGTATTTCTCCTATTCTTCTCAACCACATCCACATCTACCCCACAACGTTCCTTCACTTCTTCATTCGTCAACCTGTCCCTCCAAGTCACTCCATAATGCTCCTCTCAAGTAACTCATTTCCACTGCTCTCACTCTTGACTTTGTTACGGAACAGAGAAAGATAATGTACACTTTAAGTGAGAATACTAAAAATCACTACTGTCCCGTAAAGTTCCAGGTTCAAACAAAAGAGTTAGGTAAAATTACAAGTTAAAGTTTAATGCTCAAACTAACAACAAAACATTCAGGACTCATAAGGATAATGTAATGGCAAATAAACAGGTTAAATATATGGTTAACTGCAATAGCCTCTATTAACACGAAATTAGCAAGATTAAATTTATCTAAGTCAGCCCTGATAAAATGAGATACCAGATAATACTCAGTGAATGCCAGATAAATTATTACAGATACAAACTATTATCAAAAATGACTGACATAAAACCCAACATTAATCACAAAGACCTCACTAGGCCTAAGAATTAACCTTATGCTATACAGTACTGTACAAGGAAAAATGCAATAACGGTTATACTCAAATCACACAGCTGCAAGATGTTTGGAGATTTCTTGAGCACTCACAATAATAATATCTGTACAGGGGAGGACAGAGATGTGAACAAAATGAGGAGCAGATCTAAGTGGCAATGATGCAGAAACTGAGCTCATTATATAGGGGCCAGGAGAGCTTGATACAACTTGTAAGAAGGACGCGCAAATGAAGCCATGGGGACAAAGAGCTGAAAATCCCGCTCTGAATAACAGAGAGAACGACTTACTCTACTATAATGGTAGAAGGGGGGGACTGAGGCAGAACACGCTCGTGATCAAACATGCAGCAACTGTGCGTTAAAATTACACAAAGGATGATGAAATCATAGGCTATGTAACACCTCCCCACAAAGAAAAAGAAATTTACAAAGGAAATTTCTTATTACTCTAAAACAATCTGTATATGGCATTACAGAACATGCAGAAGTCTTTCCTAGTGTTACAAAACATGAGATCTCCCTAGCACGTTCAGTCATAGGTACTTGCCAGTATCCCTTTAACAAATCAAACTTACTTATGTACCTAGCCTTTCCGATCTTGTCTATGCAATCTTCCATGCGAGGGAGAGGGTAAGTGTCTGTTTTGGTTATCTGATTAACACGTCTGTAGTCGATGCAAAGCCGCTGTGACCCACCTGGCTTAGGGACTAGAGTGACAGGAGAACTCCACTCGCTCTGACAGGGCTCAATCATCATGTGGTCCAACAGGTAGCCAAGCTCCTTCTCGATGAGAGGAACTTTCACTGGGTTCACACGGTAAGGAGGCAGTTTAATTGGCTTTGCGTCTCCAACATCGACATCATGCATCAACACAGTGGTTCTTCCTGGAGTAGCACGGAACACTTGCGGGTACTCCTGCAGTAATGCCGAAAACTCCTGCCTTTCCTTGGGAGGTAGATGAGAAAGCTTAGTCTGGAGATCATTCATGATATCAGGATTCTTCCCCAAACTATCACTCAGGCTCATACTGCATGGGAGAGCTTCACTTGCAGACTCGGGTGGAACAGCTACAGTGCAGACTGGATTATTTTCGTCCCGCCTGTGATATAACTTTAGCATGTTGATGTGACATAGTTGCTTGCTCTTTCTACGATCTGGTGTGGCGATGACATAGTTGACATCACTGAGTTTCTTCTCCACGAAATAAGGGCCACTAAACTTGGCTTGAAGAGGTTGCCCGTGAACTGGTAGCAGAATCAAAACCTGATCTCCTGGCTGAAAGTGGCGTAACCTGGACTTCTTATCATACCAAGTCTTCATCTTCTCCTGAGCAGCTCCTAAATTCTCTCTCGCCAGCTGTAAAGCAGTGGACAGCCGTTCTTTGAACTTCATCACATACTCCAGCAGGTTGACGTCATCTTCCTCCGACAGCCAGCATTCCTTGAGTAACTTAAGGGGTCCTCTTACTTCATGGCCAAACAGTAGTTCAAAGGTGAGAAGCCCAGTGATTCATTTGGAGATTCTCTTGCGGCAAACACAACGAATGGAAGACCTTTATCCCAGTCTTTCTGATGTTCCAAACAGTATTTCTTGAGCATCGATTTGAGTGTTTGATGATATCTCTCCAACGCTCCTTGGGTCTGGGGATGATAAGCTGAAGACGTGATCTGGGTGATGCCCAACTCTTTCAGAGACTGCTTGAAAACGTTTGACATGAAATTACTTCCCCGGTCTGACTGTACCTCCTTGGGCAGACCAAACTTTGTGAAGAACCCTAGCATTTCCTTAACCACGTTCTTTGCTGAGATGTTTCTAAGTGGAATGGCTTCAGGATAACGAGTAGCCATATCAATCATGGTCAACACATAAGAAAATCCTGAAGAAGTCTTAGGAAGAGGTCCCACAATATCCACCAACACACGGGTGAAAGGCGCCTCAAAAGGAGGAATGGGAACTAGAGGTGCAACCTTTTCGGTCTGATTACACTTCCCCACAACTTGACAGGTGTGACAAGACTTACAATACCAGGAAACATCCCTGAAGATACCTGGCCAGTAGAAGTGTTTCAAAATGCGTGCCACAGTCTTCCTCACTCCAAGGTGTCCTGCCAAACTGGAATCATGAGCCACTCTAATGATATCCTGCCTACAAACACGAGGGATGACAACTTGATGTACAACCTCCCATTCACAGTCGGCTGATGCTGTTGGGGGCCTCCACTTCCTCATAAGTACTCCTGACTTTACATAATAACAAGTAGAAGCACCGGCTGACTCTTCTTCACTGTAAGCAGAGTTAGCTAGACCTTTCAACTCAGGGTCAGCAACCTGCAACTCAACCAACTCTTGACGAGACAAATTATCAACACTACGGGGTACTGCCTCATCTGGTGAGTGGTCCAAATTAGCAAGAAAAGTGTCAGCTAGGATAACATCATCATCATCATTATCCTCTAAATCACCAGTAACTTTAGACTTAGCCCTAGTGACAGCACATGCAGGGAACACATCAGGGACATCACAATCCTGGGACACAGCCACTGGCTCACTAGACAACTGAGGAGCTGGACACACTTGACTTCCACCAATATCATTTCCAAGTAAGAAAGTTACACCTGACATTGGGAGTGTCTCAACCAACCCAACCATAACGGAACCATTAACAAAACAAGACTCTAAATTCACTCTGCACAGAGGGACAGAGAAGTAATTATTCCCTACACCTTGTAAGATTACAGTTTCATCAGAGGAATTAACATTAGAGCCTAGAACACTGGTCAGCATAAGGGATTGGCAAGCACCTGTATCACGATATATTTTAACTGATTTCCTGTCATTACTGTCCAGAGGACTGACAAAACCATCAGACAGGAAATTAGCACATGAACTCTTGAGAGTGTCACCCACGTTACTGCTCAAAAGAGGAGCTCCATCATGAGAATTTAAGTTACCCCTCAAAGCAGGTTGAGTTAACTCAGTTAAAGAATTCTGGGAACTCTCAAGAGTGGACACTAGACCAATTGACTGAATATTTAAAGACTCCTTTTTGTTCACATCACGCTGTCTCCTGAAACATCTCTCCGTAGTATGACCAAGCTTACTACAATAAGTACATTTACTTTTCTGAAATCTAGAGGTGAAGCTGGTATTTACTTCCTGAGAAACATCATCTTTATTCTCTTTCCTGTTACCTGTACTCTGAGTAGAGGCAACGTACTTACTCTCAGCTTTCCCTTTTTCTCTAGAATATCTCTTGTGAGTGAGAACATATTCATCAGCTAAAACTGCAGCATCAGACAAATTATCTATTCTTTTCTCATCAAGATATAGGCTTACATCTTTACTAATACACCTCTTGAAGTCCTCCAGCAAAATCATCTGCTTAAATTTACCAAAATCAGAATCCACATTCTTAGAATTTAACCACTGCTCTAACAGATCTTCTTTGATTTTTGCATACTCAACATGGGATTGCTTATCTTGCTTGTAAGTTGTCCTAAATTTTACTCTATAAGCTTCAGGAACAAGCGCATAGGCCTTAAGAATCAAGCTCTTAACTACATCATAATTATCAGACTGATCCTGAGGCAAAGATGCATAAGTTACTTGAGCTTTACCGGTGAGAACAGTTTGAAGGAGTACTGGCCAATACTCCTTAGGCCAATTAAAACCTGTAGCTACCCTCTCAAACAACTGAAAATACTTTGTTAAATCAGATTCATTAAAAGGAGGGACAAGTTTAACATTTTTAGCCACATCAAAATCATCAGAGCTAGATGATCCAGTTCCACCTTGTTTCATGCGATACTCATGGTCTGCCTGAATCCTAGCAAGTTCAACTTGTGCCTGTATCTGTGCCTCCTGAATCCGAGCCTGAGATTCCGCCTCCTTAGCCTGAGACTCAGCCTCCTTAGCACGTGCTTGAAATTCAGCCTCCTTAACACGAGACTCCGCCTCCTTAGCCTGAGCCTCCTGCAGGGCTAGCTGTAACTTAGCTAAATCAATCTGTGTTTGCTCAATTGGAGGAGTTACATTAAGCAAGCTTTCATTAATCATGTCAACAATTTGATCTTTAGAATGATGAGAGCGAACAGCAATTCCCAATTGTTGAGCAACAAGCTTAAGTTCATTCTTTGTTCTGTTTTCTACATCACACACTGTTTGCACATTTGACAAAAAATCTTTGGCTTCATCAAGTGTAGAGATAGTAGCCATCATGAATATATCACAGTCACAAAATATCAAACAATATCCTTATGATAATATCCTGAATATCCTGATGAGAGGTCGCCAAATTTATGTTACGGAACAGAGAAAGATAATGTACACTTTAAGTGAGAATACTAAAAATCACTACTGTCCCGTAAAGTTCCAGGTTCAAACAAAAGTGTTAGGTAAAATTACAAGTTAAAGTTTAATGCTCAAACTAACAACAAAACATTCAGGACTCATATGGATAATGTAATGGCAAATAAACAGGTTAAATATATAGTTAACTGCAATAGCCTCTATTAACACGAAATAAGCAAGAGTAAATTTATCTAAGTCAGCCCTGATAAAATGAGATACCAGATAATACTCAGTGAATGCCAGATAAATTATTACAGATACAAACTATTATCAAAAATGACTGACATAAAACCCAACATTAATCACAAAGACCTCACTAGGCCTAAGAATTAACCTTATGCTATACAGTACTGTACAAGGAAAAATGCAATAACGGTTATACTCAAATCACACAGCTGCAAGATGTTTGGAGATTTCTTGAGCACTCACAATAATAATATCTGTACAGGGGAGGACAGAGATGTGAACAAAATGAGGAGCAGATCTAAGTGGCAATGATGCAGAGACTGAGCTCATTATATAGGGGCCAGGAGAGCTTGATACAACTTGTAAGAAGGACGCGCAAATGAAGCCATGGGGACAAAGAGCTGAAAATCCCGCTCTGAATAACAGAGAGAACGACTTACTCTACTATAACGGTAGAAGGGGGGGACTGAGGCAGAACACGCTCGTGATCAAACATGCAGCAACTGTGCGTTAAAATTACACAAAGGATGATGAAATCATAGGCTATGTAACAACTTGTTCCCCTCTTGCAAGGTCAACGCCTCGCTTCCATACGTCAGGGTAGGGATCACGATACCATCATGCAGTGACTTCTTAACTTCCATACTCACCTCCCTGTTTCTCATCACTGCTTTCAGTGTACCAACAACCTTCCTTCCCTGCTGTACCCTTTCACATACTTCATCCCTCAAAGTTCCATCCTTACTCATCACACTACCCAAGTACTTGAATGCACTCACATTCTCCATATCCTCACCATCCAACCTCACTGCACACTCTGTGACTTCATTCCTCTCAAACACCATAACTTTACTTTTGTTTACATTAACTTTCAGTTTCCTCCTCCTACACACTGTCCCAAATTCATTCACCAAACCTTGCAACTCCCATTCATCTTCACTCAACAATACTGTATCATCAGCAAACAGCAACACCAGAAGCTTCCAAATCTCACTCTCATTCATTAGGGCCAGCCCCACATCCACTGCCCTACCTTGCACCTCCTTTACAACCCCATCCATATATATATTAAACAGCCATGGAGACATCACACAACCCTGTTTCAGTCCCACATTGAGATCAAAGAACTCACTCAGCTCACCATCCACTCGCACCGTAGCCCTAGCTCCCTCGTACATACTCTTCACAGCACTCAGCAATTTCCCCTCCACTCCATATATTCTTAATACCTTCCACATACCTTGCCTATCTATTCTGTCATAAGCTTTCTCCAAGTCCATGAAGGCAGCATACACTTTCCTTCCCTTCTCTAGATACTTCTCCACTAAACATCTTAGAACAAATATCTGATCTACACACCCTTTTCCGTCCCTAAATCCCCCTTGTTTTTCTCCAACTAGCTCCTCTGTCATATGCCTAACCCTATCAATGAGTATTCTACCATATATTTTACCAGTCACATTAAGAAGGCAAATACCCCTATGGTTACCACATACTTCTCTCTCCCCTTTTCCTTTGTAAAGAGGGGCTATTATACCTGATTTCCAGTCCTCTGGAACCCTTCCCTCTTCCCAAGCCAATCTACACAACTTCCATATCCACTCCACAACAATCTCACCCCCATACCTAAGCATTTCACCACACACTCCATCAATTCCTGGGGCCTTTCCCAACTTAATCTTTTTCATCGCTTCCACTACTTCCGCCCTACTGATCTCTTCCTCCCTCCTCTCGTCTCTTCTCCCAGCCATTCCCCAACCACTTATACTCACACTGCTGTCACTCTCTACATTCAACAAATCCTCAAAGTGCTCCTTCCATCTCCTCAATTTCTCTCTCTTCTCCACCAACAATCTATTATTCCTATCTTTCACTCCCCTACTATTTCCCCTTTCACACTGCCTTACTTTCTTTACCTCCTTCCAAAACAATTTCTTACTTTCCCTCCATTTCACACTCAGATTCCTCCCAAACTCTTCATCCACTTTCTTCTTACTCTCCTTCACCAGTCTCTTAACCTCCTCTTCCTTCTGCCTACGGGTAACTTTACACTCCCTTATCTGTCTTTTGTTCCTTCATTCTTTTCTCTTCTGCCTGTGGGTGACTCCACACTGAGTGACAAGCCAAATGGTTTCCTATACACCAGGAAACCATTTACTATGCTGGGTGGTAACCATATAACCAAATTATGGCGCCTGGTGGTTTAGTGGGTAATTATTGCACTCCAGTCAGATCGAACCGGTGAAGGTTTATATCCAAGGGGTGGTTGGGGTTTATTGCTCATGTAATGTCACTCAAGGATGAGTGAGGCTGGTCACTCTCATCTTATATGTCAGGACCAACTGGCTAGGCCCAGGCTCCTACACTCCTTATGGGGCAATGTAGGATTGGATGATAGATGGATGGATGGGAAACATTTCATTATGCTTGACCTCAACCAGCATACAACTTATTAAAAACTTTCAGTGATCTTAGCCAACTACTGTAGATTGCAGGAATGCTACCTAAGGCCATTGTGTACTGCATAGGAGTATAACAGACATAAAACAGTGGTCTTAATGAGGTTTAAAGAAAGAAAGAAACAAACAAACAAACAAAAGTGTGTGGGTTCATTTTCGTTTTCGTTTTTAAAGGCTCCAACATGCTTGCATGCGTCGGCCTTGGTCACCTAATGGCGGCTTTCCACGCTGCACGATCCATTGCAGCCTCCCTGTTCAGTCCCTTAACCCTAAGGTCACACTTAATGGCCTCGTCACATGTCTTTCTCGGTCTACCCCTCATAACCCCACCCCCAATATTAACACTTCTCAACTTTTTCACCCAATTATCATCCCCCATCCTCTCCACATGTCCAAACCACCTCAATCTACCTCTCCTCATCACAACACCAAGTCCCATCCTACCTCTCAACTCTTCCATTGTAAACCCAGCCCCTTCAGGCCTTGGACGCAGGGACGCACTACACATCCACCTAATCATTGTCATTTCTGTACGTCTGAGCTGGCGAATATCTTCCTCCTTCACTGCCCAGGTCTCACTGCCATACAGCATTACACTCCTAACACATGCTGCATACAAAGACCCCTTAGCACGTAGGGAGAGTCCTCTCAATGTCAGGAGAGGCAAGAGCTCCCTGAACTTCTTCCAACCACTTCTCACCCTAGCCACAGAGCTAGCTCCAGCCCCACCTCCAGCACACAACATGTCTCCCAAATAACAAAACTCTTTCACACACTCAAGAGATTCACCATCAAGTTCAATCCTTTCACGTCTGACAATCTCCACCTGCTCACCCCGGCATGCCGTACACATAAAATCAGCATTATCTCGCAGTCTACCTCGGATACCACTACATCTCTTATGCACCCATTTATCACACACACCGCACAAGATGGAATTACTTCCCACGCCCTTGTGGCAAACTGCACATGGCCACTCTCCCTCGTCTTTGACAGTACTGCCACCAACCCTAGATATCATCACTTTTGTTTTATCTGCATTTACCCTTAAACCCTTTTGCCCTGTACCATCTCTCCACTTCCTAAACCTTTCCTCCACCTCCCTTTCATTCTCTGCAATCAACACCAAATCATCAGCATACAACAACTCCCACGGGAGTCCATTTCTAAAGTCACGTGAAAGGGCTTCAAGTACCATGATAAACAACATGGGACTCAAGACTGACCCCTGATGCACACCAGCATTCACGGAAAACTCATCACACAAATCTCTATTGACTCTCACCTGGGTGTGAGCACCCACATACATGGCCATAACCACCCTAACCAGCCACTCTTCCAAGCCAAGCTTTCTCATTGCCCACTTCACCACCTCTCTAGGGACTCTGTCAAAGGCCTTTTCGAAATCAACAAAAACAAAATAAAGATCCCTTCTCCTACCAATATATTTTTCCTGAAGCTGTCGAACAATGAATATGGCATCAGTGGTACCCCTACCTGGCATAAACCCAAACTGCATCTCATCAATATTAACTCTTTCTCTAATCATACCTTCTAAAACTCTCTCCATTACCTTCATTATCTGATCTAAGAGCTTTATACCTCTATAATTTCCTCTTTCCAGGGCATCACCCTTTCCTTTATACACATTTACAGTTACACTCTTCAGCCAATCATCTGGGACAACACACTCATAAATAATCATATTTATCAGGTCAGTGACTAAACTCACCCCTATATCGCCTGAGGCCTTCAACATTTCGGCAGTCAACCCGGACACACCTGCTGCCTTCCCCACCCTCATCCTGCCTATTGCCTCACTCACAGTAGTAGTATCAATCAAAGGCCAAGGGCCAGACACTGGATCTGCTGGCTCCAAACCTTCCCTGTCCCAGTCAAACTCCTCATTCAACAACCGATTATAATGCTCTCTCCATGCATCTTTAATATCCTCGCTGTTCACCACTACCCTTCCTTCATCATTCTTCACACACTGCTCACCTATGATATCCCGATTATCCCTCTTCACCTGACCTGCCACCCTAGATATATTTTTCCTCTCCCCATGATTTAGGTTATCAAGTAAGTGTATGGGTGATATAAAAAAATTATGAAAAAGTGTATGGGTGATTTTAACTCCTAAAGACGGCAAATCTCCCAGCCCCCCAATCCCCAAAACTGCCAAAGGGGTCTGATTTATTAACTTTCACATTTCTTACATGTTTCAAGATCTTGACTTTACACACCTGAAAACGTATGGTTCACTCTCGTGTGACTTACGGTTACCACAGTATTTACCATCAAAGAACATCAGAAATAAAAATTGTTACTCCTTGTGTATGGAGAGAGAGAGAGAGAACAAAAAATTGCACCAAAGTAAATTTTAGTCTTATAGATTTGTAGAGCTTGATTTTACACACCAAAAAATGTATATTTCACTCTCATATGTCTAATGGTTACTGCACAATCGAATGTAAAAGAAAAAGAAAAAGTCAGTCCTCACTATAAGCGAGAATGAGACATCCTTGAGAAGTAAAGGGGAATAGGGAGGTGGAGGGAGTGTGGGGAGGCATGAAAAGGAGGGGAAAGGGAAGGAATATGTCTTCCACACACACGCAATATGATCTAGAGGGGATAACGGGGGTAGTTTGGGTGGGAGGGGACACAAGGCAGGATCCAACAGGACAAAGGGGGGTGAAGATATGGCCTGGGGAGGGGAGGTCGCCACGCCCAGGGAAGGGGCCATATCATGCCTCCCACCACCTGATATCTTAGTTCCCATTGGCCAGTTCCCATATACGTCATGAAAGAGGTCTTGCTACCTACCGCCAGTTTTTGGTAGCCTCTGTATCATCGACAGCCATGGGACTTTATGTGATATTTTCTGTAACTATCATTCGATAGCCATAGGTCTCTAGGAGCTAAAAAAAAAATGAGAAAAACTGATTAGGTGGCTTCAGCTGTCAGGAGTCCCTCTCCTGAGCATCTTTGTGCAGTTTTTTTTTTTTTTTTTTTTTTTCCCCCAAGTGGAGCCAATGCATCTAGAGGGCCTACTGTATTATCTGCACCTTTATGCATTGTACTGTAGTGTAAGTTAGTGAGTGAGCTTGTGGTAAAATAAAAGCTTTACGCAAGGTCAGAAAACTATATTTAATTAAAATACAGCTTTATGCAAGGTCAGAAAACTATATTTAGTTGATTAGATGATGTATATATTAATAGAACTGATGCCTGTGTATCTGTTCTGTGACTGAAGTAGGCTCTCTTTATTCCTAATTACTTCTTTTCATCTTATAAAGAAACATCACAAGTACCCAAGCATAAAAAGGATTAAGTTAATCTCCCCACTCGTCATGTCTTCATCTGTTAGAGTTGGATTCACAAGATAAGCATCATTTGTCTTGCTTGCCATTCATTTAGGGGACCTTGCTCCTAGTAGACTGTCTTGGATCCCTTGTTATTTATTTACATAACTTATTGTTATTTTTATTTGTTTTATTTTTACAGGCATACCCCAGTTTAACGATGTAATTGGTTAGGTAAAACCCCATTGTTATTATGTAAGTAATGTGGAGCGTTTATCAGCCTTGGATTTCCCCCACAGCCAAGCCCAAAACCCACCCAGATGAGCCCAAAAACAAGTTTAAAGCCAATCTAAATGGCCTAACAGCTGTCAAGGAAGCTAACCGAAGTCTAACACCTGTCTATAACTCACTAAAACCAACAAATAAAATTTGAAAATCGTCAAATATAAGTCTGGAAAAAATCAAGCTTAGTAAACTGTACCCCAAAATGACAATGTTCACCCCATCTATGGGTAAAACACATTAATCTAAGTCTAAAAACAGTTTATAAATCAATCTAAACACACAATTTTAGTCTACAATATAATCAAAACTGGTAAAAAAAAATAATAACCCATCGTTAAACCGGGGTTTGGCCATCGTTAGGTGGGTATGGTGGTATTTCTACCTTCATCATTAAGCCGGGATATCACATCGAGGGGTATCATATATCGAGGCATTACTGTATTTATTTATTTTTGTTTATTTTTTTGTTGTGTGCTGTATGAGTGCTCTGTGACAGTTGTGGCCTCTTGCTTTTTTTTTTTTTTTTTTACTGTAGGCTAGTACCCAGTGGTTCATGTGAATGTCCTGACTTTTTTTGTTATGAGAGTTGTTTCACATTTTTTTTTTCTTTCTTTCTTTCTCCACCATGTTTCCTCTCTTTCAAGCCTTCTTTGCTTCATGTACTTAGTCTTGGAGACAAGTTGCAGTTAAGTTTTATTGTTTTTGCCTAAAGAGTGTTCTTTTGGCTGAATTTTTTATCAGCAAACCTTGTGGCACTTCCTTTTTTTTTTTTTTCATGCTTTACAGAAACACATTGAGGTGGTTTGGCCATGTGAAGAGAATGGAGAGTGAGACACTGATGAGGAGAGTGTGTGTGAGTGAGGTGGAAGGGGGGGAAGAGGGAGGGGAAAGCCGACTCTGCTCTTTCTTTACCCCTGCACAATTGTTGACTCTATACAGGGGTTTTATCCACCCCTGTGTGGAGTACAACTCTCATGTGTGGGGAGGCTCCCCACATACAGCTCTTCTCAATAGGGTGGAGTCAAAGGCTTTTCGTCTCATTAACTCTCCTCTTCTTACTGACTCCCTTCAACCTCTGTCTCTTCGCCGCACTGTTGCATCTTTATCTCTTTTCTATCGCTACTTTAATGGTCACTGCTCCTCTGAACTGTCTGCTTGCATTCCTCCACCTCTACGACGGGCGCGTAGCACCCGTCTGGCAGCAAACTCTCATCCCTTTTCTGTCCAACTCTCTAATGCAAGAGTTAACCGTTACTCCCAGTCTTTCATTTATGCAACAGGTCAGCTCTGGAACTGTCTCCCTCTATCTGTATTTCCTGCTGCCTATGATCTCCAGTCTTTCAAACGCAGTGTGTCCAGGCATCTCAAAATGATCGGATCTTGAATTTGGCTCTCTATTGTATTTTGTTTTTCTCTTGGAGGGAACTGTTACTTCGGGCTCATGGCCTTTGGTTCCTTCTTCCTCGCATTAAAAAAAAAAAAAAAAAAATTAGATGGAGGGATGAAGTGGAGAGGTATATGAGAGAGAGGGGTGTGAGCTGGGAGCAGGGCAGTGAAATGGTGGGGGACAGGGCGGCATGGAAGTAATTTGTTTGTAGCCACCCTTTGCGAGATTGGAGCATCTGGCAATAGATAGATAGATAGATAGTTTTACAGTCTTTGTTTCCTTAGCATTTAGGGAGAAAGGTTTTCTTTTAGGAGAGTTTATTTTTATTTTTGCCTGGACTGCATTTCATACTTATGTGTTTTACTGCCTCCTATTTTTTCCCCTTTTTGTTTATTTTGTTATTGTAGGCCAGGGGAGGTTGGGCAGCTGTCCAGGGGCTTGTACCCACCTCCTCTTGTCACTTCTTGAGATGCTGCTTTCTGATGGAAACCACTTACCACATCACATCTCTGGATGTGAGGTTAATCCTTCAAGCTCTCCCATGCGCTGTATCTTGCAGATTTTTTGGTAGTTGTGTCATACACTCAGCCTAGGGCTTTTTTTTTTTTTTTTTTTTTTTTTTTTTTTTTTTTTTTTTTTAAAATGAATATCAGGAATGAAATATTATACACCGAGACCCTGATTTCCGGCAGTGTTGTGTACCAGTGGTATTGTTCAGTCAGCGAGTATGTTAGGTATCGAAGCAATTTTCCCCATAAGATACTGAAGAAAAGCCAGAGATGCATTCTAGGCTGAGACCCAAACTTTCATACACTTAATCAATAGAGACTGACACAGAAACACCATAGGTAATGTTAATATCCTCATAAACAATGCTATTGCTAAAAAATAAGACATCAAGCATCACATGTAGGAGGACTACAGGGCCCCAAGGAGGACTACTGGGACTTGGGAATAGGCCCTGGAGCCTTTGCCCAGAGTCGGATATGTTAAAAAAAAAAAAAAAAAAAAAATGATGGAAGGTAAGGTGGGTGGGACGTGCGATGCGAGATGCTTCTGGGTAACTGACAGGTAGGCAGCTGGCAGTGTGCCAAGTGGGGGTAGGGGTGGGCAAGGGGATGGGGAGGGAGACAAGCAGGGGTGGGGGAGGGGGAGGGGACTGGAGGGAGACAAGTTAGAATGGGGAAGGAAGACAAGTGGGGGATGGGGAGGTAGACAAGCAGGGGTGGAGGAGGGCAGTTGGACTGGGAGGGAGACAAGAAAGCCAGACTGCCCTACTGCCCCCCTCCACCCAGCCTCACTCAGTCTCACTGACTCCCTCACTCAGTCTCACTGACTCACTCAGTCTCACTGACTCACTCACTCACTCACTCATTCACTGACTCACTCACTCACTCATTCACTGACTCACTCACTCACTCATTCACTGACTCACTCACTCACTCATACTGGCTCGTTCTCTCATTGATTCACTCACTGAATTTCTCTCTCTCTCTCTCCCACGCATGCACGCACGCACACACACACACACACACACACACACACACACACACACACACACACACACACACACACACACCAGTGGGTGGGAAAAGGAGACTATGATAATTGGTTGCAACTCTGATGGCTGTGGTTCAGAGGCATGAGGCAGTCACTGGTGATTTTCTCCTTGACAGAGTCCCTAGAGAGGTGGTGAAGTGGGCAATGAGAAAGCTTGGCTTGAAGGAGTGGCTGGTTAGGGTGGTTATGGCTATGTATGTGGGTGCTCACACCCAGGTAAGAGTGAATGGAGAGTTGAGTGATGGGTTTTCCATGAATGTTGGTGTGCATCAGGGGTCAGTTTTGAGTACCATGTTGTTTATCATGGTACTTGAAGCCCTTTCACGTGACTTTAGAAATGGACTCCCGTGGGAGTTGTGTGCTGATGATTTGGTGTTGATTGCAGAGAACGAAAGGGAGGCGGAGGAAAGGTTTAGGAAGTGGAGAGATGGTATGGGGCACAAGGGCTTAAGGGTAAATGCAGAGAAAACAATGGTGATGATATCTAGGGTTGGTGGCGGTACTGTCAAAGACGAGGGAGAGTGGCCATATGCAGTTTGCCACAAGGGCGTGGGAAGTAATTCTATCTTCTGTGGTGTTTGTGATAAATGGGTGCATAAGAGATGTAGTGGTATCAGAGGTAGACTGCGAGATAATGCTGAATTTCTGTGTACGGCGTGTTGGGGAGACCAGGTGGAGATTGTCAGACGTGAAAGAATTGAACTTGCTGGTGAATCTCTTGAGTGTGTGAAAGAGTTTTGTTATTTGGGAGACATGTGTGCTGGAGGTAGGGCTGGAGCTAGCTCTGTGGCTAGGGTGAGAAGTGGTTGGAAGAAGTTCAGGGAGCTCTTGCCTCTCCTGACATTGAGAGGACTCTCCCTACGTGCTAAGGGGTCTTTGTATGCAGCATGTGTTAGGAGTGTAATGCTGTATGGTAGTGAGACCTGGGCAGTGAAGGAGGAGGATATTCGCCGGCTCAGACGTACAGAAATGACAATGATTAGGTGGATGTGTAGTGCGTCCCTGCGTCCAAGATCTGGGGGGGCTGGGTTCACGATGGAAGAGTTGAGAGGTAGGATGGGACTGGAGTGTATTGGTGTTGTGATGAGGAGAGGTAAATTGAAAAGATTTGGACATGTGGAGAGGATGGGAGATGATAATTGGGTGAGGAAGGTGAGAAGTGTTAATATTGGGGGTGGGGTTACGAGGGGTAGACCAAGAAAGACATGGGACGAGGTCATTAAGTGTGACCTCAGGGATAAGGGACTGAACAGGGAGGCTGCAATAGATCGTGCAGCATGGAGAGCCGCCATTAGGTGACCAAGGCTGACGCATACAAGCATGCTGGAGCCTTTAAAAACGAAAACGAAAACCTCCTGCACCTCCATCTTCATCATTCATCTCTGGATTGTCAGATCCATTGAAGTTGAAGGAATACACCACTGAGTCTGAGTCAGTTTGCAGATCATTATTGTGTGAATCATAGTCTTTGTGACTGTGATGGTGCAGATATGGGGACCTGAGCACTTTTGGGAGCAGCTGGTTTATTAGTATGAAAAAAACAAGTGATGCATTGTTGATGGTTGTTGTTGGCATTCTTATGGTATGTATCTACAAAAGGGGTTAAAGCTATATTGACATAACTAGCCCCAATGATACACCAGTTGTCTGTTAGATCGCAGTTTGTCACAGTGTGTTTCAGTTTCTCACAAAGCATTATCACATTCTTCAGATCTTTCATGGCAAATTTAGTTTTTATGCTTCCTTATTGCTCATGTTCACAGCCCTCACTTTCTTCATTGTTTTACATAATATTATTGACATTTGGCTAATTTTCCTCATGGATGAAGTCCATTATGTCAACCCCCACACTGTCACCATACCTTTTGCCTTCCATTCACTGAGTCTCCTTCATAATAGTATTATGCAGTGTTCTACCATGGTCTGGGGTTCTTCAGTAGCTTAATGATGACTGGGGATGTCTTCAAGAATATTCTACCAGACTGACAGACATGATGAATTGTTGCAGTATTGACTTGTCCCCAGGTCTCTGCAAATAAATTTACTGCTTGTCTAATGCTGAATTTCTTCTAGAAGTCTATGACTGACATTGGTTCATCAGGAGAATCATGTCTTTGATTCACTTGCCTCTTGTCTCACTCTCCACTCTAGAACTTTCTCAGCAGTCATTTTCTCCCTCTCTTCTTTCCTCAGAAACATGTCTGTCAAATGCTGTAAGATCATCCCCAGTGTCTATGGCTAGGCTGACCATACAGAATGTTCTTTTGTATTATGCCACTTTAAAATTGCTGGTAACTTCTTAGTTTAGTGGCTGTAGCAACAGCATTGCATTGGGCAGCAAACACACAGTCTAAACATCCTCATGCCATCCCTGAAGGTGCAGGGAATGTCACGGTGCATTATCGAGGAGCAGGAGGATTTTCAGTGCCGGTTTCCTTTGTTTTTTCTTAATTCCTGTCAGTCTGTGATTAACATATTGTTGAACCAGTCTTAACTTGCTGTGCCAGTCAGTCACCCTTTTTTAAGTTGCATCTTGTAGACAGTGGTGTGAAACGTTCTTTGTTCCGCAGTGCTCATGGCTGCCTTGCATAGTAAATCACTGTTGGTTTTATTCTGCAGGTCCCAGAAGCTTTGGTGAAAGAAAAAAGGTGATGCAATATTTTGATAGTTTGAATTCCTTGACTTTCCTGTCATATCTTGCAGTGAAACTGTGCTTATGTGTCATGCTTCAAGAGACATTATAATTGGAGACAAGAAGTAATGCATCCTTCCATAACCTCTGCAAGTCTAATATGATTTCACCTGTCACCACTTTTAATTAATTTTTTTATGTCCCGAAAAGCTTGAAGCCACTTTCAGGGGTGCCTCCAAAAGGAGAAAATAGAGTTTAAATTTTTTGGATATTTTCCAGTGGTTGCAGGGAATTTATCTATCTGTCTATCTATATATGTCTATCTTAGGCTTCTTGTTTGTATTTTTAGTTAGTTGTTGTTTTCCGGGGAGGGGCATTAACCCTCTGTCAACCCACTTGTTGTCACATAGGGAACACGTATTTTGTTATAAGGTTACCACCCAGCTTTGTAAATGCTTTCCTGGTTTACAGGAAATCATTTGGCTTGCCACTCAGTGTAGAGCTACCCCCAAAACAAGGTATCACTGCACTTAAGTGGGTAGATGATGGGTGCCCCCACCTACCACCAGCTGGGAGCAGGGCAATGTAATGGCAGGGGACTGGGCGACATGGAAGCGATTTGTTTGTGCCCACCCCTTATGGAGTTAAGGCGTCTGGCAAGAGATAGAGAGATATATAGATACCTTAGGAAACCATTTATTATAGTGGGTGGTAACCAGTAACCACATAGCCAACAGATGGATGCATGGTGGTGTAGTAGGTTAAGGCACTGAAAATGGATTGATCCATAATGGGTTTCAGTTAGATGTTTGATGGGGTTTATTGGTCATATAAAGTTGTTCAGAGGTAAGCAACAGGTTCATCTCACCTCAGCTCCTTCAGTCTGATGACCTACTTGCACTTTATTTTTACCATATCCAGGAAGTTTTACTCAGCTTAGGAAATACAGCTCATATTTTAGAGGCTAATGAATGATGTATCTGACTCCTGTTTGAAAAATCTCTCCCAGAATGGTTTAGTTTGTCTCATGGTAGCAAGAATTGGGGGGGGGGGGAGGTAATCAGAGTTAAGGGTTTAATGGTTGGACTGAATATCCCCAAGCCCCTACACCCTAGATGGGGTAGTAAACAATTGGATGATTGATGTATGGATGGTAAGAAAGATGGACTGCTGATTAGTGGGCATGATGCAGTTAGTGGAGTGAGTTGTGTGTCTTTGGTTTGAGTCTTACTAATGTTGCTTCTGAATTCTAGAGGTTTGAGTGATGTATGAATGATTACCGGTATGTGGCCAGTTTGTTTCATTGGACGTGTTATTGATAGTTCTCCCACTATTATTCTCTTTCTCTCTCTCTCTCTCTCTCTCTCTCTCTCTCTCTCTCTCTCTTTTTGTGGTTCCTCCCTTACCCATCTTTCTGGAGGGAATAAGGGCTGGGGTGTTGTTGATCATGACTTGTGTTGGATTGTCATTTGATATTGTTTTCTTTACTGATTGGAGTTCTCAGAGGAAATGTTTTTGTGAATGCAAGCAAGACAGTTCCTTTTCTTTTTTGGGGGGGAGGGGGGGTTGTTTCTTGTCTCAGAATATTGTAACTGTTGAAGTGTGAATTGATGGACTTGTTCGCGAATATAGTTTCATGGATCATTGCTATGTCTATATTTGTGTGTTTGAAGGAAGCTTTCCACTTTTTTTATTTTGGTGTTATAGTAATTTCACTGGTACTGTATATAATTCTTAGCTATGAATTTATTTTTCTTGTATTTGCTCATTAGTGGTCTACCGATATACAACCGCTGCAAAAAACCTTGATACTCTCCTATATTTGGCTAGAAAACTTGAACATGACATGACTCTGATAGGCAAAAACATCACTTTAAAGTGGCTTTTTCACCTATCAGAGTTAATGTTTTTTACTTTTCTACATTACTCAAGTACTTTCCAGGCATCATAGAATATGTTAGGTGAAAATATGACACTAGGAAGACGTAGGGAAGAAACTGAGAATTTATGCAGGAAGAGCAGCAACAGCATACATCCTTTCCTGACGAGAGCTCGGTGAGCACTGGCGAGTTTCGCGCACCAGTGAGTCTGAGAGTGTCCAGGGTGTTGCCAGATATATATTAAGCTAAGAAGTCACTGCATGATAGTATTGTGATCCCTACCCTGACGTATGGAAGCGAGGCATGGACCTTGCAAGAGGGGAACAAGTCAAGAGTGAGAGCAGTGGAAATGAGTTACTTGAGAGGAGCATGTGGAGTGATGTGGAGGGACAGGTTGACGAATGAAGAAGTGAAGGAACATTGTGGGGTAGATGTGGATGTGGTTGAGAAGAATAGGAGAAATACACTGAGGTGGTTTGGACATGTGGAGAGAATGGAGAATGAAAGACTGACTAAGAGGGTGTATGTAGGTGAGGTGGAGGGAGGGAGAGGGAGAGGTAGACCAAGGATGAGGTGGAGGGATGGAGTTGAGAGGTATATGAGGGAGGGGGGGTTGAGTTGGGGGGAGGGTAGTCAAATGGTGGGTGACAGAGCGACTTGGAGGTGTTTTGTCTGCGGCCACCCTTTGCGGGATTAGGGCGTCGGGCTATAGATAGATAGATTAACTCGGGAGATGGTTGGAGTTAAGCCCACCTTATATGTGTTTTTCATAGGTCTCAGAGGGGTGATGGGATCAAGGTTTTTTGCTGAGGGTGTAAATGTGTGTCTCGAGAGGGTGTAAGTTTGTCTTGATGCAGCTGCATATCCTCTTTGATGTGTGACATGCATGACAGACTCAACAGCCAAGGTTTCATACATCTTATATGTTGGGCCAGTATGTGTGTGAATGTGGCAGTGGTGGTCTCGTTGTTTCCAGCTAGGAGGAGTAGGAGAGATTGATAGGCTTAAGCAGAATTGCTGCAACCCATCATTCTCGATTTAGATTGTTACGATGGATCTTAGGAGTAATTGTATGTCTGGTCAGCTTCCTCTCTGGACATTTAGTTTCACAGCATGGGTTTGTCTCTGTCAAGCATATCTCTAGCCATAGTCTTTTTAGTATGGTTATATCTGACTGATCTCTGTTCACTGTTGACTTGGATGTGTAAGTGTCTCTGTCACGGCAAGATGGTGTAACACGAGTTAGTGCTCTGTATGTGACTTAGGAGTGACATATTTTGCAATTTTCGTACTAGATCTTTTATAGCATGATTAAACTTTCTTCAGGAGCATTCATTTCTTTCCAGTCCCAACACTCCAGGCCTAAGGAAACTTCAGGGGCGAGATGAACTTCAGAAGCTGCTTGCAGCAGTTCTTAAGGCACGAGACAACCTACCCTCCCACCACCGACCCCCTGTTCTAGTCAAAGTGGCCCCAGACCTGTCAGACACAGACAAGCAACACATTGCATCAGCTGTTATCACCACAAAGGTTGTCTTTTGGTAGTTTAGCTCACTGTTTAATATACTGTAGCTTTAAGTCACATGACTGTTCATGGATATATATTCGAGAATTTGGAACAAAGAGATCTATCTATCTATCTACTGCCAGACACCTCAATCCCGTTTGGGGTGGCCACAAACAAATCGCCTCCACTTTGCCCTGTCCCCTGCCATTTCACTGCCCTGCTCCCAACTCACACCCCCTTCTCTCATATACCTCTCCACCCCATCCTGTGAGAGTAGTATTTAGTGAGAAAGAATTCAAGTAGAGTAACTGAAAAATTGTTGCCTATAATTATACTGCATAAAGATGAGTTATGATATGCATGACGACTATCAGATACTGTACCTGTAATGTAATTTGATGACCATCTCAAGTGCAGGTTGATGGTCTGGTGGTCAGCAACACAACAGTTAGTCGACCTCCATGTTTGCAGAGTCCTCACAAGGAGGAAGTGGGTGGTCTGAGTGGTGCCCCTCTCAGGTCCATGGCTACCTGTGCAATCAAAGACATGTACCGCTTAACTAAAGGTTAGAATGAGTCATGTCTGAGTTTGTATGTAGTTTCGGGGTGATTGGATTACATGTGTATGTGATTTTAGTCAGTTTTTGTGATTAAGGAGAAGGAATGCATCTCAGTTTGGATTGTATGCTCACTTCCAAAGCATAAACCTACTGCTGAACAGCATAAAAAAAAAAGTATTTACCTTTTGGCTGCCGCAGATAATTCAGATTGACAGAAAATAAAAATTGCCTTATAAAGTGACTTCATGACAAATAACATTTCATTGAGGGAAGTGCATCAGGTCCAGTGCTTATGCACACAGCATGAAGCTGCCACCCAGTCAGTTGCCCCAGCTTATGTAAAGACAAACCCTGCTGTACAGTAGTAGTAGTGGTTGTAACCCAAGGTTCAACTGAATGTAAACCCAGTAGACTACGGGCTGAAGTTGCCCCCCCTCCTACAGTCCACCATCCTCTCTTCAGGGGATAGGGAGGAGTTGAGGAGCATTTGTATAACCAGGCAGTGGAGCTGCCCAGCTGTGTCAGTGCTGTTGTTCAGAGATGCCCCTTTCCAGCAGTGTACAGAGGTATTGACATAAGACAGTGACATTGAAGAGATACAGTCTGGTCTCATTATGTGGTAACATTGCATCAAATGAAGACTTATCGCATAGCAAGGTTGATATGACTTGGGTTCAGTGGAGTCAGGGAGGAATACCTTGACTGGGACACCTCAAATGCCTCCCCAAAACTGTCTGCCACCCACCTGAACTTTGTCCTATTCCAATATGAATCATCACCAAAGGTTCCCCCCAAGGTTAGCGGACAGTTGGAGGGCCTGGTTGATCACTCCTCACACTGCGCTATTTGTTAAGCACTTGACAGTTATTTGATGTTAGCAGTGGTGTTTCAGTAGCCTTTCATGCACAAAATGTAACGAAAGGCAGATGATCACAGCAAATGTAAGCACTGGGCAATCATCTTGCCTCAGTCAGCTGGCTGGGGGTCCCATCATGAGGAAGTTGGTTACGTATAGTTGACATGATTTCCATGTCACAAGTTTCAGTATTTCACACATAAAAAGGTATCACCCACTTAGCATCGCACACTGCACTATTTGTTAAGCACTTGCACTGTAATTTGTCAGTGGCAGTGGTGTTTCAGTGGTCTTTCCTGCACAAAATAAAAGGCAGATGATCACAGTGAATGTAAACGCTAGGCGGTCATCTTGGCTCTGACAGCTGACTGTCAGCTTGCGTGTGTCACCGCATCTGCACGACATTCATGGTGGTGGCCATCAGAAATATCATTCTAGCAAAAACGTTACTAATTTTTAAACTCCGGAAAAGGCTATAACTTTTTAATTATTGTTCTAGCAGTTTACCACAACACAAATAGTCATATAACAAGACCAAGGTGTATAAAGCAACAAATATTACACTGTAGTGGCAGCTGCTGTCACTACCAGAAAGATTTACTGTCTCTCCCCCTGCCCTGATTCTGTGGCATTAGAGCTTTTTTTTTTATGTTAATTTTTTTATTTTTTCTATCTATCTATTGCCAGACGCCTCAATCCCGTTTGGGGTGGCCACAAACAAATCGCCTCCAAGTCGCCCTGTCCCCTGCCATTTCACTGCCCTCCTCCCAACTCACACCCCCCTTTCTCATATACCTCTCCACCCCATCCCTCCATCTCATCCTCAGCCTCCCCCTCCCTCTTCCCCCCTCCACCTCACTCACATACACTCTCTTCGTCAGTCTTTCACCCTCCATTCTCTCCACATGGCCAAACCACCTCAGTGTGTTCTTCATAACGCTTCCTATCACATCCACATCCACACCACAACGCTCCTTTATATCCTCATTCGTCAGCCTGTCTCCCCATGTGACTCCACAGGCTCCTCTTAAATAATCATTTCCACTGCTCTCACTCTTGACTTGTGTCCTTCCAACAACGTCCAAGCTTCACTTCCGTACGTTAGAGTTGGTATCACAATACTGTCATGTAGTAACTTTTTCACTTCCATGCTCAATTCCCTGTTTCTTATCACTGCTTTCAAAGAACCAGCAACCTTTCTTCCCTGCTGTACCCTTTCAAGCACTTCACCCTCCAAACCTCCATCCTTACTCATCACACTACCCAAGTACTTAAGCGTACTCATATTTTCCAATTCCTCACCATCCAACCTTGCTGCACATTCACTGACTTCACCTCTCTCAAAGACCGTCACTTTACTCTTCCCTACATTCACCTTTAAATTCCTTTTCTTACACACTCCCAGACTCATCCACCAAGCCTTTCAGCTCCCCTTCGTCTTCACTCAACAACACAGTATTATCTGCAAACAACAGTACAGGGAATTTCCAAACACTATCCTCTCTCACCAGGGCCACTCCAACATCCACTATCCTACCTTGTACCTCTTTTATTACCCCATCCATGTACAGATTGAACAACCATGGCGACATGACACATCCTTGTTTCAACCCAACTTTCAGAGAGAAAAATTCACTTAGTTCACCATCTGCACACACTGCAGCCTTCGCACCATCGTACATACTCTTCACAGCATTCAGCAACTTCCCATCTACTCCATATATTCTTAACACTTTCCACAATCCTTGCCTATCCACCCTGTCATATGCTTTCTCCAAATCCATGAAAGCCGCATACAACTTCTTTCCCTTCTCTAGAAACTTTTCCACTAAAGATCTAAGAATGAATATCTGATCTACACAACCTCTTCCCTTCCTAAAGCCTCCCTGTTCTTCTCCAACTAATTTCTCTGTTCTTTCCCTGACTCTGTCAATAAGTATCCTACCATACACTTTTCCTATTGTACTAAGAAGACAAATGCCCCTGTGATTACCACACACTTCTTTTTCCCCTTTTCCTTTGTACAAGGGAATAATTATACCTGACTTCCAATCCTCCGGGACTCTACCTTCCTCCCAGGCCAATCTGCACATCTTCCACATCCACTCTACCACTATCTCTTCCCCATGCTTCAGCATTTCACCACACACTCCATCAATTCCTGGGGCTTTCCCCAATTTAACTTTCTTCATTGCTTCCACAACTTCTATCCTACTGATTTCTTCCTGTCTTCTCACCTCCCTCCTTCTCCCAGCCATTCCCCAGCCACTTATACTCGCATTACTTCCATCCTCTATGTTCAACAATTCCTTAAAGTGTTCTCTCCATCTGCTCACTTTTTCTCCCTTCTCCACTAGTAATCTACCATTTTTATCTTTCACTCCCCTGCTAACTTCACTTCCACCCTGTCTTACTCTTTTCACCTCTTTCCAGAACATTTTCTTACAGTCTCTCCACTTTACACTCAAATTCCTTCCAAATTCCTCATCCACTCTCTTCTTACTCTCTCTTATTAATCTTTTCACCTCTCTTTCTACATATAAATCTCTCTTCCGCCTCTCAACTTCTTCCACGCCCCTATTTCTCATCCATTCATTGTATGCTTTCTTCTTTTGTGCCACAGCCTGTCTCACCTCTTCATTCCACCACGCTGTTCCTTGCACCCCCCTCCGTCTTCTCTTCCTTCCACACACCACGTCACATGCTGCACATATTTCTTCTGTAAATATCCTACACACACCTTCCACATCTCCCATTTGCCCAATCGTTCCTCCACTTCTCTCTTATACTCTGCCTTTTTCTCATCCTCTTGTAACCTTTCCACTCTCCTTGCAACTACTCCTTCCTCTCATCTTTCCCTTCTTCTGTTCCTCCATCTTACTTGAATCCTAATTCTGGCCACCACCAAGTAGTGGTCAGAAAGTCCACTCCCCCAGCCTCTATAAACTCTTGCATCCATTACACATCTTCGCATCCTTTCATCCACACACACATAATCAGTCATTGCCTTCCTTTCATTCGGTTCACCACCCACCCTTCTCATCACTCGCCGTGTATACCTGTGGATCATTTTATGCCTGAAGAGGGTATTGGCTATCACCAACCCCCTCCCAGCACAAATGTCCACTAACGCACTCCCATTCTCATCTATCTCAGCGGCACACCCCACTCACGAACTATTCCATCCACCTTCACATTCCCAACTTTACCATTCATATCACCGATCAAAAAAACTCTCTCACTCCTTCCAAACTTTTCCATGCACACTTCTACATTTGTCCAGAACTCTTCTCTCACTCTTCTAGCACGCTCTTGCGTTGGTGCATACACACACACAATCGCCCACATTTGTATTCCAACTTTCAACTTTACCCACACAATCCTTGACCCAACTGATCCATACTGTCTTATGCTTTCCTTCCATCTTTTGCTCACAACTATACATACTCCTTCCTTTGCCCTCTCATTCTCACCTACTCCTGTACATATACCCCATCCATACTCCCATTTTTTATTTCTTTAAATCTTGCAACTCATGCCACATGTACAGTCCATCTATCTCTCCCTCTCTTCTGTTTTATAAATATTCATTTCTGTCCCCGTCTTCAAAATCTCTCCCTTCTTCCAACTCTTGCGCCATTCTGCTCTCTCCATTCCTCCTCCTCATGTTACTTCTCGCCCTTCCCCTTTCTCCCATATTCTTTTTTCCTTTCAGTCTTATGTCACTTTAAAGGAGAGAGTAAAAGGAAAAGGTAAAAAGGATAACATAGAATGTGGTCCCTTTCTCATCATCACTTAGTTGCCAGACTTTGTTTACTTGTTCACTCTGTAGAGAGATTTATGCTCTTTCCCTCCCCCCCCAAAGTGATCCTTGTGGTACTGTGCCATATGAACTAGTTTTGTTGCCTCAGCTTTGCTTGCTTCTGGGATCCCTTACAGTCCCTCCCCCCCATATTCTCTGTCTGTCTGTCTGTCTGTCTCTCTCTCTGTCTGAGGTAACCTTTTCCTCTGCAATCTGGGTGCCCTCCCCCCAACTCATATTGCCATCTCTCATATATATCTCCACTCCATCCCTCCATCTCATCTTTGGCCTCTGCCCCTGCACCTCACTCGCATACATTCATCTAGTCAGTCTCACATTCTCCAGCCTCTCCACATGGCCAAACCATCTCAGAGTATTTCTCTAAACACTATCATTCACATTCGAGTCAACACCACATTGCTCCTTTACTTCCTCAATTGTGTCTGTCTCTCCATATAACTCCACATGCTCTTCTCAAATAACTTATTTCCACTCCTCTCACTCATGACTTATGTCCGTCCAACTGAGTCCAAGCTTAACGTCTGTATACTGTATTACATGTAGAATGGGGATCGCAGTACTGTCATGCAACAATTTTTTTTTTTTTTTTTTTTTTTTTTTTTTTTTTTTTTTTTGTCACTTCCATATTCATTATCACTGCTTACAGTGAACCAGCAACCTTTCTTTCCTGCTGTAACCTTTCAATCACTTCGTCATCTAAAACTAGATATTGTACTTATCACGCAACCTTAAGTATTTGAATGCTTTCACATTCGCCATTTCCTCACCATCCAGTCTCACTGTGAATTCCGTGATTTCATTTCTCTTAAGGACCATGACTTTATTCATCTCTGCATACATTTTTAGATTTCGTTTTCCACATACACCCCAAGTCATTCACTGAGCCTTGCAGGTCACAATCATCTTTACTTAACGATACTGTATCATCAGCAAACAGCAGTACAGGAAATTTTCACACCCTGCCCTCTTTGATTAAGGACACTCCAACATCAACTGCCCTGCCTCGTAATATCTATAACTCAGTATCTGTTTTTTAACTCACTGTCTCTTACAACTCCATCCTTATTCAAACTGAACATCCACTGAGACGTGACAGCCCCAGCGTCAGTCTAACATTCACATGAAAGATCTCCCACAATTCACACTCCACACGCACTGCAGCCCAAGCGCTGTTATATTCTAAATACTCTTCATAAATTTCAGCAGCTTCCCATCTACTCTATATTTTTAATGCCTTCCACATTCCCCGTTTATCTACTATCATATGCCTCTCCAGATCCAGGAAGGCAGCATACAGCTTCTTCCCCTTCTGTAAATACCTTACCACTAGACATCTTAGAATGAATTTCTGATCTATGCAACCTCTTCATTTCCTAAAACTCACTAGTTCATCACCAACTAATTCCTCAGTTAATAAGTACCCTACCAAAAAGGTAGAGAGGCAGCCTGCATTCCTAATGGACCCAGGATCAAATCCTGGGGGCCTGTAGTTGCTATGGACCCAGGATCGAATCCTGGATGGGACAGGGAAGAGCTTAAGGATTTGAATTTCATGAAGGCAGACATCAATGATCTACCAGAAGACCTGCCAACATGTCGTAAAAATACCTTCGCCAAATCCAATACATCAGTCTTGTATGAGACAGCCCTAGCTTGTATTCAGTATGGACGGAGAGTGTTAGCACCGAAGTGGTGACATGGGGAGGTGTGTAGGAAGACTGCTGGGCCTTGGGTTAGGCCCTGAAGCCTTTGCCTAGGGTCAGATGCCTTTAAAAAAAAAAAAACTATCTGCATATCTTTAATAGCCATTCTATAACTAACTCTCTCCATATTTCAGCATTTTACCGCACACTCCACCAGTTTCTGGAACTTTCCCTATTTGGACTTTTTTCACTGCTTTTAATACAGGTATTTCCATTCTGCTGATGTCTTCTTCCTACCTACTTTTCTTCCAGTCATTCCCCGGCCACTTATGCTTGTACAGTACTACCTTTGTTCTCCATATTCAACAATTCTTGAAATTCTTCTCTTCACCTGCTAACTCTTCTCCCTTCTCCACCAACATTTTGCCATTTATATTATTAACTCCTCCACTGTTCTCTTATCACACTGTCTTATCATCTTGTCCTCCTTCCAAAATAGTTTCATACATTTCCTCCACATTATACTCAGATTTCATCCAAACTCATCCACTATTTTCTTACTAGTTTTTTCACCTCTTTCCTCTTCTCTACATTTAAATCTACATTTCATCTCTCCTCACTGTTCATTCCTTGACTTCGTATTCAGTCGTTACCATATATGCTTTCTTTGTCTCTACCACAGCTCATTTCACCTGTTTATTCCACCATGCTCTTCCTTGCATCCCCATACATCTCATCACCCCACATCTACCTCATCATGATGCACAAAATTTCTCCTGTGAATATCTTACACATGCCATCCACCTCTTCCATCACCTCCAAACCATATTTACCCCATCACTCCTCTATTGCTCTCTTGTTTTACTCCTTTGTTTTTTTTCATCTTCCTGCAGTCTTTCTACATTCCATGCAGGAATAGCTTTCTCCTGTCATTCTATTCCTTTCACCCATTGCTTTTGTACTTCTGTCTTGGACACTACAGTACTGTGTAGTGATCAGGTAATTCACTCCTCCAACCTCTGTATACTCATGTGTCCAACACAGATTTTCTTATTTGTTATTCCATTTCATTTCTTACGAAGTGGAATCTTAGGTTAGGTCATGCTCGTCCATCTGTACATCCATTAGTCCATATGTCTGTTCAGTTGCTTCACGCCGTATTTCAGAAACTGTTTGTTGGAATTTTTTCATATTTTGTATGATTGTAGAGCCAGGTAGAAGGTTGATGCCCGTCTTTTCAAAATTTTGAAAAAATCCAAGACTTATGCCCAATTTTCTATTTCTGAAACTTTAAATCCTTTAAATCTCTTTCTGACAAATAGGTTTACCGGTTGTATTGAAGTGGAATATAGCCTGTTAGAGAGAGGCTTGTTCATCCACACACACGTAGTCAGTCATTGCCTTCCATTCATTCAGCTCACCCATTCTTCTTATCACTTGCCATTTATACGGTAAAAGCCCAATTATGCAGCAGCTGATTGTTTGGTAAATCCGATATTTCGGCAGTTTTGAGAAATAGTCCCATTTACGAAAGTCTGATTGTTTGGCAGATATTCCGTATAATCTTCACAGTCCAGGAAGTATTTTCTGTGACCTGTAGGCCTACTGTGTCATTACACATGTATTTGTTTGCTAATTTCTATATTTTTCAGATTCAGGTATAGTACTTTATTGATTACAGTATTTTAAGTATCCTACAGTACAGTAACCCTCAAATTAATGAGGGTTACGTCCCCCCCCCCCCCCCGTTAATTCTTGACGCCTTCCTGAAAATGTCATTTATCGGTAATTGCATAGCGTATGAACCACTGAGCTCTCTCTCTATTGCCAGACGCCATAATCCCGTATGGGGTGACCATTTGACTCTGAGTTATTTGTTTTACAGGGAGGGGCATTGATACTGTAGTGAATTACCCATAAATTCAGCCAGTCCCAAAGAAGGGTGACCACTCCCAACCCTCCAACTATCGTCCAATTGCTTTAACGTCCTGTATTTCAAAAGTTTTCGAGTCAATTCTTAATAGAAAAATTTTAAGACATCTTTCCTATCACAACCTTCTTTCCGATCGTCAGTATGGGTTCCGTCAGGGACACTCCACTGGCGATCTTCTCACCTACCTTTCAGACTCCTGGTCATCCTCCTTTCGGGACTTTGGCGAAAGCTTTGCCATTGCACTTGACATCTCAAAGGCTTTCGATCGAGTCTGGCATAAATCTTTAATTTCCAAACTGCCCTCCTACGGTTTCTATCCTTCTATCTGTGCCTTCATCGCTAGCTTCCTTTCTGGTCGTTCTATAGCCGCTGTTGTAGACGGCCATCGTTCTTCTCCTAGATCTATCAACAGTGGTGTTCCTCAGGGCTCTGTCCTATCACCAACTCTCCTCATTTTATTCATCAATGATCTTCTAAGCTGTACATCTAACCCTATCCACTCATACGCTGATGACTCCACCCTTCACCTTTCCATTCGGTTCCCGCAACGCCCATCTCAACAGTTACTTCAAGAAACAAGGGATGAGGCTATGGCACACCTAATGTCTGACTTGGCTCATATCTCTGACTGGGGTAAAAATAATATGGTTGTCTTTAATGCATCTAAGACTCAGTTCTTACACCTATCAACCCGACAAAATCTTCCACAGGTATACCCACTAATGTTCAATAATATTCAGCTTAATCCTGCATCATACTTGAACATGCTTGGGGTTTCATTTACACGGGACTTATCTTGGAAAGATCATATTACATCTCTTGTAAAATCTGCTTCCAAGAGATTGGGTGTGCTAAGCCGACTCCGCTCTTTCTTTACCCCTGCACAATTGTTGACTCTATACAGGGGTTTTATCCGCCCCTGTGTGGAGTACAACTCTCATGTGTGGGGAGGCTCCCCACATACAGCTCTTCTCAATAGGGTGGAGTCAAAGGCATTTCGTCTCATTAACTCTCCTCCTCTTACTGACTCCCTTCAACCTCTGTCTCTTCGCCGCACTGTTGCATCTTTATCTCTTTTCTATCGCTACTTTAATGGTCACTGCTCCTCTGAACTGTCTGCTTGCATTCCTCCACCTCTACGACGGGCGCGTAGCACCCGTCTGGCAGCAAACTCTCATCCCTTTTCTGTCCAGCTTTCTAATGCAAGAGTTAACCGTTACTCCCAGTCTTTCATTTATGCAACAGGTCAGCTCTGGAACTGTCTCCCTCTGTCTGTATTTCCTGTTGCCTATGATCTCCAGTCTTTCAAACATAGTGTGTCCAGGCATCTCAAAATGATCGGATCTTGAATTTGGCTCTCTATTGTATTTTGTTTTTCTCTTGGAGGGAACTGTTACTGCGGGCTCATGGCCTTTGGTTCCTTCTTCCTCGCATAAAAAAAAAAATATATAAAAAATAAATAAATGTTTCTTGTTATAGCTGTTTCCCTGTTGTTTTAAATTGTTCATCTGTGACAACTCTTGTTTGATTTGTCAGTATAATGGCGGAAGAGACTGTCCAAAGTGTTTAACTAAACCTAACCTAACCTAGTTTATCAATCCATCATCCAATCCTACATTGCCCCATGAGGAGCGGAGGAGCCCGGGGCTAGGCAGTTGGTCCCGACATGTGAGATGAGAGTGACCAGCCTCACTCATCCCTGAGTGGCACTACATGAGCAATCAGCCCCAACCACTCCTTGGATATAAACCTTCACTGGCTCAATCCGATTGGAGCACAATAATTACCCACTAAACCACCAGGCGCCAAAATTTGGTTATATGGTTACCACCCAGCGTAGTAATTGGTTTCCTGGTACACACGAAACCATTTGGCTTGTCACTCAGTGTAGAGTCACCCACAGGCTGAAGGAAGTGGAAAGAATGAAGGAACGAAAGACAGAAGAGGGAGTGTAAAGTCACCCGTAGGCAGAAGGACAAGGAAAGAATGAAGGAAAGACAGACAGAAGAGAATGGAAGGAAAGAAGGATGGAGATAAAAGGGCAGACACCCGAGAGCAGCACTACATTGAATGAGTGGATGGTGAGTGCCCCCACCTACACCAAACCTAGTTTAACTGTACCTAATAATGTAACCAAACCTAAGCTAACCTAGAGTTAGGAAATTGGGAAACGAAATCCATCTTTGAGTACTTAATGTATGTTTCTGCCATTGCACCAGAAACAGTCATTGGTATGGCTTAACGGCTTAGCCCCTCAGTGGCTGTGGGTTCAGAAAAATGCGCCCACCGCTCGCCGGCCTGGAACAGTTTTTTACAGAGTTCTAAAATCAGTGTAATATTCTTAAAGATAGGAGGTAGGTGGGGGCATTCACCATCCACTCACTCGATGCAAAACTGCTCTCGGGTGTCTGCCCTTTCCTCTCCTCCTTTCTTCTTGCCTTCCTTCCTCTTCTGTCTTTCTTTACGTCATTCTTTCCTCATCCTTCTGCCTACGGATGATTTTGCACTCTCTCTTCTGTTTTCCTTCATTCTTTCCTCCTCCTTCTGCCTGTGGGTGACTCTTCACTGAGTGACAAGCCAAATGGTTTTCTGTACACCAGGAAATCATTTACTATGCTGGGTGGTAA
Organism: Coenobita brevimanus; assembly: GCF_032717465.1. Classification (NCBI taxonomy): domain Eukaryota; kingdom Metazoa; phylum Arthropoda; class Malacostraca; order Decapoda; family Coenobitidae; genus Coenobita; species Coenobita brevimanus. The sequence continues at coordinate 39,715,688 of NC_137046.1, forward strand.
CCATATAACCAGATTATGGTGCCTGGTGGGTTTGTGGGTAATTTCGTGGCATGTTAGACACTGCAGTGTGAAAGACGCACCTTAATTCTGGAAGGGAAGTTATGAGAAAAAAAGTATGGCTTGACCAAGACTACAGAAAGGTTGCTTGATATGAGTATTTTTCACTAAAATACACACTCATCTTTCAGAACCTCTATTCAGTACACTACATCTGTCTTTGGTTTCTTTATTTTTATGTAAAAGAAGGGTACAAGACATGAAAGCAAACAACCCATTTCTTACATAATGTTTCTGCATACCATGACACTATCTTAACACATTAGAGTCTCTCTTCAGTACTGTATATATATGTGTGGTGTCTTTATGTAAAAGAAGGGTACAAGACAAGAAAACAAACAACCAACGCCATCCTTATAAAATGTTATTCCATACCACGATGCCATCTTAACACTACCAGTTTGTTTATGAAATATGAAGTCGAAAGTGTCCGATTCCTTTCATACAGTAATTTGTGACGTGATGTTCATCTCTATTAAAGTACACTAAATATGTATCGGTATATAAAGATAAGTATTATTTTTTGTGAAATGAACTTAAAAAAACAAAACTCAATAAAGCCCGTTCTTTCATTCATTTAAGAAAATACAAAGGCCGTTAAGTGAAGGAATACATTATAGCTCCAAAACAAATGCCTGCATGTACTGAATTTTAGAATCACAGACAACACAACCAGGTTTTCAAAAATCAGTTACAAGGAATGTTTACACCATTTTATGTACCCTAAAAGTACCAGAAGCCATCCTAACATGGGGTGATAAAATTTCCATATCGCGAGGTGCTAAACTGCTAAATTGCTATTAAAAATGCTGTAGTTTCGGAAGTATTATTAAATGTTACAACTGTTTTTCCCATTTTTCACTAACAGTAATGTAAGACTGCTTCCTTCTGTGATGCTTTTCTATCGAATGAAACAAAATATCAGTAAGAGATACCAGCCTAACAAGGGTTTTTGAAGTTCCATACGAGACAGACGTCTGTTACAATGACTCAACAAAAGTCATGCTAGCCAACATCTCTAATATGATTCCCTTGCTAGTTAGTGATTGGATAGCAAGTGATCATTATTGCCTTTCTTAAGGTTAGCAAGGGGTTCAGAAGTGATCATGTTCTGAGAGTTGAGGGTATGCTAGGTGCATTGCTAAACTGCTAACAAGCTGTAATTTCAGACAGTACTGTTTAGTGTTGCAGTTGTTTTTCCCGTTTTTCAGTAACGGTAATATAAAACTGTTTCCTTGTATTATATTCTTGTTTCGAATGAAACAAAATATCAGTAAGAGAAGCCAGCGAAATAAGGGTTATTGAATTTCCATATGAGACAGACGTCTATTACAATGACTCAAATATCATGCTAACCATCATCTCCAGTATGATTCCCTTACTAGTGACTGAGTGGATGGCAAGCAAAGTGATCATGACTGCATTTCAGAAAGTTAGCAGGGAGTTCACCAGTGAGCATGTTAGCTTGCTAATGTAGGGTGTATGCTAGATGCTAAATTGCTAAACTGTTATACTGCAAAACCCCCAGACTGTCACATGGCCAGTTGTAAACAAACCCTAAATTTTTTCTTGAGCCTGGGTGTTTCTAATCGTAAAATCTGTGTATATACACAAGTGAATGTAACGTTTTACAATAAATCAAAGGTGTTTATACTCAAAAAAATACTTGACTGCCAAACAGTGAGACGATCCTCTGTGTAAGTGATTCTTCTAAATGGAGCCAGGGTCTTAGTCTTGCCTCCAGGACGCAGGGGGATATTTGAAGGTGTTTTTGAGACAAAAAAGTGCGTCTTCCACCCCACAAAATACGGTACAGTGCTCCAGTCGGATTGAGCCGGTGAAGGTTTATATTCAAGGGGTGGTTGGGGTTTATTGCTCATGTAATACCACTCAGGGATGAGTGAGGCTGGTCACTCTCATCTTAAATGTCAGGACCAATTTGCCTAGCCCCAGGCACCTATGTTTCTCATGGGGCAACGTAGGATTGGATGATGGATGGATGGATGGTGAAGAGAATCGTCTGGCACACCTAGCCATATGTTTTTTTTAGCTTCCTAAAGCCATCCTGTGATTCACTATGATTTATGGAAGAATTAATAACATTACGGTGCATGTTCCTTATGGGCGAAAACATCTGAGATTAACCTGCTGCCTCCCGGCCAGTTTTTCACCAATGACCACCCCCCCCAACCCAGCAGATTTTTGAAGCTTTTTTTTTTTTTTCTCAAACCTCCGCTTTTTATGAGAAACATTGTACAAAAAAAAAAAAAAAGTGCTCACCTGAGCATATGAGTTATACAGGTGTCCCTTCAAACACCTGGTACCGTCTTCTCTGGAGCTGTGCTGCTGCTGTCATGTTTTCAGTGATAGTGGTAACTTTTGCAAGCCTCTCAGAATAGGTAGAAATTCGTTCATTTGGTACAAATTTATATGTAGTACAAGAATATATTGGTTTTCACACAATAATGTAGGTGATATAAGCGTTGTTTCACAAGACACATCAACATACCGCATCCTTCTTGGTGACATTACCTCATCACTTCTGCTCGGCTCTTCCTCTGGTGCCACGTAATCTTTGTCCTCCATCATCGATTGGGGAATCACTCTTGCCTTGAATTTTGTCATCGGAGAGACTGTGGCGTGACATGTCTTTACTGGCCAGGTCACAGCTAACAGGTGAGTTGCCGAGACAATGGCGTGCTGTGGGGGGGGAAGGGGCATGTGGGGTCAGACAGTGTCGCTGCCTGATGACAGGTAGAAGAAAGTCTCCCACATTTGCCTACCAAAAATCCCCCGCGAAACTTGAAAAATGTCCAATGACGGACCTCACAATTGCAGAATGTACTGGTACGTTGTTGGGTCTCGATGTGAAAAAAAGTTGTGATGTACCCATACATCGATGGTACGTGGCGGGTTAAGTGACCTCCTGACTGCTTGGGATGGTAGTGTAGGGTCGTGTAAGGATACCAGTGACCATCGTTCCTTTCCCATAATTGTTCACAGTTTTTTATAACACACTTACCCGACGTCACCGACACTGGTACTGTAAACGGTTGTTCAGCGCTGGGGGTTATTAACCCCTCAAGTGCTAATCTTATCAGTTGGGCTTTTTGCGCAATTTCTTAAGAGGATGAGCAACACCGATTGTACAACATCCACAAAAAACTGGTGGCAGCTGGCTCCACCCCAGCTGTGACGTGGATGGTTTCTAACCAATCAGAACTAGGTGTTGGACACACTGGAGGGGGGACCCAGGCCCGTAACCAGGCGATGGGGGGTGTACCCCCACCTCCCTCTCGCCATGTCCCTCTACTCCACTACCTTGTTACTACCCTACCTCCCACCATTCTTACCACCACAACAACCCCTGCTCCCCCTCTTCATGCATCCCCCCCCTCCCATGTGGATCCCCCCCCAATGTCCCGCCCCCCCAGTCAACTGGAGGGAGGGTATTTCCCCCCTACCCTCCCTCCATGTCCCTGTACTCCACTTTGGCCCTTCTTTTGTGTCTTGTGGTGGTCTCCTCCCATCCCTCCATCGCCATCCACCCCCTCCTGGCCTTACCAGCTCCCCCCACCCGTACCCCCTAGCACCTCCCCGTCCTCGAATAGTTTGCATATTTTTTACGCTTTATGGCACGTGTTTTTGAATCATTACCTGTAATTTATTGGTGTCTGCATACAGATATGCATACCACAATTATTTTAGCTGTCTTTAGTCGAAACCCACTTGAAAAAGACATTTTATTTTATGGGGACGCATGGAAGCATGTTGGAGCCTTCAAAACGAAATGAAACGAAACGAAAACTAGATTTGACAGCTCGGAGGGGAAGGGAGGGGGGAGGGGAGGTTTGGAGAGAGGAGGGGAGGGAGGGGATTGGAGGTTTGAAGAGGGGAGAGAAGGGGAGGATAATTTTTACTATTAATCAGAGGGGAGGGAAGGGGAGAGGGGAAAGGGGAGGGAGGGGATTGGAGGTATGAGGAGAGGAGAGGAGGGAAGGATAATTTTTATTTATCATTTATTTGGGGGGTTTGTCGCTATTTTATTTTTTTCCAAGCACATTACAATGGTTTATAACATCTATACACACCAAAAAAACTTGATTTTGGTGAATTTTGTACGTATTGTTGCGAAGAAAACAAGTGTGAGCTGCGTATTTTCTTTCTCGCTGGGGCTGCGACTGGTAACTATTATAAACTTTGACGGGCCATAGATTGGTAACTATTGGGTCTAGGAGGGTGGGGTTTGCGTTTTCAGGTGTGTAAATTCAAGCTCTATAAATTGCTCATAAAACTTTTAACCTTTGAAGAAGTCGAAAAATTGGCCTGTTTTTGCGTCCTGGGGGGCAGTCGAGGTTGGGGAATTGCTTACCCTAGGGGTTAAGGGGTTAATGGAATACATTACAATTTGCATCAATACTATCTCTTTTCACATATACAGACAAAAAAATAACAAAAGAATGAGTGCTAAATGTACGTTTAACATTCAGCAGAAAGACCTTACCAATTCAGTTCATATTCCTCCAGTTTATTTTCTGTATTTTTCCAACTATTTTTTTTTAGGAAGAAATTGCTAATTAGTGAAGGCAATAATCATGAATTCAGCCATTTTGGGGTTCTACTGTATACAGTACTCTCTCCAAACATATTTGTAACAGTTTAAGTAGTGAGGAAAGTGTTCACCAATACATATAAGGTACTGAGTGGGTAGGTAATATTCTGAATCATCTCTTCAGTCCAGGAATTGTTATCTGTGACTTGCAGGCCTACTGTGTCATTACACTTTTATATGTTCCCTAATTTCTATATTTTTCAAAGTCAGGTACTGTGTAGTACTGTATTGATTACAGTATCATAATCTATACAATACTTTCTCCAAACACATAGTAATGATATAAGTAGTGATGACACTGTTCACCAATACATTATAAGGTACTGAGTGGGTAGGTTTTTCGATTATTCGGCAAATCTAGTTACTGGGCATTGGCCCAGTCCTGTGGATGCTGAATAACTGGACTTTCACTGTACCTGTGGATTATTTTGTTCCCAAACAAGGCATTGGTTATTGCCAAACTTTGCACACACAAATGTTCACTGAAGCACTACCATTCACATCCACTTCAGCAGGTACATCCCATTCACTAGCCACCCTAGTTAATCTGACAGTCCCTACATATCCTTTCATATCTCCAATCAGAAAAACATTCACTCCATTCAGACTTTTTCCTGCATGCATACACTTTCACACAAAGTTTATCTTTCGCTCTAATCACGTGGTTCTCTGTTGTGGCATATAAAGTACACAAACAATTGCTTACACTTGTACATATATTCCCACTTTCATTCTTACCCATATAGTCGGAGATCTGACTGATCCATACTCACTTATATTCTCTTTCCATCTCGTGCATAAAGCAGTACATACACTCTCCTTTGCCTTCTCATTCACATATACTGCCACACATACACCCAAGCCATACAGTAATCCCACTGTCTCACACACTCACATTTCCTTTGGTCTCAGTTAGCTTATATATATCAACTTTTCCATCCTCAAGCATCTGAACAAGTTTTCCTTCACCTCGTCATTTGCATCTCTATCATTTCAAGTTGCCATCCATATTATGTCCCTTGTTTGATCCTTGGTCATCTCTAGGCCCACTTGAGTTTGAGGCTTCTTTGTTGTATTTTTAGTTAGTTGGGGCAGGACACTAGCCCTCTGCCAACCCAATTTATTTTCACATAGGGAGGACGTATGGCTTGGTTATATGATCACCTTCCGGCGTTGTAAACAGGAAATCATTTGGTGTGTCACTTAGTGTACTTGTAGAGTCGTTATATTGAGTGAATGGTTGATGGGTCCCCCCAACCACCAAAAAGAAATAAAAAAGCTCCAAACTTATAAGCTGTTCAGAGAACTCAGTACTGTTATACAACTGTCCCCAAAGAGCTGTTCAGTGAACTCAGTACTGTTATATTACTGTTCCCAAGTGTCACTCAATTTCTGTCATTTTATTGTTAAAAAAATACAAAGTGCCCAGCTAATCAGTGGTGTTGCATTACCATCCATCCATCCATCATCCAATCCTGTGTCGCCCCATGAGAAGCGTAGGAACCCGGGGCTAGGTAAGTTGGTCCTGACATTTAAGATTAGAGTGACCAGCCTCACTCATCCCTGAGTGGCATTACATGAGCAGCAAACCCCAGCCACCCCTTGGATATAAACCTACACAGGCTCAGTCCAATAGGAGCACCTTAATTGCCCACTAAACCACCAAATGCCGTAATTTGTTTATATGGTTACCACCCAGCATAGTACATGGTTTCCTGGTGTACAGGAAACCATTTAGCTTGTCACTCAGTGTCGAGTCACCCATAGGCAGAAGAAAGAGGAAAGAAAGACAGAAGATGGAGTTTAAGTAAAGAAAGGCAGAAGAGGATTTTGAATTATTATCATTATTGTTATGCAAGGAAGAAGGAACCAAATACTAGAAGCCCACAAAGTGTTCCCTCCAAGAAAAAATAAAAACAAGATAATAGAGAGCCAAATTCAAGATCTTTTCATTTCGAGTTCCCACAACTCACAACATTTAAAAAACTGGAGGTCATAGGTCTTAGGAAATACAGACAGAGGAAGACAGTTCCAGAATTGACCTGTTGCATACATGAAGGACTTGGAGTAACAGTTAACTCTTGCATTAGAAAGTTGGAGAGAAAAGGGATGAGAGTTTACTGCCAGATGGGTGCTATGCATCTGCAGTAGTGGTGGAGGGATACATGTAGACAGTTCAGAGGAGTGGTGACATTGAAGGAGCAATAGAAAAAAGATGAAGATGCTTGAGTGCATGAAAGAGATAGAGATTAAAGGGAGCCAGTAAGAGGAAGAAAGTTAACGAGACAAAAGGCCTTTGATTCAACATTGTTGAGAAGAGCTGTATGTGAGGAGCCTCCCCACACATGGGATTTGTACACTGCATAGGGACACTTGCATCCTTGTCATGTATGGTCACATGTTTTAAGTTCTGCACAGATCTTGAAACATTCAGATCAAGCTGTGCTGGCCTTGAAGTCCTCCTTGGCCTCCTTACCTTGCTTATCATTAAGGCCCTTCCACAGATTGAGAGCCTTACTGCGGATGAAGGAATGGTGAAGAGGTTGGTTTCCTTAGTTCAGTTTCATTAACCCACAGAGCCAGAAGACCATTTCCTCTATGATTTTGCAGTGCTGTGATTTCTTTATGACCATCGAGACCATGGACTGGGAGAAAGAGGGGGATGAGAGGGGAGGAAGAGATCAGTAGGATGGAAGTAGTGGAAGCAATGAAGACAGTCAATATGGGGAAAGCCCCAGGAACTGATGGAGTGTGTGGTGAAATGATGAAGCATGGGGGAGAGATAGCAGTGGAATGGATATGGAAGATGTGCAGATTGGCTTGGGAGGAAGGTAGAGTCCTGGAGGATTGGAAGTCAGGTATTATAATTCCCTTGTACAAAGGAAAAAGGGGAAAAAGAAGTGTGTGGTAATCATAGGGGCATGTGTCTTCTTAGTGTAACAGGAAAAGTACTGTATATGGTAGGGTATTTGTTGACAGAGTAAGAGAAATAACAGAGGAGTTAGTTAGAGAAGAACATGGAGGTTTTAGGAAGGAAGGAGCTTGTGTAGATCAGATATTCATCTGTAGGTCTTTAGTGGAAAGTTTTCTTGAGAAGAGAAAGAAGTTGGATGCAACCTTTGTGGATTTGGAGAAAGCATACGACAGGGTGGATAGACAAGGAATGTGGATAATATTATGAATATATGCAGCAAATGGGAAGTTGTTGAATGCCATGAAGAGTATGTATGAGGGTGCTAAGGCTGCAGTGCGTGTGGATAGTGAACTGAGTGAATTTTGTTATCTGAATGTTGGATTGAGACAGCGATGTGTCATGTCTCCATGGTTGTTCAGTCAGCATATAGATGGGGTTATAAAAGAGATACATGGTACTGTAGTGGATGTTGGAGTGGCCTTAATGAGAGAGGGCAGTGTTTGGAAACTATGTGTATTGCAGTTTGGGGATGATACTGTATTGTTAAGTGAAGACGAAGGGGAATTAAAGGCTTGATGAATCAGTTTGGGAGAGGCTGTAAGAAACGGAATCTAAAGGTGAATGTAGGGAAGAATAAAGTTATGGTCTTTGAGAGAAATGAAATACAGTAATCCCTCTAATATCCGGACGCCCAATAACCGAACATCCCCACTAACCGAACCTTATCATCCTGGGATCAAACATTCCCAAAATGGTCCGAAAATCCAAAAAAATTGGAAAAAAAATCGATTTTTTGCCGTCCGTAATTTGAACTTGCCGCGCGCGCCGCGTGAGAGCATTGTTTTGGTTCGTCATTCCTCCGACGTCCGATAGAGCGCCGCTGCATCCTCCCCACTTCCCGCCTGTCTCTCACCGCGACAAGACCTACGCTCTTTGCCATGGCTTGGGAAAAGTTAATGTGCAACACTTAAATTTAATGGAACATTATTTGGACTAAAGTGAACACTGTGAAAAGAACGGACTTCTGTGTGTTAGTGACTAAGTTCAGTGCAAGACTTCAGGAAGAGTGTAGTGCAAGTGCTTCAGGAAATCGTTCTTACTGTCAGAGTCCGAGAGGAGGCGGTTATTCATCGAGGTGGCCAGGGACTTGCTGTAAGTAGCCAAAATGTTTCATGTTGTACTATTTTCCATACTATATTTACCAGAATGTTTCATATTGTATTTTTTCCCATACTATACTTACCAGAAAGTGTCATACTGTACTTCTTTCCATACTAAACTTACCTCATGCATGTGCAGTAGGAATGTGTTTTTCAGAGTTCGGTTAGGTTAGGTTCGGTTAGAGTCCATAAGTACCAGAATGTTTATTAATGTATGAACATACTTCTAAACCCACATTTTATGTGTCTATTGCATTTATTTCAGTCATTTATGTGCCTTATTGGTGTGATTTGGGTGTTAAATAGGTGCTATGCATGTCCGGAGGGAGTTGTATAGGTGTTTCTCTGTGTTAGGGTCCGTAAGTACAAGTCCATAAGCTGGGGCCCAATATCCGGACAAAACCAATATCCGAACCTACCGATGGCTCTATTGATCCGGATATTGGAGTGATTACTGTAATTGAATGTGCAGTGAGGTTGGATGATGAGGTAATGGAAAATGTGAGTGCATTTAAGTACTAGGGTAGTGTGATGAGTAAGGATGGAAGTTTAGAGGGTGAAGTGCTTGAAAGAGTACAACAAGGACGAAAAGTTGCTGGTTCTTTGAAAGCAGTGATAAGAGTACAACAAGGAAGAAAGGTTGCTGGTACTTTGAAAGCAGTGATAAGAAATAGGGAAGTGAGCATGGAAGTAAAAATGTCGCCGCATGATAGTTTTGTGGTACCAACTCTTACATACGGAAGTGAAGCTTGGACCTTGTTGGAAGGACAAGTCAAGAGTGAGAGCAGTGGACATGAGTTACTGTATTTGAGAGGAGCACGTGGAGTTACATGGAGAGACAGATTGACAAATGAGGAAATTGAAGGAACATTGTAATGTGGATGTGATAGAAAGCATAAGGAGAAATACATTGTGATGGTTTGGCCGTGTGGAGAGGCTGGAGAGTGAGAGACTAACAAGGAGAGTGTACTGTATGTGAGTGAGGTGGAGGGGGGGGAAGGGGGGGGGAGGCTGAGGATGAGATGGAAGGATGGAGTGGAGAGGTATATGAGAGAGGATGGTGTGAGCTGGGGGGAGGGCATTGAAATGGTGGGGAACAGGGCAACATGGAGGCAATTTGTTTATGGCCACCCCTTACATGAATAAAGTGTCTGGTAATAGATAGATAGATAGACTTTATACTTTTACTACTGAGCCAAATGCAGCTTTAATCTGCAATTTTTCTCATAGTAACTTCTCAACAAAGTAACTTTTCCTTGAGTAAATTATGTAAGCACATTGTTTAGTATATCTATTGGTTATTAGGCAACTGTGGCCTCATCTCTTGTCACTTATGGAGACTTGAGTGATGTCAGAAAAATAAACACAACAAAGTAGCTTCACCTAATTTTAAAGAATGTAATTTAGATATGTAGAATCACTGGCCCATCCCTTTCTGTTTAAGGATGTCTTTTTGAGGCTGAATAAAATTTGCTCGCATAAACCAATGTGAAATTTTTAAATAACTTTTTATGCGAAAGGGTTCAGGTATAGGCATTATAGGCACAAGTATATATCTCCTATCACAATGTGCAGCATGTAGTGTCTGCTGGAGACACACACAGCTTCTCACTAGGAATGTCAATCCACATGATGTATATCTACAGTCTGTTGTCCCAGACCATCAAGAATGTCTTAACACATGCTGTATCTCAAACAATCTTTCTAGTCCAGACTTTTGTACAAGAATTTCATGATACGAGCTGGTTAGTCAGACTGAGCCAGTTACCTGACGTCATGGAAACTAACCATGGAAATCTACTAGACACTACATCCCCACTGAGCTGTATATATTCTTAGGTTTTGGAGGGCATAGTCAGAGCCCGAGTGTACGATCAAGGGCAGAAGGCGGGAGATACGGTCAGCTAGGATCTTTGTCTTCCCGTTACATTGCGCCGTCAGTGACATTTCGGTATATCTGTGTACAGTAAACTCCGTAATCCAAGAGTGCTCTATAACTCACCTCGTGTACAGCAAAGAATATACCGAAGGGGAAGGCGAGAAAGAGAGACCTACCTATTCACTCTACTCGACAGTGCACCATTTTACTAGTAGTGGCCAACGTTACACTCCACTGGTGATAGTGGGGAAGCCATTAATCTGCAATTTACCTACAATCTCTCCATCTAATCAAAACTCTCGGCTACGTTCATCAACATTAGTGGCAGCGGCAAGTTCGAGCCATACGATGCCTCACGACTTTAGACTGGCGGTGCTTTGACGTTCAACAGTTAAAAACAACCTCCCTATCTCTCTGTGTCTGTCTACAACAGTGGTTCTTAACTTTTTTTCTTGGCGACCCAAAATCCATAAGATGATCTATATGGCGACCCAAACCCTCATAAACTTACTCTGCACCAGAACTGAAAGAAACATATGTGTCATATCATGTGACTAAAACCAAAGTAATATTCCAATATTTTATTGATGTCATAATAAATAAATTTCATTTTTATTATATGTATTTCCTAAGAAATAAAATATCAACACATTTTGGCAGGAAAAAAAAAAAATCGAAGATCAGAAAATCAAAATAATTCATTCCTGTTCATGATACACCTATTTACTCTGACCTTCAAGGAGAGAGTCACTATTTTGGATGTTGTCTGAGACATAAAGTACTATAATCAGTGAGATCCCTGGCACTGAAAAGTTTCAATCAGCTTCTCAAACCAGGGTGATTTAGATGACAGACTGCATCTTAGGTCATGCTCTGGTTGTAGACGGTTTCTGTGCTTTGTGAGTGCAGAAAATCCTGTCTCACACAGATGAGTTGTAGCAAAGGGAAGGAGGGCTTTCAGGGCTTCACCTCCAAGAATTTTCTTTTCTTTTTAAACTCTGATCCAGAATGAGCTCAGTGATTCATTTTGTTTCCTGAAATCATAACGAAGTGTTTCATCATTCTGAACCTCGATGAGCTGCTCCTGGAGGTAGCTGATGTTCGAAATCTCGTCAGGTGAGTCTTCAGCTTCAATGTTGAAGGGATTTCTTACCCAGGCATATTTCATCACATTCTCAGGAAGGTAGTGAAAAACTCTTCGATTAGTCTGGAGATATGTTCCACAATGATGCTTTGGACCTGGGTGAGAGAAAATTTGCCATCTTCCAGAAATTCACTCAAAGATGGAACGAAGCAGTCTTCCCAGTCTCAGTTTTATTCTTCCACAGCTTCAGTTTCCCCTTGAATGCAGTTACCTTCTCTGACAGCCCAACTAATGTCTGATCGTGACCTTGCATTGAAATGTTCAAGGCGTTAATCTCAGCAAAAGATATCTGCAAGATAAGCCATTTGCATCACCTACTTTGAATCTGAGAATCTTTGGGGCCAGTAAATGATTCTTTTTTGCTAGAAATATCTCAGTCTCTTTCCGCATTTCAGGCAACCGTTGGAGCACCCTTCCTCGTGACAGCCACCTAACCTCAGAGTGGTACAATACGTGTACATGTTCTGAACCAAAATCAAAACACATCCGATTGATGATCCTGGAGGGCACGGCCCTAGGTTAATGAAACTGACTACCAGGATGACTTCCTGCATCACTTTCTGTAACTCAGGTGACAACCCCTGAGAAGCAAGATTCTCACGGTGAAGGAGACAGTGAACAATCAGCACGAATGGATTTTCTTCTTTAACTCTAGCATTGAAGCCATGACGTACTCTCAGCATTGCTGGTGCACAATCACAGCAGACATAAAACACTGATTCCACTGAAGCCCTGCTTCCTTGAAGAATGAGTCCACAGTACTGAAAATATCTTCTCTGGTTGTGGTCGTGTGTAATGGCCGACAGAACAGAAATTCCTCTTCCATGTCTTCTGGACCTCGGTACTGCATGCAAGCCATGAGCTGGGCATCATTACTCCGAAATGAAAACGGCTCAGTTTTAAAATATAAAATGTACAGTACCGTTACGCTACTCCCAGTTGTGTGCATGGTATTAATCTTTTTCTAAGCCAAATGCAATCGCCTACTGTAGGGGAGAGAAAGAGAGACAGAATGTAAAGTGTGAAGTATCAACAAGTATGGTATTATGTTAAAAAGCAATAGTATACAACATTAATAATATCAGTACTGTGATATATTTGTCTCTTGGCGACCCACTCCAAATGGCTTGGCGACCCATAGGTTAAGAACCACTGGTCTTCGATGACGTCATTGATATTGGCACCGAAAACAAACTGGCTACGCTCAATATGGTGACTTCATATAAAAGAAAAAGAAAGAAAAAGAAAAGACAGAAAAAAAAGAAAAAGCAAAACAGAGAGGGGGAGCTGGCGGAGCATCAGTGCAACTTAATTTCGCCCCTAACAGCTCCTAACCACTTCAGTCACAACTCCACGATTTAAGTGAAAGAGTAACAGCGATAAACTGTGTCTATTGACACCTTTAGAAGCCTACAAGTTAATCACAACAAGTAAGGAAACTCGAGCACTAAAGGTTAAGAAGAAGAAGCAAACAAGGAAGTGAGTGAACTGTGTGACAGCTGAGTTAAGCACAGCACAGCTGATCCTCACCTCTCTCCTCCATTCATCTCCCCACCATTTCCTTCCACTCTTCCCCACCACAAAGACAAGCAGTGTTGAGCCTTGAGGAGCAGCGAGATTGCAGTGTGTCATCATTCGCTGAGTGGGTACACTACCACCACTCCACACCTGCACTACAAACCTGCATTCCAATTTCCAAATCAGCATTCCACACCTACCAGAGGAAAGCAGCAACTGCCAGCAGTGTCATTTGCTGAGAACACTGTAATACGTCAGTCAACCAGTGCCAGGCACCACCATCAGCACCACATTCACTGTCCCATCCCAGTTCATGTCAGTGAGTTGAACATTTGCTTCATTAGTTTAATAGTACTCCATCCATCCATTGCCAGACACCATGTATCCCAAATGGGGTGGTCAAGGGCTTAGAGTTAATTGTTTTACAGGGAGGGGCACTAATCCTCCACCAACCCCACTTGACACGTAGGGATGCCAACAGCATCTGATGTTCCCAGGCGGTCACCCATCCAAGTACTAACCAGACCACTACAGTACTTCATTTATATATAACCTTACCTATATACAGTACACAGTGATAGACGATATATATCCGTACATCAACATGTAATACATACATATGAAAATCAAGTAAAACCAGAGAATTAAAGTACTTTGTTCAGCGTTGCCATTAATGACATTCTGTCGTCCACTTCCATCCCCAGGACGCTTAGATACTCACTCTTTGCTGATGGTTGTGCAGTGTGGCACTCTTCCCGCAATGCACAATCGTCGGCACAGCAGATTCAACTGGCACTTGAATCTGTTCAGCATATATCCTTCATATTACAGTTAAAAGGAAACAAGGGCGCACCCAGGGGGGGGGCTGGGCCCGGGCCCCCCCTTAGCTCTTTGGGTCCTTTAAAAATGTATTTAGATTTATTTCGATAATAGCAAACCATGAAAAATTGGCAAGTACAAACAAAGAGTGCAAACAAAGAGTAACACATGAGCCAGCAGCTCTCTGGCTCAAAACCTGCATATGACCTCCCAGTAATTATCGGTTTACCTGACCTCACCTCACTACGGGCACCCCCCTTAGAAAATTGCTGGGTGTGCCCCTGCAAGGAAAATCAAGTGAAAATGCCTTACACAAATGGAGCTAGCAACAGTATACTATACTCAACCACACACATGAGTACTTACAACGAATACTTAAAGATGAATTTAAATGAGCAAACATATCACGTTGACATCGCAACCTTTGGAGGATTGTATTATCAAGTGATGTGTGAAACTTAGTGAGTACTGTACATATTGGAACTATTATTTATTTAATTTTATATAAAATAGCAAAATATGGAGTTACATATATTTTAATTTAAATATACACTGTGCAGCATAACTAAGCCAATATACATATTGTGTAATAATATAACAACAAAGACTGCAATTGCTGTTCCTACAATTGTGTTACAATTGCTACAGTTCTGTAACTACACTTATGTTACAACAACCGTGTCATAGTTGCATTAACACGATGTACCTGCATTTACTGTGCTGGGTGATAACCATATAACTAAATTTTGGTGCCTAATGGTGTACTGGGTAAGTACATAGCTCCAGTCGGATTGAGCTGGTGAAGGTTTATATCTAAGGGGTGGTTGGTGTTTATTGCTTACGTTATGCCATTCAGGGATGAATGAGACTGGTCACTCTCATCTTAACCCCTCCGTGGCCGCCCGCGTCGAATGACGTTTAGCCGATAAATGGCCGCCGGTGTCGTTTGAGCGTGGCCTATAAAAAACTGCAAAAATTTTTGGGAAATGAACGAACGTTCTGAACGTCTTCACACTGACCTACACTACACTCCCACATGCCTCATCAAACAGTTCAGAGCCTGCTGCTGTGATAAGTGGATTTTCGATTTTTTCGCTCCTGGCCATGCCTAAACAAGCACAACTACACCCTTTATCTCAACCCAGGCAGAACATATCATCTTTGTCCTCTCTTACAAAACACACACAACCACCTATTTACGATTATGAAGTAATACAGGCACATACAAAAAAGACATGATAAGTGAAAAGTACGTTTTTGTCTTGGAATCTTTACCTATTTGCTCAGGTTTGCTGTAATGGTTTGGATCATTAGATGCAGTGCAACTTGTAGAAAACTGTGAAAACCTTCGGGAAGTGAATGAAAATCTGGGATATGATACTGACTTTGACTTCACCCTCTCACATATCATCTGTCAGTTCACCACCTGCTGTCGTGACGAGTGGATGTATGAGTTTTTCGGTCATGGCCATGCCTAAAAATACATAGTTACACCCATTATCTCGACCCAGACAGAATATACAATCTTTTCCTCCCTTGCAAAACACACACAACCACCCTGTTTATGAGAGAGCAATATATGTTGCGAAAATAAGAAGGGAAAATGAGAAAGATGAACGTAAAATGATAGAGAAAGATGAACATGTTATTACGGAAAAAATATGTTTTCCCCCGTCTGTAAACATATTTATTTCTGCTTTGCATCTGTATTCATAATAATTACACTTATTCTTAGGTCTGAAACTGCATTACGATTCTATTTTTAGCCATGCTTGTGGTGTGGGAGCTCGAAGTTGTGACTCAACTTCCGTGTTGCTAATCGGATCTGACCCTCCACTTTATTCTTCCGTGGCAGAGTCTAGCCTTGGAAGACGTGCAATTTTCTCATTTAGGACCGAAAATTCAACTCCGCTCTCTTTTCAAAGCATGAGCACAACGATAACATAAAAAATAACTCGAAACTACCATAAACATATTTTATATCAAAAAGGTGAAAAAGTACTGTATTCATAACATTTTTTTTTTTTTTTTTCCAGCCATTCCTAACAGAATATGTACTGAAATCATTCGATATCATCATATCTCATATATGCACAACATTTCAGCACCATTTGCATTGTTTTGGTAGGTTTAAAAAAAAAAAAAAAAAAAAAAAAAAAAAACCCTGCCCAGTTGCGTTGCGGCAGTGCCCCTGGGTGGCGGATATCGGTTGCCGATATTTCTGTAACTTCCACGCTCCATTGCAAGCCACAAAATGCATCTAGGAAACTGGGATTTGCACTGTTAGGTGCATCTGAACTTTCTCTTCAATATGGCAAGAAAAAAAAAATCAATTTTTGAAACTTCAAAAAATGGCCCCAGCGTCGGCCTGGCGTGCACTGAAAATTCTGGGCCTTCGGCCACGTAGGGGTTAAATGTCAGGACCAACTTGCCTAGCCCCAGGCTCCTATGCTTCTCATGGGGCAATGTTGGATTGGATGATGGATGGGTGGAACTAGTTTTTTTATAACCACATTTGTGTAAAAGTTGCATCAGTGTGATGTATCTACAGTTTTGTTACATCCACACTTTTGTAAAAGCATTAATACAATGTTATGTCACAGCCACACTTGCGTAACAGTTGCATTAACACAATGTAACAACAGTAATGCATTAAATCAATATAACTGCAATTATGTTACAATATTACCACAATTATGTTACTTTTACTGTATTATGCATTTTACTAAATAGCTTACAAGTTGATTGCAATGTGAATATAATATGCATTATTATGTCATGTTGTGGTAGGTGGGGGCGCTCGCCATCCGCTCACTTGACGTAGTGCTGCTCTCAGGTGACTGCTTTTTCCTCTCTTCCTTCCTTCCTTCCTCTTCTGTCTTTCTTTCCTTCATTCTTTCCTTGTCCTTTTGCCTACGGGTGACTTTACACTCACTTTTTTGTTTTTTTTCCCTTCATTCTTTCCTCTTATTTCTGTCTATGGGTGACTCTACACTGAGTGACAAGCCAAATGGTTTCTTGTACACCAGGAAACCTTTTACTATGCTGGGTGGTAACCATATAACCAAATTATGGCGCCTGATGATTTAGTGGGTAATTAAGGCACTCCAATCGGATTGAGCCTGCATAGGTTTATATCCAAGGGATGGTTGGGGTTTATTGCTCACGTAATGCCGCTCAGGGATGAGTGGGGCTGGTCACTCTCATCTTAAATGTCAAGACCAACTTGTCTAGCCCCGGGCTTCTATGCTCCTCATGGAGCAACATAGGATTAGATGATGATGATGACGATGATGATGGCAATATGCACTGTCGTTGGTACGACAGCTTTGCGTGACCAAGTGATATGTAGGAATTATAGGCACTAGTATATATCTCGTATCACAATGAGCAGTATGTAGTGTCTGCTGGAGACATACACAGCTTCTCACTAGAAATATCAATCCACAGGATGTATACGGTATCCACAGTCCTGTTGCCCCAGACCGTCAAGAATGTCTTAACACATGATGTATCTCAAACAATCTCCTTTTAGTCCAGACGATACAAGAATTTTCATGATAATGAGCAGGTTAACCAGACTGCGTCAGTTACCTGACGTCTTGGAAACTAACCATGGAAATCTACCAAAGACTACACCCCCACCGAGCCATATATATTGTCAGATTTCGGAGGGCATAGTCAGAGGCCTGAGAGTATGATGTAGGGCAGAAGGCAGGAGATAGGGTCAGCTAGGAGCTTTGCCGTCACGCTACATTACGCTATCAATCATACTTTGATATAACTGGGTGCAATAACTCTGTAGCCCAAGAGTGCTCTATAACTCACCCTGCTTACGATAAAGAATACACAGAAAGGGAAGGTGAGAAGGAGAGAGACCTACCTATTCACATTACTTGACAACGCACCATTTTAGCAGCAGCAGCCATTGTTACACTCCACTGGTGATAGAACAGAAGCCGTTAATCTTCAGTGCACCTGCAATCTCTCCATCTAATCAAACCCCTCTGCTATGTTCATCGATACAGGTCTAGGCGTGTAAGAGACAGATGTCAGTTAGCTAATATTATACAGTAAAAGGGATTTTGCAGGAACCAAGGATGTGTAATTAAGTAAAGAACCAAATTTACTGCAATTGCTGTTCGTAAACAATTGCAGTTCTTGGATCATTCTTCATGTACTTGACTGTAATTCTTGGTTTGTAGTTTCATTGCTTTTCACAGGGACCGTGCCAATCATTGGGGTAGGCGGTGTGGGAAGTGGACAAGATGCTTATGAGAAGATACGTGCTGGAGCCAGCTTAGTTCAGCTCTACACAGGTTTGATTTACCATGGACCATCATTGGTACCTAAAGTAACACGCCAGCTGCAAGATCTGCTCAGGTGACCATACCTTAATGACTGTACTGAATTTCATTTTTTTAGTTCTTATCTCCATGTGTGTTTGGCATCCTAGAAGGACAACTTAATTGCATTACAACTTCCACCAAACACTGTGGAATATGGGGAAAATCTAACACTAGCCACTAGCTGAGACAGAATTTGAGTCAGAAATACAAAGTATTTCACAGAACTGCATTTGAATCCTGAACCCTTCCAGGGATTTCTGTTAGCCATGCTAGTAGATTTCATGTCCTCAGGGCTGCATGCACATTTTTTCCATTTTTGCTAAAAGACCTGAGGACTGTGTAACTGCACTGTTCCACCATGTCCTTTGTCTTTCTTGCAATTTTTTTTTTTCTCCTTCTCCCTAATGCATATTGATTGTATGGGGGTTGTTTTTTTGTGTTTATTCAATATGAATTTGTGTGTTTTTCTGTGCTCCTTGCGATCATTTAGTCTTTTACAGTACAGTAATTTGAATACTCTTCCATGTTGAATTAGTTTTTTCCCCGGCCCTCACTCTGGGGAGACTTCTGTAGGGAAACTGTCAATAATCTTTCATTTACAACATTACCAAGCACTTTGTGGTGCTGCAGGAGTCATCTGGGACAGGAAGTTTGTATTGTGGGTGCTGTGACTTCAGTAATCACCACAAAAGGCAGAAAAACCTCCCAGGGTTTGTCATGAAATTCTTGCACTTTAGTGGAACTGCCAGGTGTGATTTTCCTTTCAGTGGCTAACCCTGTAGGTTGCCCAGTGTGTGTCATCTCTTCGGTGGTGCCATCAGAAGCAACTGCATGTTGTTCAGTCTCTAGATTTTTTTTTTCTTTTTCTTTCTTTCTTTCTGTGTATCTATCATGGCCCTAGATGTTCTTCTCCCACAGACATGTTTATTTTTAAGTTGGGGCGCTCACCATCCACTCACTTGATGTAGTGCTGCTCTAGGGTGTCTACCCTTTCCTCTCTTCCATCCTTCTTTCCTTCCATCCTTCTTTCCTTCCATCCTCTTCTGTCTTTCTTTCCTTCATTCTTTCCTTGTCCTTCTGCCTACTTGTGACTTTACACTCCCTCTTCCGTCTTTCTTTCCTTCATTCTTTCCTTTTCCTTCTGCCTGTGGGTAACTCTACACTGAGTGACAAGCCAAATGGTTTCCTGTACACCAGGAAACCATTTACTATGCTGGGTGGTAACCATATAACCAAATTTTGGCACCTGGTGGTTTAGTGGGTAATTATTGCGCTCCAGTCGGATTGAGCTGGTGAAGGTTTATATCCAAGGGGTAGTTGGGGTTGATTGCTCATGTAATGCCACTCAGGGATGAGTGAGAGTGGTCTCTCTCATCTTAAATGTCGAGACCAACTGCCTAGCCCCAGGCTCCTACTCTCCTCGTGGGGCAATGTAGTATTGGATGATGGATGGATGGATGGATGGATTTTGAGATTATTTTTTGTGGGCTTATCTAACATCCATCCATCATCCAATCCTACATTGTCCCATGAGGAGTGTAGGAGCCCGGGGCTAGGCAAGTTGGTCCTGACCTTTAAGATGAGAGTGACCAGCCTTACTCATCCCTGAGTGGCATCATGTGAGCAATAAACCCCATCCACCCCTTGGATATAAACCTTCACCAGCTCAATCCGATTGGAGCACCTTACTTACGCACAAAACCACCAGGCGCAAAAATTTGGTTATATGGTTACCACCCAGCGTAGTAAATGGTTTCCTGGTGTATAGGAAACCATTTGGCTTTTCACTCAGTGTAGAGTCACCCACAGGCTGAAGGAAGAGGAAAGAATGAAGGAAAAAAAGACAGAAGAGGGAGCATAAAGTCACCCGTAGGCAGAAGGATGAGGAAAGAATGAAGAAAAAGACAAACGAGGATGGAAAGAAAGAAGGATGGAGGAGAGGAAAGAGCAGACACCCGAGAGCAGCACTACGACGAGTGAGTGGATGATGAGCGCCCCCACCTAACAAATTTGTTAATTCCTATCCTTGAGGGAGTTGTTGCCTTCCCTAATATTGAGAGGGCTCTCCCTCTGTACTAAGGGATCCCTGTATGTGACATTTGTTAGGAATATAATGCTGTATGGAAGTGAGATCTGAGCAGTAAAGGAAAATGATATTCGTGGACTCAGATGTACAGAAATATCAGTGATTAGATGGATGTGTGGTGCATCCTTCAATGTGAGACCTGAGTGGGCTAGGATTGTCGTTGAAGAGATACGAGAGGAAGAATGGGACCTGAATATTTGTGTGGTGTTGTGATGAAGAGGGGTAGATTAAGATGGTTTGGGCATGGTGAGAAGATGGAAGATGACCATTGGATGCAGAAGATGAGAGGTGTGAGCAACAAGGGTGGGATTGCAGAGGCAGACCATAAAAGACCTGGGACGAGGTCAGAGTGTGACCTCAAGGCAAAGGGGCTGAATAGGGAGATCGGCAGAGATCAAGCAGCGTGGAGAGAGAGTTTCCATTAGATGACCAAGGCTGATGCATGAAAGCATGTTGGAACCCTTATAAATACAAAATGACATGATACACCCCAGGAGTGGCTGCAGAACATTCTCTCCCATTGAGGTTTAAAAAAAAAAAAAAAAAAAAAAGTGCTTCAATTTTTAGTTACTCCATATAAGCAGGGTTTTATACAGTAGACCCTCCACCTGTGTGAGATCTGCTTCCACAGATTTTCATTGCTCGTTAAAAAAAAAAAGTTGCATGTAACTGTACAGAATTGAGAGAAAGAGAGAAGAGAAACAAAAAGAGCCCTCATGTCAGCTACATATGACATTGAGGGCGGAGAGGGAAAAGCAAAGTTCTGTTATTGTGTTTTTTATTTTTTATTGGAAGAAACAATCTAGTGGGCCCCTAGCCTTTGGTTCCTTTTTCCTTACATAAGAAAAAACAGTATATATATATATATATATATATATATATATGTATATATATATATATATAGTTAATCCTCGTAAATCACGGCAATTTGGGTCTGGACCACTGCCGTGATATATGAATTATAACTTGTGAAAAATTAATTTGGGTCTGGACTTTGGCCAACCAACCCCCACAGCACCCTGCCTACACCTATCTAGACACCATCAAACAAAGATACAAATTTAGGAATATTCAGTGCATGTATTGAATAGAAATAAGCAATGTTAAGGGATCTCACCTTAATCCTATGACAAAATTGCTTAAGTGAATGGAGTGGGGTGGTGTTGGGAAGAACTTAGAACCTCTCAGCATGAGGTGGGGGTGCTCCCTCATGCTGTTCTCCTGTCTCCAGCTCCTCTGCCTCCCTCAGGAAGCCCTCAAAGTCTGCCTCAGAGATGACAGATGCTACGTCATCCACATTCTCAGTGTGTGAAGGGCCAGGCTTTGGTTCAGGCTCAGCTTCTGCCCTTACCCGGGCAAAGTAGTGGGTGATGAGTTCCTGATGTCTCATTAACTCTGAGATTATTCAAGTCCTTGTAAAAATGCACAGCTTTTTCTTGGTAACCAATACTCTCACTGCACCTTTCCTCATCATGTTCAATGGATTTCACAATCTCCCTGGCCAAGTCTACGTAAACAAGCAAATCACTGAGCTCCTTCATAGAAGGCCCACCACGTTCCCGCACATTCACTTCACTCACTTCACAGTTGGTCTGCCTCTCCAAGTGCTTGTCATCTTCTATGACAACCTCCACGACAGCCTCAGCATCATCAACCTTCTCAGTAATCACGTCCATTATGTCACTAGCTGGAGTTGTTGGATTTCGTAACCACCATTTATATATACTGTGTATAACTCCATAGTCTTGTAATATTTAAGTCTTGAGTTTTGGTTAAAGTTATTTTGGTAATCGAAGAACAGGAGGAGTTAAAGATGAATACAGGGAGTTGATCTTGATTTATTATCTTCAGAGAAAGTCTAAGTTGAGCAGCGTATGTATTACAAGGAACTTAATATACTAAGTCTAGTTGGACCCCTTTTCTTATTCGATCTCTCCAGTACCTGCCGGTTCTATGGCCAGTCCCTTTCTGAGCTCTGATTCCTACATTCTCGTTTCAGGGGTCGTGTCACGTGTGCTATACTGTCGTGGAAGCCTGTAGAATACTGTATGTCTGTGTGTATGTATTGCTTCCGTTGCACGATCAACATTCCTTCACTTATAGAGTTGCAAGCTAATTTCCCGTTCCCATACCGTGTCTGGTGCTCTGTCTATCTAACTGTCTATCTGTCTATGAGTTGTATTATTATAATATGGAGTCCTGACAGGGTCGCGATTTTCATTTTGAATGCCACGGTTTACGGTTCTCCTCGGAAAAGGCCCACTTGGGTGCCTGGGTACATGATTTTCATGACTTAACAATGATTTAAGGTTGCCAGGAGCCTGATGGCCACTTAGCCGCAATTTTTGAATCTGTGCTTTATGAACACGCAATTTAGGAGGATTGACTGTATATATACATAAACAGTAAATTCTCCATTATCCATCATTGCAATACTGTATATGGCACTGTTGGCTTGGCTCTATTACAGCAATATCTGTTAAAATTATGCAACATCCAGTGCCGAAATAAGTAATGCAATATCGAGATGGAAGGCATATCAACCGCTTGTACGCGGTAGCCAGCCAATACCTAGGAAAACCGTGCAGCGTGCCAACCAATGAGAATCCCCACAATGCGCCAACCAATCAGAATTTGTTGCAGGAGCAGCTGCCAGCGCTTCAAGCTTACACTCTGTCTTTCATGGATCGCGTTCAGTGATAGT
This sequence comes from Coenobita brevimanus, assembly GCF_032717465.1. Taxonomy (NCBI): domain Eukaryota; kingdom Metazoa; phylum Arthropoda; class Malacostraca; order Decapoda; family Coenobitidae; genus Coenobita; species Coenobita brevimanus. Next base: position 39,738,930 of record NC_137046.1, read on the forward strand.
GTATCAATGCACGCTGCTTGTGTGACCATGTGGTGGCAAAACTGTGGTGCCAAAACTTATTTTGTGGCCCCCCATGCCTTACTTGTTGTTGCAAAGCTTATGGCCTCTTAGTGCTGAGTGTCCTAGTGCTCTACTATGATTCTGAAATTACTGTATGCATAATTACTTAGACTAGACCACACGGGATTAAATGCACCGAACTTTACTGCATGATGTGCAGTACTCTCCATTGATGTCAACACTTGTTGAATACATAGTACACTATGTACTGTATTGCTGTACTGTATCAGGACTGTTGTATTTTGTTTAGGTTTCATCTTTTACTCATGGGAAAGTTTTTAGGATAGAGGGTCGAGAAAAGCAAGACGAATAAATCCATTGGAAAAAGGCATGCTCTTCATTGGAGGAAAGTATGTGGTACTCGTATGGTTTTCTACCTAACAGATTGACTCTAACTACCAACAAGCTTGCAATATCTTACAGTATGTTGGCAAGTCCATTCTGTTGAATGTTACTCTTAAAAACATCGAAAAGTAAAGTAATGAAATAAATCTTGAGCATTTATTGGTGAGCTGATGATTTGAAAAGTAGTGTTGTACATGAGAATTATCATGAGTCCCTTGCTCACAGTTAAGCAAACGACCATGGCCCACCAATTTATTCTTTACCTGACTGCCGTCACTTTACCCCTCAATTGCCATTCAGCTGTTTTGCAGATATGACAGTAAGTATGTACGAATTGCGTAGAAATGAAGTAAAGAAATAAATCTTGAGCATTTTTTGGTGAACTGATGCTTAAGAAAGAAGTGTTGTGCAATAGAATTACCATAACACTCTTGCTTCCAGTTATGTATAGGGCCGTGGCTTGCCAATTTATTCCTTGCCTGACCACCATACTCCACCCCTCACTCGCCACTCAGCTGGTTTGCAGATAGTACAGTACATATGTACAAATTGCAGTGCAGTAATCTTCATTTTTATCTGCTAGATTTTATCCTCTCTTCCAGTACAAATGCATTCTAAGATGCCGTGCACAACTGTGATTAAGGGAGTCAAGGAGATGAAAACAGGGAAAGCTGCAGGTATGGATGGGTGTGCTGTGAAATGCCTGAAAGGTGGTGGAGTGACCATTGTTGACTGGTTAGTAAGATTGTTGAATGTGTGCTTTGTGAAAGGTATGGTGCCAGTTGACTGGGCAAGTGCTTGTGTGGTCCCGTTGTATAAAGGCAAGGGTGATAAGTATGAATGTACTAGCTCTAGGGGTATAAGTCTGTTGAGTGTTGTGGTTTATGGTAGAGTGTTAATTATGAGAGTTAGAGAGGGTACAGAGGGAGTGATTGGTGAAGAGCAGTGTGGCTTTAGGAGAGGGAGGGGATGCGTGGATCAGGTGTTTGCTGTGAGACAAGTGTGTGAAAAGTATTTAGCGAAAGGCAAGGATGTGTTTTGGGCATTCATGGATTTAGAGAAAGCGTATGATAGAATTGATAGGGAGGCTTTGTGGACTGTTTTAAGATTGTATGGACTTGATGGTAGGTTACTAAAAGGGGTGAAAAGTTTTTATGTAAATAGTAGAGCGTGTGTAAGAGTGGGAAATGCTGTGAGTGACTGGTTTCCTGTGAGAGTGGGGCTGTGACAGGGATGTGTGATGTCGCCTTGGTTGTTTAATATTTACATGGATGGTGTTGTACGGGAGGTGAATGCAAGAGTTTTAGGTGGAGGTCTGAGTCTGGTGAATGTTGATGGTGGAGAGTGGAATCTGAAGCAGCTGCTGTTTGCAGATGATACTGCACTGGTGGCTGATTCAGAGGAGAGATTGAGACAGTTGGTAGAGGAGTTTGGAAGGGTGTGTGAAAGGAGGAAATTGAAAGTAAATAAGAATAAGAGTAAGGTGATGAAGTGTACGAGGTTGGTAGATGGTAGGGGGATGAATATAGTTTTGAATGGCGAGTTGCTTGAGGAGGTAGAGTGTTTTAAATATCTAGGGTCACATGTTGGTGTGCATGGACGAATAGATGCAGAAGTGAAGATTAGAATAAATGAAGTAGGAAAGGTGCTGGGAGGAATGAAAAAAGTGTTTAGATGTCGTTCGCTTAGAATGGATGTAAAGAGAAGGTTGTATGAGGGTGTTGTGGTACCGACTGCGTTATATGGGGCTGAAACATGGAATATGGGTGTAGCAGAGAGGAAAAGTTTGAATGTAATGGAGATGAGGTTTCTGAGGAGTATGTGTGGAGTGACGCGTATGGATTGAGTGCGAAATGATGAAGTGCGAAGGAGAACTGGAGTTGTTCGGGAGATGGCTGGTAGAGTTGAGCAGAGGGTGTTGCGATGGTTTGGGCATATGGAGAAAATGGATAATGAGCGATTGGTGAAAAAGATAACTAGTTCTGATGTGAGAGGTGTAAGGCTAAGAGGAAGACCACGAATAGGATGGATGGACAGTGTGAAGAGAGCGTTGGATGCGAGAGGGATGTCTGTTGAGCAAGGAAGAGTGGCTGTGTGTGACAGAAATAAATGGAGAGAAATTGTGAATGAATAAGTGATGACGGAGCCCTGAGGGGATATTCTCCCGCATTTGGTCTGATCAGCTAGTCAGGTCAGGTGCGGGTAAGGGGATGGGTCTGTTATGATGTGGCAGGGGTAAACCAGCTCTGCTGTCAGGCCCTGCTGCGGATGTCACTGATTGCATTGCGCAGTTGACCCTTGTGCGGTGTGGTGCGGTGAGGATCTGTCCGTTCTCCCCTTGGGGCTAAGATGCAAATGAATATGTTTGAATGGATGAGTAAATGGGGAGTGTGTCGTCCTGTCTCGGCTACCTCCCTTTCCTTGGGGGAAGCAGCCTAGGTATATAGATAGATAGATGATAATTCAACTGTACAGCACTTCTTTCCTAATCATCAGTTTACCAATAAATGCTCGATTTATTTCTTTAGTTTATTTTTCCATGATTTATGAATAAAATAACAAATAATGTATACCAAATGAACTTACCTTGTGCACTGTGCGTGCCTGCAAGACACAGCAACTATGTGTATTATGTCTATGTGGTGTGTTTAAGAGGAGGTTATGTATCAAATGGAATTGTTTGTATAGCTCTGGATAAAAGTAGTATTGTATGTACCGCAGTGGTATAGCCTATGCATAAAAGTATATATCAGATATCTGGGAAAAATAAGCACCTGGGAAGGTAAATTCCCCAAGCTTCCCAGTTAACTGAGATTGTACTGTACAGTATTTCCGTACTATATCAATACTGTATTGTATTTTGTGCTTAGTTTTCATATTTTACTCATGGGAAAGTTTTTAGGATTAAGGGTTGACACAGATAGTAACACAGTAACCTGCTCGACGCTAAATGATGAGCCAGTGGGGGGTACTATGCAATATCTTGCATTTTTGCTTTATTCGGCATAGGGCTTGGCTGAATTACGAAGGATAAATGAGAATTTGATGTATATATTTATATATACACATACATACATGCAGACATACCCCGGTTTAACGATCTAACTGGTTAAGTGAAACCCCATCGTTAGGCAGGGTATTGTATATCGGGGTACTTTTAACATGTATTTCAATGTGGACTGTTTATTAGCCTTGGGTTTCCCCCCAAACCAAGTCTAAAACGCACCCAGATGAGCCCAAAAACAGGTTTAAAGGCAATCTAAATGGCCTAACAGCTGTCAAGGATGCTAACCTAAGTCTAACACCTGTAAATAACTTACTAAAACCAACAAATCAAATCTGAATGTCGTCAAATATAAGTCTGGAAAAAATCAAGCTTAGTAAACTGTACCCCAAAATAACAATGTTCACCCCACCTATGGCTAAAACACATTAATCAAAGTCTAAAAACAGTTTATAAATCAACCTAAACACAATTTTAGTCTAAAATACAGTAAAAGCTCAGTTAACTGGAATGCATGGGGATTCTTCCATTCCGGATATGGAATTTTCTGGATAATCGAATGTTACTCATAGAAATTTTCTGGGAGGTCAAACAAATGAAATAGTACCAAACTTGAGATTTTATTTCATAAAGTGTATTATTCAGTACAGAATACAGTACAGGTAAGATACAGTACAGATACACTAATGCTCACTAATATCTGCCTAGGGGTGCCCCGTTCCTACCTCAGAATACCCAGGGAAGAGGGGAGGGGGGGACGAAACGAGCTCCACCCACCACTACCCCAGCTCCTGATCATCCCCCATACCCCTACCCAACCCCCCGCCCCACCCGTCATTCTTAACTAGCAGTTACATCTCATGCTGATTTCATGCTTAACACTCTTGGTCCCAATAGTAATAAAAAAAAAAGAACATTAGGATATGTTAAAAGAATATAGCTATCAACATGTTGCCACAAGAAGTTAATGCATTATGACATTGACATTAAAACAAAAACGTTAATAACGGCCACCTCAGGCCTCTTGTGATGGGTGCACTGCTTTGCAAACACACACACACACACACACACACACACACACACACACACACACACACACACACACACACACACACACACACACACACACACGCTGGTGCAGTGGTAACGCTCTCGCTTGCCAACTGGTAGACGGGAGTTCGCGCCTCGCTCAGGTTGCGAAAAGTTTCACTGACGAAGTGGGTGGTTACTGTCCCCCTTGAGCAAGGGGACGGGTGTGTGGGTGTGTAAAGGTCACAGCCTTGCCCTTAGATCGGACTATATGAGCTCTCAGCTCCCTTCCGGGAGGGTAAAAGCTGACGATCACGACCATCAAGTGATCCTGACCGACCCGGTGAATTACACACACACACACACACACACACACACACACACACACACACACACACACACACGCAAACACAGACACAGACCCGTGCAAACACCCAGCGTATGAGGCCTGGGATGGCCGTTGTTAACGTTTTTGTTTTATTGTCAGCGTTATAATGCATTAATTTCTTGCTGAAGCATGTTCATAGTCATATTATATACTTTTTGCATAACCTAGTGTTTATATTTGTGTATTAGTAATGTGACCATGAGTGTAGTGCATGAGGTTAGCTTGAGATGTAACTGCCATTTAAGAATGACGAGTGGGGGGCTGGGAGGGGTAGGGGTATGGGGGAGGTTTGGGAGCTGGGGTAGAGGTGGGTGGAGCTTGTTTCATCCCCCCCTCCTGACTTCCCTTGCTATATGAGGAAAAAAAGGGGCACCCCTGAGCAGAAATTATTGATTGTAGGTGTACTGTACACTCAATACACACAAAAAGACAGCAAGAGAAAATGTACAGGACTGAACACAAGCCAGCAAACATTACCAAAAATTATTTAAAGAAAAATTTAGCATATGTTACTGGCCAAAATAATTTTGAAAACTTAGCTGTGTACACTACTTTATCCTGTACTGTACAGAACTAACCAAGAATTATAAGGGAATGACCAGTATCTCGAATATTCTTGACCTCATGCCGGATCAAATTTGCCTTTCTGGTTATATGGATGTGCCGATGCATCGGATGCCGGTTAATCGAGCTTTTACCATATCATCAAAATCAGTAAGAAAAATCAAAAGCCATCAATAAACTGGGGTTTGGCCATCGTTTGGCGGGGTATGGTGCAATTTCTAGCCCCATTGTTAAGCCGGGGTATCGCATCTAGGGGTATCGTATATCGAGGTATTACTGTAGTAATCCCTCTAATATCCGAACATCCCCACTAACTGGACATAATCGTCCCGGGATCCAATATTCCAAAAATTGTCCAAAAACCACAAAAAATTTGGGGGGGGGGGAATGAATTTTTCCTGCCCGTAATTTGAACTTTGCGCGGGACAGCTTTGTTGCGGCACATCATTCCTCTGATGTCCGATAGAGCGCCGCTGCATCCTCCCCACTTTCCACCTGTCTCTCATCGCGAGTGCACTCTCATCGTCATGGCTGCCCACGTGCTCGCTTTTGTGGTGGTTCCTTACCTGCTGCAGGCACTCCTGCTGCTCTCGGGCCTCTTATTATTGTGTGTGATGATGGTCCCGCTGGCTGAGAAGAGGAAGAGAGTGGTGTTGACTCTGGAGAAGAAATGGGAGATACTGGAGAAAGTAGATGTGGGGTGGTCTTCTTCCTGCATCCTCTGCGAGTTCAACCTGGCCCGATCTATTTTGTTCGATATCAAGAGATCCCGAGACAAACTCATGCAGTACACGGCTGACTTCTCGTTGAGAAGCAATCGCAACGTGGAAAGGAAGGTGATGTTTACTCCCAAGTTTGCTGAAATCGACCGCTCCACGTTGATTTGGTATCGGCAGCAACGTGCTGCTGGTGTGATGGTACGTGGAACAGAGCTGAAGGCTGCTGCTGAGAAGTTCGCCAGGCTTCACGATGCCCTAGACTTCAAGGCATCCGAGGGTTGGCTCTTCGCGTTCAAGTTACGGCATGGCCTTACCAACCGTAAAGCTCATGGCGAAGCTTTGGACGCTAATGAGGATGGAGTTGACGAGTTTCGGCACAAGGTGAAGGGCTTGATCGACAGGGAGGGCCTCACTCTCAGTCAAGTCTACAATGCTGACGAAACTGGTTTATTCTATCGCTCTTTGCCAACGAACACTCTAGCCGAGGAGACGGAGAAGCGTGTACCTGGCCGCAAGCTCTCCAAGCAACGGATATCTGCTTTGTGTTGTGCCAATGCTAACGGCATGCACCAGCTTAAGTGCATTATTGTTGGCCGTGCAAAGCAGCCTTGGTGTCTTCGTGGGGTGATGGATGTCCTTCCTGTCGTCTGGTACCATTCTTTGAAGGCATGGTTTACAGCCCAGATCTTCAAAGACTGGTTCCACCGCCACTTCGTCAAGGAGGTCATACATAACTAGACGAAGACACTGGGAATCCTGCGCAACCAGGTAAAGGCCCTCCTTCTCCTCGACAATGCACCTGCCCACCTGTGCGATAAGGACTTGGTGGCTGAGAATGGCCGGATTAGGTGCATGTTTCTGCCACCTAGTACGACTGCTCTCATCCAACCAATGGACCAAGGAGTGATTATGGCAACAAAGCACCTATACCAAAGGAAGTTCCTGGACGAGGTGATGGTTGTTCTCGAGGACAATGACGAGCGCAGGGAGGGACGGGACACGTGAGGCCAGCAGACTTTGGAAAACCTTTGCCGCAACAACATCAAGTCTGCAATCTACAACTGGGCCAGTGCATGGAAGGACTCTAGAAAATGGTTGGTCTCGTCTGCTTCTCGGAATGGATGTGGAGTACGATTTGCTAGGTTTTAACGTGGATGACTTCCATGCACGGCTACGTACGCATGGCGACGATGTTGATGTGGACGATGTGCGTGAGTGGTTGGATGACGACGAGGGCGATCCTGGGTATCAGACATTGTCTGATATCGAGATTGCATCTTCAGTTGCAGGTGTCAGTACCAAGCTTGAAGATTCCTATGAGGACGGCGACGATGATGCGGACTTCTCTCAGCATGACACTACTCCAGCCATCCCCAAGCTGAGCGCACTCCAGGAACACCTAGAGTTCGTTCTCGACTACCTGGAACACCCGGACTGCGACAGGGAGATGGGGCCCTTGGGACTTGTGGAGGAAGTGCGTGCTTTCAGGCAGCGCATCATCAATTGTCAGAATCGTCGGTCCTTGCGTCAATCAACAATTGACAGTTTTTTCAGGCCCGTGACCCCTGCTGTGCCCAGCCCTGGCTCCACTCCGTTGCCTTCACAAGACAGGCCCTCATGCTTCGAGCCACATCCCAGCACATCAGCCACGGTGGAGTCACCGCTCGACGTGAGTTTGCGTCTGTCTTCAGAGTCGTCTGCAGTGGGTATGCCATCACCACAACCCAGCGACGCACCCCTAGGTCACCTGCCAGTGATACTCTCGGACTCTGACAGTGATTAAACAGCAAGAACTTCTCCACTAGACCACACGGGAATTTACAGTGTTGTGCAGTGAAAAAAACAGTGTGTTGTGTTAAGGATTTACAGTTGTAACTGAGAATACAGTTTTGGAACAAAATTTAGTGTATAGACTTGTTTGTTTTTGCTTTAGAAAATGGTTAGAAGAGTGGGAAAAGTTAAAGTGCAGAGTGCAACACTTAGTAAGTTACAATGGAGCATAAGTTAGACAAGAGTGCGCATTGTGAAGAGAACGGACTTCTGAGTGCAATTGACTAAGTTCAGTGCAAGACTTTATGAACAGTGTACTGCAAGTGCTTCAGGAAATCCTCCTTACTGTCAGAGTCCGAGAGGAGGCGGTTATTCATCGAGATGGCCATGGACTTGCTGTATGTAGGCAGAATGTTTCATACTGTACTTTTTTCCATACTATACTTACCTCAAACACCTCATTTCACTCTTTAATGTCCTTTATTGGTGTGAATAGGGTGTTAGGAGTTATGCAGGTGCAGTAGGAAGGTGTTTTTCTTAGTTAGGCTTGGTTATGGTCCATAAGTACTAGTCCAGGAGCCAGGCACTTGTAAGTACCCAGAATGTTGAATATTGTATGAACCTACCTCAAAACCCTCATTTTATGCTTCTTTTGCATTTATTTCAGTCTTTCATGTGCCTTATTGGTGTGATTTGGGTCTTAAATAGGTGCTATGCATGTCCAGAAGGAGTTGTATAGGTGTTTCTCTGAGTTAGGGTCCGTAAGTACAAGTCCATAAGCTTGGGCCCAATATCCGGACAGGACCACAATCCTGACCTGCCTATGGCTCTATTACGTCGGATATTGGAGGGATTACTGTATATATAATATACAGTACTGTATATACAGTAATCCCTCCAATGTCCGATGTAATAGAGCCAAAGGCATGTCCTGATAGTGATCCTGTCCGGATGTTGGGCCCCAGCCTCCTGTCTCATACAGGACTGGTGTATGGGTATTAGCGGGGGTATTTTTACGACATGTCGGCGGGTCTTCTGGTAGATCAGTAAAGTCTGCTTGTATGAAGTTCAAATCCTTAAACTGTTCCCTGCCCCAGTGGGGATTTGAACCTGGGTCTGATAGGACTGCAGGCCACCTCTCTACCGACTGATGATATATATATATATATATATATATATATATATATATATATATATATATATTTATATATACATACACATATACAGTAATCACTCCAATATCTGACGTAATAGAGCCATAGGTAGGTCCGGATTTTGGTTCTGTCCGGATATTGGGCCCCAGCTTATGGACTTGTACTTATGGACCATAACTCAGAGAAACACCTATACAACTCCCTCTGGACATGCATAGCACCTATTTAAGACCCAAATCACACCAATAAGGCACATAAATGACTGAAATAAATGCAAAAAGAAACATAAAATGAGGGTTTAGAAGTAGATTCATACAATAATAAACATTCTGGTGACTGGCTCCTGGACTGGTACTTATGGACCCTAACCTAGCCTAACTCAGAAAAACACCTTCCTACTGCACATGCATAGCTCCTAACACCCTATTCACACCAATAAAGGACATTAAAGAGTGAAATGAGGTAAGTATAGTATGGAAAAAAGTACAGTATGAAACATTCTTATGTCTGGATAGTGGGGATGTTCGGATATTGGGCGTCCGGATATTAGAGTGATTACTGTGTGTATATATATATATATATATATCATCATCATTATCATCATCATCATCATCATCAGCCATTGAGGTCCACTGCAGGACCGGCCTATCCTTACCGAAGCAGGGACAATACAGCCAATGTATTTCCACCCAGTGGCTTAGACTGTCTGGTAGAGACTGTATGCAGGGTGAGAAGTGCTTGTGAAAGTAATTGTAATGTTGGAGTGGCATTGGATGTGTGTGTAGTCTGTGAACCAAGTGTAATCGGCCCGCCTTAAGCCGACTGGGTGCAAGCATGTTAGTATGCAACACTGGTTCAACCACAGTACCCCTTGTGTCCTCCAAAGTGATCAGTGGCTCGGTGAACGCTTCCTAAAGTTTTTACAACTCTGGCGCGAGGCGAACCCGCATCTACCAGCATGGGAGGCAAACACTCTACCACTGTACCACAGAGGCTCTCTCTCTCTCTCTCTCTCTCTCTCTCTCTCTCTCTCTCTCTACACACACACACACACACACACACACACACACACACAGCTACTGCAAATTGACGTAGGACCTCCCCCCACAAGGTATTATAAAACACAGAACTCATAGTATATTACAATGTTTGTTCATGAAATGCCATTCATTAATATGAAACCATGTTTCCCTTGTTTTTCAGAACCAGCTGGATGCATTTTGGCATGGAATCACTTAGATCTCTAAAGTAATCTAAGGACATTTCTTTGCACCAAACATTTGTCAGTTCAATCTTGAGGTTGTCCAGACTGGGTGTCTTCTTCTCTGCTATAATTTTCATCATCTTTGCCCAGCAGTTTTCTATTGGATTTAGATCCAGACTATTGCCAGGCCAGCCGAGGACCTCAGTCTCATTATCCTGAAGCCATTTTGTCACCTTTCTTGACTTGTGACATGGAGCTGAATCGTACATGAAAAAGTTGTACCCATGAATAGCAAAAAAGTTTAACAAATGATCTTTCAGAACTTGAATGTACTGGCCACCATTCATCATCAAGTTCTTAGGAAGAAAGTAGAGGCCTCCCCTTCCCATTTCACCTGAGAAACATCCCCTTACCATTACTGATTATGGGTACTTAAACAGTCGGCACCTTGTAAGCAGGGTTATATCGAGTACGGGAGGCTGGGCGACTAACCTTGGCAGAACGCACCTGGAACACTTGAAATGTGCTTTCATCGGAAAACATAACTTTTCTCCACTCATCTGATGTCCAGTGTGCATACATCTTGGCAAACTGAATGCGCTGCTTCTTCATGCGGTCAGTGAGAAGTGGTTTCTTGCCTGCAGTGCAGCTTTGCAAACCCAGCTCCTTTTGCAAGCGGTGTTGGATAGTTCGAATTGAGACGTCTTGTAACAGCTGGGGATGCATTCTCTTCAATCCTGTTGCTGTCAGTCGAGGATTCTTGATTGCTTCCCTCTTCAGAAGCGTATCTGTATCTCTGGTACGACATCAGATGGCAGGCCACGTGCTGCAGCAAGAATATTCATGACAGTCGACTTTGCGCATCCAGTATGTTCACAAATTGTGTTGATAGGGACATTATCCTGCCTCCATGCAATGATACGGACCCTCTCATCCCTTGAGCAGTACTTTCCAGGCATGATAACTCGACTCTAGGAAAATAACAGGGCTAACAGTAATGCATTCGAAAAAAGAGGGAGGTGCAAGCTCGGAGCGACGGGAACATATACTCTCACTCTCGCTTCTGGGCAAGCACAGATGTGCTGAGTGTTTCACCACCTCCTGCCAACACCGGAGGAGTTGCCAGTTACATCTTGCACAAAAAATTCACCTGGTAGAGGTGGAAACACAAAACAGAGACAACTCTCCCTTAGTAATTCTGTGTGTATAAATCCTAAGTCAGTTTTCAGTGGGTGTATATATCTATCTATCTATCTCTCTATTGCCAGGCGCCATTATCCCGTAAGGGGTGGCCATTTGACTTTGAGTTATTTGTTTTACGGGGCGGGGCACTAACCCTCCACCAACCCACCCACTTGTTGACACATAGAGAGTACGTATGGTTTGGTTTTTTATGTATATATATATATATATATATATATACAGTCAAGTCACCTATGGCACGGACTTCCATGCCGTGGTTTTCTCTGACATGGCAAGGTGCCAGAACCAAAAAAAACGAACCGCGCATAAAATACTTATGGCACGGCGGCATGGCAAGGTTTGAAACGCCCAGGCAAATTCCCTTGGTGGTGCGCTCCCCTGTTTGTAAACAAGGAAGATGGCGACCACTTCAGCTCCATACTACAAGTGTTATTGCTGTGGACTTTTTTCTCTCTTATGAGGAGGTTAAACTTTACCAAATTCATTGTGTTAAGTAATGAAACATTCAAGATTCTTTGGGTATTGTGACTAGTTTATAGGTTTGTTTGTAAAACCGGTATGAATTGGTTAGTGATCAAGCACTTATCTCTGAGCTAAGATGAAGTATAATGCCTCCCATCATCATTATCACATATATAAGAATGACTATTAATGTGTTAAATGTGAGTTTTGTTGACACTTGAGCATACAAACTTCATCAAATAAACTTGTTAAGTCAGTGCTGGACCAGGTAGCCTCTGCCGTCTTTAATGTTTTGGTCAGTCAGCTGACACTTGAGTATACAAACTTCATCAAATAAACTTGTTCAATCAGTGCTGGACCAGGTAGCCTCTGCCAAATTTTAATGTTTTTGGTCAGCTGACTGACCAAAAACATTGCGCACCTGCCCTGTGGATTGTGGACTGCGCAATCCAAGGGACACGTGGTCTTGGGAGCTTCCCGCATGGCTGGACAAGGGATGGGGGAGACTCGGGCGGGTCACGAGGGTGGGTTGGTGGGGGGAGGCGAGAGGGAAGGAGGGTATTAGCATTTCTTAAAATGCTTCAACAGAGATAGTGTATTTTAATATTTTTTAAATTATTATTAGTAGTAAATATTAATAAATATACATTATTTATTAAGAGTAGCATATGCAATTCCTTACAAAAATCATGAAAACATAATTATTATTTAAATCAAGTATCCACAGCCTAATAATTTATTAGGCTGTGAATATATGATTTAAATAATATGTTTTCATGATTTTTTATTTTTTGTAAGGAATTACATATGCTATTGTATATATTGAATTATTAAAGAAATTTTCTTGCAGAAATGCAGATAAAAGTAAAACTGGTAACATCACAGCCTTTGTTTTCCTGTCCCGCTTCGCACCTCGTTCACTCTGAACTTCCACGAGTTAACAAGTAACAATGCCTTGCTCCAGTCCTATCGCCTTAGTCACTTAAGTGTGCAGAGTGAATCATTTTTTTTTACACTAAATGTGCACAGTCGAGGTCTTAGTTACAGGGAAATGAAAATAATAAAATAATAAAAATTAAAAATAATAGAATATAATAATAATAAATATAAAGGTGAATGTAGGAAAGAGTAGTTATGGTCTTGGAGAGAAGTGTAGCCAGTGATTGTACAGTGAGGTTGGATGAAGAGGGAATGGCAAATGTGTGTTTAAGTGTTTGGGTAGTGTGATGAGTTGATGACTGATAAGAAAGAATGGAAGTTTAGAGGGTGAAGTGCTTGAAAGGGTACAACAAGGAAGAAAGGTTGCTGGTTCCCTGAAAGCAGTGATAAGAAACAGGGAAGTGAGGATGGAAGTGAAAAAGTTACTACATGACAGTAATGTGAGATACCAACCCTAATGTATGGAAGTGAAGCTCATTGGAGGGACAGAAGTCAAGAGTGAGAGCTGTGGAAACAAATGAGTTATTTGAAAGGAGCATGTGGAGTTACATGGAGAGAGAGACAAATGAAATGAGGAAGTGAAGGATCGTTGTAGTGTGGATATGGATGTGAGGAAGCATTAGGAGAAACACATTGAGGTGGTTTGGCCATGTGGAGAGGATGGAGAGTGAGACTGACAAGGAGAGTGTATGTGAGTGAAGTGGAGGGAGGAGGAGGCCAAGGATGAGATGGAAGAATGGAGTGGAGAAATATATGAAAGAGGGGGGTGTGAGCTGGGAGCAGGGCAGGGAAATGGAGGGGGACAGGGTGACATGGAGGCGATTTGTTGCTTGTTTGTGGCAAGTGGCCACCCCTTACGGGATTAGGGCGTCTGGCACTGGCAATAGATAGATAGAATAATAATTACCATAATAAAAGTAAGTATCCTAATTTATTTAAATGTCCCAATATATATTTTACACTCATTCCCACAAATATATGCAAATGATTTGCGCTAGTGCTTTGCAACATTGTGCAAGCTCATTATTAGATTGCGCACTTGCGCAAATTACAAATAATAGAAAATAATAATACGGTAATAAAAGTATGTAAGTATGCTATTTTATTTAAATATCTTAATATTTTACAGTAATTCCCACAAATATATGCAAATGGTTTGTGCTTTGCGACATTCCGCAAGCTAAATATTTGTCAGACTGCGCACTTGTGCTTGCGCAAGGTAGTGAACTGTGGATTGCGAATTGCGCTTGCGCAAGGTCCTTCTTCGTTTGCGCTGCCCACCACTGTATATATATATATATATATATATATATATATATATATATATATATATATATATATATATATGTATATATATATATATATAGTATATATATATATATATATATATATATATATATATATATATATATATATATACAGTATATATATATATATATATATATATATATATATATATATAGCTTCCTATTTCTCCCATCATTCCTGTCACTTCTTATTGCTTTTCTTTCCTTTACAGGTGGCTTTACATTGAGTGACAAGCCTAATGGTTTCCTGTAAGCCAAGAAACCATTTACAACGCTGGGTGGTAACCATATAACCAAACCATACGTGCTCCCTACATGTCAACAAGTGGGTTGGTGGAGGGTTAGTGCCCCTCCCTGTAAAACAACTAACTCAAAGTCAAATGGCCACCCCTTACGGGATTATGGCGTCTGGCAATATATATATATATATATATATATATATATATATATATATATATATACACACACACACATATATGTATCTCATCATCATCATGATCAGCCGTTTGAGTATCCACTGCAGGACTGGCCTATCCCGACCGAAGTCGGGACGATACAGCCAATGTATCTCAACCAAGTGGCTTAGGCTGTCTGGTAGAGATTGAATGTAGGGTGAGAAGTGCTTGTAAGTGTAATTGTAGTGTTGGAGTGGCATTGGATGTGTGTGTAGTCTGTGAACCAAGTGTAATCGGCCCGCGCAAGCCGACTGGGTGCAAGCATACTTTACAGTAAGCGACACTGGTTCAACCACAACACCCCTTGTGTCCGCCAATGCAGTACATGGCTGGGTGAACACTCCCAAAGTTTATTACCCTGGCGGGGCGCGAACCCTGGTCCACCCGTGCACGAAACGCACACTATACCACTGTACCACAGAGGCTTTATATATATTACAGACCCACTTTCTGTACATGCCTTTGGCTGTATTACATTGGATATTGGAGGGATTACTGTATATATATATACAGTAATCCCTCCAATATGCAATGTAATACAGCCAAAGGCATGTACAGAAAGTGGGTCTGCCTGGATAGTGGGCCCCTTCCTCCTGGACTGGTACTTATGGACCCTAACCCAGCCTAACTTTGAAAACCACCTAACTCCCTACCGGATCTGCACAGCACCTATTTAAGACCCTATTCACACAAATAAGGGGCAGAAAGCATGAAATAAATGAAAAGGAACCAGAGAATGAGGAATTAGAAGTGGGTATGGAAAATATTTAGCAATGCACAGGGTACGTACAGCACGTCTGTGGCCGTTCATTATGAAGGTTAACCCGTCTCCATTAAGACTCTGGCAGGGGTGAAACTGCTCTTGAAGCACATACAATAATCCAGTGTTGTGGTGCACTTAATCCTTTGCACTAAGAGTTATAATTGTTTAACGCTGCACATTCAGTTCTTAATTGCACCACGCCAGTTTCAACCGCCAGTTTGCTCTCTGCACTTAATCTTTGCTCTCTCAATTCTAATTTCATAACACTGCACAACACTGTAAATTCCCATGTGGTCTAGTGGGGAGGTATTGCAGTTTATTGACTGTTTATTCAAAAAAACGAGCACATGCGGCATCCATTGCAATGAGCGTCTAGTCAGGATGGTAGTTACAGTAGGTGGTAACTGGGGAGGGGGAAGCAAGGGGCGCACGTAAACACGGTTGTTCAGCGCTGTGCGCCAATTTCAAAATGTTGAAAAAATGTCAGATTTTTTTTTTTCATTTAACGTTTTTTTGCCATTTGGGGGTTCCAAAGGCCCGAGACCAAAATGTGCTGGTAGTAGGGAGTCCGGATAGTGGACGTCCGGATAATAAAAGTATTACTGATATATATATATATATATATATATATATGTATATATACATACAGTGGTCCCTTCAAGATCCAATGTAATAGAGCCAAAGGCATGTCCGGGACTTGGGGAAAGTACCCTGGACAGGTACTTATAGACCTCACCCAAACCTAACTTTGACCTCACATTGTAGATGATTCACACCATGTGAGTTCACATTGTGTGGGGGTGCACTGTACTATAAATCACTTATAATATCCAACATTTCACTTACTTAAAAACACACACACTTGTGCATTCCTGTATACTGTTTACACTTTCGCATACGCCTGCTCAGTAATCATGCTTGGAGTGATACTCGGAAAAACATTTAGGGCATAGGGGGACCTTGCACTCTGCACATTGGTATGAGGTCCCTTTTCGTGCTGGGGGACGGAGTTTGGTCATGTTACAGACTTGTCACCGTCTGTTGGCCTGATGACCTACTGTGGTACGGCTAATCTCTACCACCCTGTGCTGCCGGAAATACTTGGCACAGCTTAGCCTGTCCACTGTAGCTGCTGTACCCTGCCTAGCACCTGGCACCTGTGCAGTTGAATATTCTCCAAAGAGTTCATGTGCAGGCTCTCTCTCAAACTCTCGTAGAGAGAGAGGTTTCCTGATGAGCTCCTTGAACAGTATGAAACTGTTCAGTATGGCGATATCAAGGTGTAAAAACGTCTTCTTGTACCACCTGCAGGACTTACATAGGCAGTCAACATCACCAATTGCATGTCCGATATATCATCAAGCCACATATTGATATTATAATCGTTGACAGCATCTGGCTTTACCATGGGTTCCCTGGTCCTGTAGTCTGTTTTTCCGGTTTCCACAAACACACCCTTATGTACTGCAGACAACATGTTAATCTGTCTCTTGTCATGCCAGAGAAGGGCTAACATGTTTCCACATTTCTTGGTCCGAAGGGTTCCTTTCTCAGTATTTGCTGGAAATACAGGGAAATTCTTTCTGTTTGCCCTAACAGTTCCACAGGACCCAGTACTGTGTTCAAGCAAATACTTGGTCAGTGCCGGAGCATTGTAATAATTATTGGTATACAGAATGTGGTGCCTGTTGAAATATCATTCCAAGAGCACTATCACGACTGATGCCAAGAAACCGTGAGGATCATCACTAGGTATATCAACATCTGTTGCCAAATAAACTATCACACCTAGTACATATCCAGTGTTGCAGTTGAAAAGGACAGAGAATTTGGGGCCAAAGCGGTGACGCTTCGACGGCACATATTGAATAAATGCCAGCCTGCCCTTGAATAACACCAGCTACTCGTCAATTACCACTTTCTGAAATGGATGAAATACCCTGGCAAATAACTACTTGGGCATTGTTAGGATTGGTATAAATTTCCAGAACCTGTCGTTTGGTGCAGGTCTGTATTTCTATTGAATTGAAGGAAACTCTGGATTACTAGGTACCTGTCTCTGGCTGAAGACAGGTGTGCCCACAAGTTCATCAGCCGACCAATAATCATGGAGCACATGTTTTCTTATGTGTGTCATCAACATGGTAAGGGCTAGCCACACAAACATCTCCCCCCACCTCTACAGGTATCCAGTCATGCATGTGCATGCTTTCGCTGGCAGCCACATCCAGCCACTGCACACACATGGCCTGTTGGAAATTTATTTCCTCCACCAGGTATTGCATGAGATCAGTAGTGAAAATAACCCTGAATACAGTATACTGCTAATAGTCCAGGACCTGGAGGGAAGCTCATCCTCCTGCATACCTGCTCCCTCCTTGTCAAACACCGGCACAGACGGCTCAAAGCTGGCTCCATCATCCCTCACAATGGTATTGACTCTACCCACACGTGGTAGAGCCGGCCGTCTGCCTCATGCAGGACGTTTTTTCTGCACTCTTGTGCACCCACGTGCACGTCCACGGGCAGGGGGTGAGGGGAAAGGAGAGGGAGAGGTGTGGGAAGTGGGGGAGTATGTGAGTGATGACTCACCTGACGCAGGACATGCCTGAGTAGATGTTCAGTGCTGAGTATCACCACGTGGGGCTCGTGGGGGAAATAGCACTCCCGAAGGGCTCGATTGTGGTGATTCCGCCATGCAGGTGCTAGGCTGAGGTGTAGGTGGGCATTGTAGGGCGAGATGTTGGCAAGCAGGCAGTGAGCACGTAGGAGAGACGGTCCTTCAGCATTTGTTTTGCTTCTGACTGCTACCTCCACACTCATGTGCCTGGTGTACTTGGTCATCTATCTCCTCCTCCTCAGTGAACTGATCACTCTCGAAGGCCCTTCCCTCCTCCTGCAGCAGTTTGAGAGCCTTCTCTGGTGTCTGAGAATGGCTAGGGGTCAGAGGGGGAGAGGTTGCTCTCCACATGGTAGCTCTTCCTCTCCTCTGAGGACGTGCTCTCACTAAGCGTCCGTGAGGACATGGTGTCATCCAAGGCACGACCAATGGCACTATCACTTAGCCCTTGATGCGGCACTAAGGGCAGAACTTTTGCAGTGGTCGATGGGGCGATCAGCCCTTCACGCGGTGTTGTGGAATCTGACGATGACAAAGAAGAAGCCATGGTTCCTCACACTACCAGTGCTGTTTACAGACTGAACACGGGGTACCTGGGGGGCCTACCTGTCTGGTGGGTATCACAGAAAAGGGTCGCGATCTCAGAGGGTGGCGGGAAGGTGAGTGCGGTATGTGCCCTCAGCCGGAGGTGCTCTGTGTCCTGAATTGTGACGGCTATACACATCAGCCAGCAGTTAGGGGTTATCTGTCTATCTATCTATCTATATACTGTATTGTGTATATATATATATATATATATATATATATATATATATATATATATACATACATACATACAGCAGACCCTTGTTATCTGCGGAATTTGCATCCGCGGATTTAAGTTTCCGCTGATCAAACGTGACCAAATGGTTCAGTGGTACGGTAATACATAAAATCATCCTTACGACAGTTCCATTTTAAACAGCAAGCATCTGGTTGCTAGCGAGTGAGCCACGGGTAAACGAGCTTGTCTACCCCCACCCACACCTGCTCACAACTCGATCACAAGGGTTGTGGGGTTGAGTTTGGTGAGGCGACTGATAACCTAACCTTACTTAACTACCTACTGATTTAACTTAACCTAACCTGGGCTCCACCAGGGAAACTGGGAAACGAAATCCACGATAGAGTTCGTTGAGTAAGTTTCATCCATTATGCTGGAAACAATTGTAGGTACAGCTTAAGGAATGTGGTGATAATATGGGAGAAAATCTTTTAGCAGAAGGTAATTTACCACCCTCAGAATAGTCAAAAATACAGAAGACAAACTATAGAAATATGAATTTAATTGATAAAGTCTCTAGGCTTTATTCTTGGATGAAAATATAAGAGTTTCACAATTTTAGGGGACGAAATTGAACAAAAATGTTTGCTAATCAGAAAAAAAATTACTCTTAGCATTTAGTTCCACATTTTTCGTTCGATATCGCTTTTCCCAACACATTTTGGACCGACTGAGCAAACATTTATTTCTGCTCCTTTTGAGTGTACAGTTACTGCTCATTCTTCTGTTCGTGAAAGACAGCGTATTGATACAAACAATAAAATATTCCATTAATCCCTTCATAGCTGCTGGCCTTGAACAACACTTCACTGTATTGGTGTCAGTGACATTGAGTTAGGGCGAGCTATAAAAAACTGCAAACAATTATGGTAAGGGAATGAAGGTCACTGGAATGTTTACACGACCCTACTGTACATCCCAAGCAGTCAGGCATTCACTTCATTCCAAATGTTTTTGCCGATGTTTAAATGCTTATGTTACATGCACCCTAATTTTGAGTAAGTTTCTTCCATTATGTTGGAAACAGTTGTAGATACGGCTTAAGGAACATGATGATAATAAGGGAGAAAATCTTTCATCATGAGAAGATAATTTACCACCCCCAAAATAGAAAAATACAGAAGACAAACTAGAGGAATATGAATGGAATTTGTAAAGTCTTTAGGCTGTATGCTTACACAAAAAATTATGGGTTTCACAATTTTAGGAGACGAAATGGAACAAAAATGTTTGCTGATCAGAACAAAATTAGTCTTTCGACCTATATGTTCTCATAGGTTAGCATTCAGTTCCACATTCTTCATTCGGCATCGCTTATCCCAATATATTTCGAACCGACTGAGCACAGTTAATTCTGCCTCTTAAAGTTTGTGTACAGTTACTGCTCATTCTTTTCGTTCTTATGTGTGTGTGTGAAGAAGAGAGGCCTGATACAAACAATAACGTATTCCATTATCCCTTTCATAGCAACCAGCCTTGAACAACACTTTACTGTATCGGTGTCGGTGACATAGAGTTAGGGCGAGCTATGAAAAACTGCGAGCAATTATGGTAAGGGAACGAAGGTCACAGGTATGTTTACACAACCCTTCTCTACCATCCCAAGCAGTCAGGCATTCATAGCTCACTTCATCCCAGATGTTTTCGTTGATGTTTACATATTAATGTAACAGGCATCCTAATTTTATCAATTTCATGAATCAGAGGAAATCACAGGATTTTTTTTTTTTTTTGGGGGGGGGAGGGAAGCCAGGTGTGCCAGACGAGTCTTTTCACATATGTAAGAAAAAGAAACTGATTTCAGAACTTTGAAAAAATGGTCCCGAGGCCAACCACGGTAGCATGCAAATTTCTGAACTCATGGCTACTGAGGGGGCTAAACATACTGCTTTGCATTAAGCAGTAAAAGCACCTTACCAAATCAGTTCTTCCTGATAATCTGTTATATTTTTCTGATTATTTCTGGGTTGGTAAATAACGTTTCTTGTTAAATCTTCTTCCCTGTTGTTTTTAGCTGTTCTGGTGTGACAACTCTTGTTTGTTTTGTTAACATAATGGCGGAAAGGAATGTTCTAAGTGTTTAAACCTGGCCTAATGTACCTTAACTGCACCTAATACTTTAACCTAACCTAACCTTCGGTTGGGAAATTGGGAAACGAAATTCACCTTTGAGCACGTTCAGTTTCTTCACTGAGCTGGAAACATCGTAGGTATGGCTATAGGAAAGTGACGATAATAATGGGGAGGAAAAAACAGTCAGTTTGCTCCTTACATTGTCATCGCCCTTCTTGTGTTTACAGCACCACTGTACTTTCATTGTGTAAATGAAAAATGGCTCCCAAGAAACAAATAAAGGATAAAAGCAATCCTTCGAAGCCAAAGAGAGAGCGTAAGGTGTTATCATTGGCAGAGAAAATAGAGATTTTTGATATGTTGAAAAGTGGAATGTCGTTGGCTGAAGTCGGACGCTTGTGGAAATAATATGCCATTTTGTGATGACTTGAGTATCCGTGGAATTTCCCTTCCGCAGGGGTCTCTGGAGCCCAATCCCTGCGGATAACAAGCATCTACTGTATATATATATATATATATATATATATATATAGTAATCTGAGTAATATATATACTGTATATATATATATATATAGTAATCTCAGTAATATATATACTGTATATATATATATATATATATATATATAGTAATCTCACTACCGACTGTTGCCGTGGAGTATGAGAGTTACCTGCCTTTTTTGTGCAACTTCCCCCCACCTCCTACCTGCCATGGCCCCTCCCGACCCCCCAGTGAAGCTCTCTAAGCAGTATGATGTCAAGAAGCTGCCGCAGTTGTTGTACAGTCAACGTTTGGAGCTCATTCGTCATGTTGAGAGGAGAGAGAAGTTTTCAAAGCTGGCGAAAGAGTTTGGGAAGAACAAGTGCTGAGAGGTTCTAAGTGCTTCCCAACACCATCCCACTCCATTTACTTAAGCAATTTCATCATAGGATTAAGGTGAGATCCCTTAATACATGCACTGAATATTCCTAAATTTGAATGTTTGTGTTTGATGGTGCCTAGATAGGAGTAGGTAGGGTGCTGTGGGGGCGGGTTGGCCAAAGTCCAGACCCAAATTAATTTTTCACATGAGTTATAATTTGTAAATCACGGCAGTGGTCCAGACCCAAATTGCCGTGATTTACGAGGATTGACTGTGTATATATATATATGTATGTATATATATATATATATATATATATATATATATATATATATATATATATATACACATATATATGTATATATATATACATACATATACAGTAAACCCTCATTATACAATGCCTCATTGTACGATATTTTGCTTATACATGTCAA
Organism: Coenobita brevimanus; assembly: GCF_032717465.1. NCBI lineage: Eukaryota > Metazoa > Arthropoda > Malacostraca > Decapoda > Coenobitidae > Coenobita > Coenobita brevimanus. The sequence continues at coordinate 39,761,109 of NC_137046.1, forward strand.
AATTTTAGTACCCTATGCCCACTATACAATGGGAACGATTTGCAACAACGATGGATCATCCGCGGCTCAGTGAACAGCGAATGTGCAAACTCAACAAAAACGTCCTCACACTGTCGGCATTAGACCACACACACTTGTCCACCGGTCCAGCCTCATTAGCTAGCCCTGCCCAGCCAGCTAGCCCAGTCTTATCGATTGGTCCAGCCCCATCAGCCAACCCCACCCAGCCAGCTAGCCCAGTCTCATCCGCCAGTCCAGACTCATCAGCCAGCCCTGTGCAGCCAGCCAGCCCTGCCCAGTCAGCCAGTTCTGCCAGTGATGAGTGAGGGCTGTGAGGCCCTAACTGTCCCTTAGCCTCAGAGGGGACATCAACAATCCTATTTACTTAAGTAATAGTAAGAACTACTGTATACTGTTATCTTCATGTTTTTCCCCTCTTTATGCATTATTAATGTGTTACTTTGCATGTTGAAACATAAGGATATTTCATGTATGTGAGTGTTAAGGTGTGTGAATGTGCGAGTTTAGGCAGGTCTGGGAATGTATCCCCATTGACTATATGTTATAACAGGTTCACTATACAATGGATTGCTATACGATGGGGTTTTCAGGAACGGAACCCCATCGTATAATGAGGGTTTACTGTATATATATATATATATATATATATATATATATATATACACACACACACACATATATATGTATACAGTATATATATATATATGAAAGTGGCAGTAATTAAACCCTATAATCATCCGTCATAGTACCTCTCTCCAGGTCATAGCATTTTGAAATAAGAAAGGCTTTCAGCCGTCTCTTAAAGGATTCAACGGAAGAGAGTTGTCTTATGGACAGTGGCAATCTGTTATAAAATCTAGGGGCTCTATACACAAAAGAACGATCAGAGAAAGATGACTGGTGAATGTCTCCATGCTTGTTAAGGTGGAAGGAGTCATCTCCACTGCCCAATATCACACCTGGGCATGCCGATGGGAGTTTTAACAATTCAGCAAGATACTTTGGTTCACCAAACTTAAGAACCTTGAATATAATAAGACACAGTTTAAATTCAGTTCTAGTCTTTACTGGTAACCAATGCAACTCAGTCAGGAACGAGGTAGTCGAGGTTCTCAGTGGAGACCAAAGATAAGCAAGCCATGCTACCCTGTTCAACACAGACTGAAATTTTGGAAGACCAATCCACAGCGAATTACAATAATCAACACGAGACAAGACCACTGCATGGACCAATGTTAAGAGGCACCGTCTATTCAGGAATTTTCTCTGAGAGAGTACAGATTTCTGATATGCAAGTTACACCCTCTGAACCTGATTAATATGTTCTTTGTTAATTAACTTTGAATTAAAATAAACACCCAGATTTCGAATAGAACTGACTGGATGAAGCTGTGACACACCAGTGTTCAAAGCCAGGGCATTATCAGTGTCATCACCCCTTCTGTTTCTTCTTATTCTGATGATCTCAGTTTTACCATCATTCAGCTTAAGTTTCCTCTTAGCCATCCAGATCTTAGTATCAGACATTAGAGATTCAAGTTTTGTCTTAGTATTGTTGATATCTGACATCTTAACATAGAGCTGGGTGTCGTCTGCATAAAAATGATAGGAAACATTGTGAGCATCAAGTAAAGACAATAAACTACTTGTGTAGATAGTAAATAAAATTGGACCCAAAACTGATCCTTGAGGGACTCCAAATAGAAGGGGAGCAGAGTCAGAGCTAGCGTTATCAACAGCCACTCTGAGATCTGTCCGACAGATATGACTTTACCCCTAAAACACGGGGCGTCGCGTTTGCGACGCTCGCCAAAAAGGACATAACGGCGGATCGTCGTGTTTGTGATTCGAGTTAATTTTGAATAAATGCGGGCAAGGATGTTCCATCTGGTATTGTCTATCAGTACCACCACCCTTTAGCTACAATTAGCATACTTTACCTTTGTACTACTGACCTCCGTTGTTGCCAAGTACAAGTATTGCGTTTTTCCCCCCTCCCCCCCCCCACCACGTCCCGGCCAGCCTGGCTGTGATACATGGCAGCGCTCTGACTGCTCAGAACTGTAAATCTGCGCTCTCCTCTCACAAGCAGTTTATGCTAATAGGAAACGCTTGTTTCAGTTGTCACACTAGCTTTTTTTTCGCACGGTTTGCCCCTGTTTAGCGTCGGTTTACCGCAGGCTTTCAAAGTGACATTATGGCGAGTTCTAGCTCTTCCGAGTCAGTGTGAGCGGCCGACAGGAACGAGAATAAAGTGACGGGCGTAAGGCAGAATAAAAAGCGCGCTGCGGTGATCTTTTGGGAAGTAATATGATTGAAATTAATGTAGTATACGTGTTTTTAGCTGAGAAAATGGAAATGTTTGTTGAGTGATGGGAAGACCGCCGCCGCACTGCATGTCGGCCGTACGCTTCGTTGATTTTAGCCTTATTTTCAGTGCTTATTGTACAAATACGGATTCCAAACTACCTATACATTGTAGTATAATGTTTACTGTGACAGAATGAGGCTGTGGTAGAGGGGAAACCTGGTTGCTGGAGGTGTGAAAGTGAAGATTTTGTTACCCAACTTTGCAAGGCTCCACAAGTCCTTGGGTAGTCCACGAAGGCTCAACACCTGTCTCTGGCGAAAGCTGAATGTAAGTACTATCTGCCATACCAAGTATAATGTTCTAGGGTTAACCTCTGATTTTTGGCTAATATTTTCCTACAGGTACTCAGACCGCGATACAATGCCTCCACCCGGGGGGGGGGGTCGGCTGTCCATTGGCCGCGCATTAGGGGTTAAGGAGCAAAAGAGTACTATCACGAACGCCTTATAAATACAGATCATCCAACGATAGTTTATGATCTTCTGTTTCAAAAGCTGCAGACAGATCCAACAGAATTAGGAGACAGGACATTCCACTACAAGTGTTTGCCACCAAGTCACCATGAATCCTTGTTAGTGCAGTTTCAGTTGAATGGTATTTTCTGTATGCTGACTGAACAGGAACAACTCTGTTGTGTTTCAGTAGTGGTAAGAGTTGATTGAGTATGGCCCACCCAATAATCTTGGGTAAGAAAGACAGGTTAGAAACAGGACAATAATTTGTCATGCTCTCGACATCAAGGCCAGGTTTCTTAATTAGGGGCCTAAGCAAAGCACATTTCTCAGACTGCACAAAATTAACTTTCTAAGAAGCATCTATTTATTATGTTGCAGATAAATTCTGCTGCATGCTTGTACACATTAGTCAGTTGTGACACGTTAGCTATTAGAAACGAAATACTTGCCTTGTATGAACGTAAACATCTACAAATCCTGCATTTGCTTTATGAAAATGTCAAAGAACCACCTTTAGAATACAAAAGGGGGAAGAATACCTCTTTGGAAACCTGTGAGAGATCTTGGCACACGGGAGTTGCAGAGCCCTACTAATGGAGCGAAATGACGTTGTCGCTGAGAGGAACAGATACTTGAGAGAAATACTGAAAAACAGAAGGAATGGTGCTCCCTGGAAATGTTATTAAAATTAATAATGGCTAAGTGGACCTACACTGTACAGTAATATATCACTGAAGTATAAGGTGGCAGCACACCACACACAGAAAGAGAGAGAAAGAGAGTAGAATCAGCAAGAGAGAGTTAGCAAGAGAGAGTAGAATCAGCAGTCAGTGAGGTTGCATTGGTAGCCTGGCTTTCTCTCTTGGGCAAAGATGTTACTTGAGGTGGCTGAAGATGCTGTTTCTGGATGCTTCAGCATCATTGTATCATGATAGAGACCAGTTGCATTCCATGTGGTGTAAAGTTGGTGGTGGGATTGAGTGTATACTCACAGAACACAACAGTTCCAGTAAGAAAATGGTATCAAGCATGAAGCAAGTATGGTGAAGACACCAGTTCTCCTTCTTGGTAGGAAACATAAACTTCTGCACATCAGCATGTCACCACCGATAAATATTGCACTGAATGCTTTGTTTATTTATTTAATTTTATACATACACTGGCAATTATGGGTAGCTGACCAAGGAGTAGGGCCTTGAAATAGAGTGCAAAATGCAGTATCTAGTAGTAAAATGTATGGGATCTACTGAATATAAAATAACAAGAGTAAACAAGTGAACAGTGGTAAACACCTGTGGTATGTGACTTGTACTGGAAACAAGTGAACTGTCAGAGAAGAGAGTCATGGATAGTAGTGCCTCATTGATAATTTGTTTTGAAGATTCTTTTCTCCCAAGTGATTTATAAAATAGGATGCCAACATGGCTTTTAGGCACTGCACCCCTCTCATTCTCATAAAGACTGCATAGTATTTATTAAAAAAAAAAAAAAAAAAAAAAAAACATTCAGTACTGTGACCTAAACTAGGTTGTTGTTGTTGTTGCTTCACCCCAGTCTGTGTGGCTGAGCAGGCCCATTGACCACAAGCAAGCACACACTTTTCTTTGGCAGACAGTGCCTTGCCAAAGTTGGAAAGGATCCTTCTGTTTGATGAGAAGATGCAGGGGAAATGGAGAAGGCATAGCTCCTAAGAAAATGAGCTGTGTATTGGAATTATGTATGGAGAGTAGTCTCAGCTTTGACTACTGTGCTTAATAAATGTGGTGGGGTTCCTTGCTAGGAGTTGCATACCCAACCTGGGAATATTATGCAAGACGCCTTGCCTAAGCTTGGGTGACCCGGGATTGTGCAAGGCTGGGGCATCCATGTTCTTAGATTTGGATACAGGTTCCAGTCACATACTGTAATGAAAAACTGGGTAATATTTGAAGTTCTGTGGAATTGATGCAAAATACATTTATCTTCTTTTCTTGCTTTTGGACTTTGCCTCACCCTGTCTCCTGGTCAAGGGGGATGGGGGGAGTCAGATTGTTGCTGCTGCTGTTGCTGCTGCTGATGATGATAATTTTATCTCTTACCCATTACAGGAAAGATGGCTTCAATAGTGTGAAAGATGCAGTAGGTGTCGACAGCTGAGATATTGTTGCCAAGGGTAAGTTGCTTTCTGTTTTATAGTACTGATGTATTTTACAAGGATTACCAGTGTCTCAGTATTAGTATCGCTGGTATTAGTCTATTTCTGAGGCATTGGTATAAATGAATTTCTGGTGGATTCCACTGATACTTTTTGTGGCATCCTGTATTCCTAGTACAGGGCAAAGATCTTTGTAAAATAAGAAATCTAAACACATGGTAGTTCATGAGATGAAGAATCAGAAGTATATTCCAGATTAACCACATGCATGCAGAGGTGGAAAAAGGGTTTATATGGAAGTAGGAAACATCATCATCATCCAGACCTCCTTTCCCATCCTAGGGAAGGGTAAGGAGTAACAACGTCAAGACAGGCAAGGTTTGCCCAATTCAATGGGCCATGCTTCCATTCACTCATCATTCAAGCCCTCGAAATCCTGGCTCCATCAGATAGGCCAAAAAAAATGTCACCATGTTCTGTAGCCTACATATACCTATCTGATAAAGCCAGACTGAATGCTGTCACATTAATAAGGGGTGCCAAATCCTTGCTTATACAGTTCTTTCCATGAAATTCATCCATGCAGCTCGGTCTCTTGTCAGTCCCCTGGCCTCACCAACTTCCATAACTCTCTTCCTCACGCACTTATCCACCATATCCCTCCACCTTCTTCTTGGCCTGCCTCACCTCCTCCCTTCTTCAGATTCGCTCAGATATACCTTTTTCGTCACTTTATTGTCATCCATTCTCCACATCACCAAACCATCTCAGTACACTCTCTTCATGTTGTTGGCATGAAACAGTACACCCATCACAAACATAAACACTCCTCTGCACTCTTTCAATACAATTTTTCAAAATGCAGACAAAAGACACATCCCTAGAGGCAACAGAGACAAAATCTTAACTTCACACCAGAAATTCAGGGCCCTATCAGTCGGTGCGACACACTACAACACTCCCCAAAACCTATACACAAGGCACTGTACAGCAAATACAAGAACTCAACATTCAGATAAACAAAAAAATATCAAAGCAGCAAACACTAAATTGAAATAATTATCTCCAAACACTTGATCACAAAACAAACACCAGCAAACTTTACAAAACACTAAACAGCATCACACTCTCCAACAGCAACACTACACAGTCACATGCTGCCATCACAACAAGACACCATACCTTCAAGTAAACAACAGGCAAACACTCTCATCAGTCACCTTTCACACATCAGTCATCCAAACCCCCATCACGATGACCGACTTGTCATCCGACGCAAGAGACAGTTCCCCACAGACCTAGATTTCGCACCCTTCACTTACAACCAGATGAACCACATCATTAGCAACCTTAAGCACTCATTTGCATGTGGCCCAGACAACATAAGCAACATACACCTAAACATCTTGGACCATAAGTCATACAAGCACTGACTAATATATCAAACTACAGCTACTCACACAACATAACACCCAACATCTGGAAGCATGGTACTGTACTGTCATCACAATCCCCAAACCCAACAAAGACCCCATGTTACCTTCCTCACACTGCCCCATCACATTCCTCTGCACCCTCTCCAGTCACTGAATGACTGGTATTACAATTAGTAACACCTCACATCCTCCTAGCTTCATCACTACATGGTTTTAGGCCCCTACACTCCACAAACACTCTTCTTACAGAGCTTACACAAAGAGTTTTTGATGGCATCAATTCAGCTAGGCCACCACACAGAACACTCCTGGTCATTCTAGACATTAGGAAAGCTTTTGATGCCGTCCCCCACCACAACCTCACAAACAAAATATTCAACACAAACATGCACAATAACACAAAACAGTGGCAGGCAAACTATTTAGCAGGCAGATGTGCACATGTAACATTTGCCGGTCAGTCATCGAACATAAGAAACTTCACAAACGGTGTCCCTCAAGGGTCTGTTTTGTCCCCTATACTCTTTAACCTATACATGCATGACATACCCACATCCTACACACCACAAATACACATAGCGTTCTATGCAGACAGCATAACACATAGCATGTACACACCAAAACGCAAACACAGCCACACACATCCTCCAACCTTACCACAACACACTACACGAATGGTTCACCACAAACAGACTCACAATAGCCCCAGCCAAATCTACAGTGACCCTTCTCACAAACTGGACAGCAGAACATAGTAACATTCCACACCTCACCATAAGCAACACTCCCCCTCTCCCTCTCTCTCTCTCTCACACACACACACACACACACACACATTGTTCTTGCATAATGAAAAATGTTTTGAGCATTTTTGGCTGTATATGAGTCTTTTGGGGTAAAAGTTTGGTACCATTGGAGGACATTTGTTATGACAATTTCAAAATGGTACAGGCTATCACAGTTGGTTCCATAGCTGAGAAGAAAAGGAAATTTTGGTGGTTCTCAAGCAGTAAAGTTTTACAAGGCTTATGGGACAAGAATTTTACACATTTCAGCCTGAGTACTGTATAGCCTAGTGTTCTCGCTCACACTGCCGATGCAAAAAGTTAGTTGCAGAGTGATTTGGCAGGAATGTACACCCATAGTGCTGTATTGCGTTTTTCTAGACTAAGCTACATGAAATAAGTTGCAAACTTAAAAAAATTCAGGTCAAGTTAAGGCGAAAGAAGTAAGTTATGTTTTTGCTAGAAGAAGAAGAGACAAGAGAGAGACTGTTTCTTGTATTCCAAGACCTTCTAGCAAAAACTCAATAACAGTTACGTCTGTAAAGTGATCGTAAGGTTGTTTGTGAATCGGCACACATTTACAGCCTTTCACATCATAAAGGGCAGTCCATGTGTTACGCATCTTAGTTGAGGGGATGGCAAAGTGACCTGTAACATTGTCTCCTCTGCATCATTTTCTACTCCCATAACCCTTTTCATGATTAGAGATGTAATATCTGCTTTTTCATGTCCACTGATTGCATTATCCATCTCATGCTTAGTGTTATAATTTCTGTTTTTCCATGTCCATTATTGTATAACCCATATTTGTTTAGTGATAGAGTATTTGCTTTTTAATGTACATAGATTGCATGGTTGATTATTAATTGTGTTAAGCAGCCAAATCGTCTTTGCTTCTCTCGTAACCAGACTGCTGTTCCCATAAGATTAGAGGATTGTAATATATGGACCACTGTATTAACTACAAGCCAGTGTTGATATGATTGATCTGAAAATAGTCATTTTATGGGCAACCTTGTCCTGGAATTTCAGTGTTTTGATATAGCCTATATCTTTTTTTTAAGTAAGAAGAATAATTTGTAAGTCATAGCTATCATTGCTGTTATGAATGTCCACAGAATTATTCACAAAGTCATTAATTGATGCCTCACTCTTGTATCGTTGGTATCTAAGCATCACAAAATTTTAAGTCCAAAAATTTGCTTTTGGTAATATTGATTGGCAGCTTTCAAATCCAAGATGGCCACAGTTCTTTATTATTGGTATCTGAACATCTCAAAAAATGTTCCAAGTAAAAAAAAAAAAATCACTTATAATAATACTGAAATATCCGCTCTGCGGAGTGAGCCACACACCACCACCCCAGGAGGAGGGTACAGGGAGGCAACCCCCACCCTGCAAGGATACAATAGAGAGGTAGTTCCGTGCTCTGAGCAGGAAAGACATATCTCCCCCGTGACCTGACACCCCTCGTCCACATAGCCGGACCACCAGGCAGTATTCAGTTTGAGTGCACTACACTCCGATGGAGAGAGCACTCGCCAGAATCGGGGTGGGACTTGCAACAGCTGAGTCCCAAGCAGGCCCTCGGACGTCACATACACCAAATCAGCCTCTAGAAGAGGAGGGAACTCCACTGGAGCCACACACCCTGCGATACCCCAGGGGAGCAGCGGCACAGTAGCATCCTCTGGATTTACTGTGGGAAGAGCGACCACCAGTTCTTCTCCCTTTGCCACCCATCTCCGGGAACCAGCATGCCGGCATGTTCTACAGACGACCTTCGCAGGATCTCCCCAGGAGGGCAGCGGGCCTAGGGGTAGACCACTGGATCTAACTTCAGGGGAGCAGACCACCGGTCACCCCCCCAGCTGCGCCATCCCCCAACGACAGGAGGGCAGCATCCATCGGCCCTGTGGTGCCCGGCAAGAGACCCTACGAGCCTCCCCTTCTGGTCGTCCCCTGGACGAGTGGTCCCCTGGAGGAGCATCGACTGGATCTCCTCTGGCTGCTGTCCCGGGCGGGAACCTAGGCAGCGTCCATTGGATCTGCCTGGGCAAAGGGGCGTCCTCCAGACCTCCCTCTCTCACCCCGGCATGGAGTTCCAACAGGGACCGTCAGGCCCGCCAAGTCGGGGAGCAGACTACCAATCGCTCCCACTCCGTGACACTGGAGGTTCCTGTCAAAGGTGACGCCTCTTGCTCAGCCTGCCCCTCCTGTGGCAGAGCAAGGTGCCCCTCTCCCCTCCTGAACGGAGAGTGGAGACTGTTCTCCCGCAGGTACCCCGCCAGAGACACGCCAGGGTGAGACCACCCTGAGTCCAGGCATCCTGTCGCTGTGGCACCACCCTCACCACCGACAGCCGCTGCTGGACTCCCCCAGAGTGAGCGGCCACAGACCACCCCCTGACGGCCTCCTCCCCGAGGCGAGACCACAGCCCCTGGTGCTGACGAGCCGCCCGTCACCCGCCGCAGCTGCCGGACTCCCCACAGCGCTGGCGGCCGCAGCCCTCCCCTGACGGTCGCCTCCCCTAGGTGCGGCTGCAGCTCTGGAAGGGCGCCGCGCATCCCACAGCCAACCCTTGGCCAGGACTCGGTCAGGTCTGCCCCCAGGACACCCACTACGATAAAGGGCAGGAGCCGTGCTGCGTGCCTCCTGGCCCTGTTCGGCCCCAGTCCTGAGAGTCATTCTTCTCTCAGGGCCCCTACTAGGAAAGGGCTGCCCACCACCCTGCCCTTCAGCTCAACCAGGACACCTGGCGATCCCGACAGCGACCTACACCGGCGGCGCACCCCTGACAGCCCACCCCCTACGCCTGGCTGCCAGCATAGCGGGTCCAGGCACGCCCTAGCCTCACTCACCGCCTGTACCTGTGAGTAAAAGAACTCTGAACTATTGTTATATTGCCCAGTCAGTGTTCCCCCATGAGTGATAGAGTACAACCCCGTGTGCAGTAAGTCCTTCCCAATGTCCCTAGTGATAGTCCGGCCTCACTAGCTAGTGAATTGTGAACCCAGTAAAGAACCCAAATTGAGTGCTAACATTGGTACCAAGGCGCTAGGCCCCGACTCCCTCATGTGTGCATCCCCCCCCCCATGCAATACACAGTTAACTCCATAGACGTATCAGTGCTGTGACTTTGTCTCCTGAGTGGTTGTATACAATACGTACCTCATAGTGGTATCCTGTTTATGTCAAGTGAGTGTGCTAAGGGTAATGCTTGGTGTGTCCATGTCACGCGAGAACTGTGGAATAGTGTCACCCTCCATCCATGTCATGTGGGTATGTAACAAGTGATTTATCCCCATTTCCCATGTCACGCGAGTGTAACATCAGGCGGCCTGTATTTCGTTTATGTCACGTGGATGTGTTATAGGTGATATAAAGTTGCTTCTATGTCACGCGGATGTGTTTTGGAATAAGAGAATATTCCCCTGTCACACGCATGTATGCATATCAAGATAGACTATGTTAGAGGTTCTATTGTGTCTTCGCCTTTGCACATGTTCTGGTGAGACACATCCAGTGTACTGTAAGTGCTATATGTGTATTGTACCATGGAGATATTTAATGTAAGTGTGCACTATACTGTATATCTCTGTATTGGTTAATATATTTGTACTGATTTTCCCCATAAGCTCTATTGTTAGTCCAACACGTGACCCATGCATGACAATATTACCGTGCTGGACGCGAGGGTACTGTACATAGTTTATTCAGAGTGTAAAGTACGCCTAGTGGGTATCTTGACTCATCCAGTCTCTATGTGGGCAGAAATTTAATGTTGAGTAAATACTGGCATTCACCATCATAAATCATCCGATCTGAGGAACCGTCCCAAAACCAAGATCGCTTGTGCGTCATTTTTTGCCCGGTCTCATCGAGGACAGACGACTGTGGAAGGTAAACAAGCCAAGACATCGCCTCCAAGTGATCCACAAGATTCACACGGAGTCAAGTTTAGTATTCACGATTATATATATATATATATATGTACACATGCAAACGTGAGAACACATGACTAGTAAATACTACTGCATCCTCTTAAATGTCTACCCCCAGTGAGATTGCATCCAGGTCAAGAGGACTGGTATGTGCACAAGCTACTCAGCCAGTGGAAGATCTTACAAACATATGTGTGTGGACAGGTGGCCTGGAGACAGTTCTCACATGACCATACCATTAGGGACTTGCCAAGAGGGGGCAATGTGTGTGAGATATTGATGATAAGATGACCGTAAGGTATTTATTTGGTAGGCACTTGGTGAAATGTCTATCTATCTATCTATATACCTAGGCTGCTTCCCCCAAGGAAAGGGAGGTAGCCGAGACAGGACGACTCACTCTCCATTTACTCATCCATTCAAACACATTCATTCGCATCTTAGCCCCAAAGGGGAGAACGGACAGATCCTCACCGCACCACACCGCACAAGGGTCAACTGGGCAATGCAATCAGTGAAATGTAAAAATTAAAATAACCACTAGTTCTCAACATAAAAAGACAAAACTTCACTGTAACACTTTATTTTAAAAAAAGCTACAATGATACATATGAATATGACTCACTCATGGTGCAAGGAAGCTGCAGGGGAAGGTCTCTCTCTCTCTCTCTCTCTCTCTCTCCCTCTCTCTCTCTCTCTCTCTCTCTCTCTCTCTCTCTCTCTCTCTCTCTCTCTCTCTCTTTCAGCTCAACAGTCAGGAACTCACATTACTGAACTGTGTGTGTTTGTGGGTGTGTCCATTTACGACAGTAATGTAACCAACGTCAGGTACAGGGACATGAGAAATGGGCGTAGCTTAGTTAACAGCTAGAGAGGCAAGATGTGGGAATGACAGTTACACAAAGACATCGCTCAGTGAAACACACAGCCTATACATAGTCACTTATGAACCAATGACGAATGTTATGAATATAGCTTGTTTCTACTCTGAGTGAATCCGTGACATTACACACCATCAAAATAAGATTTTTCATGAAAACTTGACATTCCTCGTGAAAAAACTTAAACACGGGACTGTCTTGTGGTGCGCATGCGTGAAGGATGCGAGCAAAATGTTGAATGCCAGTATTTACTCAACATTAAATTTCTGCCCACATAGAAACTGGATGAGTCTAGATACCCACTAGGCGTACTTTACAGTCTGAACAGACAATGTATTAAGAACCAAATTTGCACTAAATGTAGCAGAAATTAAATAATATAGGGTCACTGGAAGGACGGGTTGCCATCACATGCCATCAGCGATATTTTAATTTCCATTTATGATAAATATAAACACTTCACGATACGTTATATATACGTGTTGTTTTTGTATTATTTATATTTCGGCATATGACATTACCATGATTCACATTTTCACACAACAGTATAGATATTTAACAAAGAAAAACATGCTTTTTAAACAGCGCGGGGAATGTGTTTACTGCAACAGTAGAGCCATCTAGCGGAATACTAGCTTTGAAAGCACCCCATTGCCCGCCCCACTGAGTTGCTTAGCCATGCACAACCTTTTAAAAGCTAGACAGCCTCACCTGTCTCCAGTCTGCAGCTGGATCCCACACATTGTGCCCATCCATCTCTGCCACCCGAGACGAAAATCAAACACATCCTCTGGATCCCAGCCCGAGGATGCAAATGCCGCCTCAAGGGCACTATGCAGTTCCTCCACTTTCTGTGGCAGACGCCCCTACCATCCACCCTCGAAGTGGTCCACTCTCCACATCAACAGCCAACACCACTGGACAAACCTCCTTCGCCATCTCACGCTCTCGCACCGCACCCCCACCGTCAATGTTTACCAACTCCAGTCACGAGGACGTGACTTCCACTCTCATGATGGTGGTGAAATATCCGCTCGGCGGAGTGAGTCACACACCACCATCCCCGAAGGGTACAGCGAGGCAACTCCCACCCCACAAGGAGACAATAGGTAGGTAGTTCTGCGCTCTGAGCGGAAATGACATATCTCCCCCGTGACCCAACACCCCTCTGCCACGCAGCCGAACCACCAGGCAGTATTCAGTTTGAGAGCACTACACTCCGACGGAGAGAGCACTCACCAGAATTGGGGTGGAACTTGCAACAGCTGAGTCCCAAGCAGGCTCTCGGATGCCACGTCCACTGGATTGGCCTCTAGAAGAGGAGGGGACTCCAACAGAGCTTCATGTCCTGCGATACCCCAGGGGAGCAGCGGCACAGTAGCATCCTCTGGATCTACTGTGGGAGGAGCAACCACCAGTTCTCCTCCCTCTGCCACTCACCTCTGGGAGCTAGCACGTTGGCATGTCCTACAGACGACCTTTGCTGGATTTCTCCAGGAGGGCAGTGCGCCCAGGGATAGTGTCCACTGGATCTACCTCCGGGGGCCAGACCACCAGTCATTCCCTAGCTGCACCATCCCCTGACGGCAGGAGGGCAGCGTCCATCTGACCTGCAGTGCCCGCCGAGAGACCCTATGAGCCTCCCCCTTCGGTTGTCCCTGGGACGAGTGGTCGCCTGGAGGAGCATCCACCAGATCTCCTCTGGCCGCTGCCCCAGGCGGGAACCTAGGCAGTGTCCATTGGATCTGCCTGGGCAGAGGGGCATCTTGCGGATCTCCCTCGCACCCCGTCAGGCCCGCCAAATTGGAGAGCAGACCACCGGTCACTCCCCCTCCGTGACACTGGAGGTTCCTGTTGAGGGTGACGCCTCTTACACAGCCTGCCCCTCCTTTGGCAGAGCGAGGCGCCCCTCTCCCCTCCTGTATGGAGAGTGGAGACTGCTCTCCCACAGGTACCCCGCCAGAGACATGCCAGGGCGAGACTACCATGAGTCCAGGCATCCTGTCGCTGCGGCACCACCCTCACCACCAACAGCCACTGCCGGACTCCCCCAGAGTGAGCAGCCGCAGATCATCCGTGACGGCCTCCTCCCTGAGGCGAGGCTGCAGCCCCCGGTGCCGACAAGCAACCTGTCACTCGCTGCAGCTGCCAGACTTCCCACAGTGCCAGTGGCCGCAGCCCTCCTCTGACGGCCACCTCCCCTAGGCGCTGCCGCAGCTCTGGAAGTGCGCCGCCCGTCCTGCAGCCGACCCTTGACCCGGACCAGGTCAGGTCCACCCCCAGGACACCCACTACGACAAAGGGCAGGCGCCATGCTGCGTGCCTCCTGGCCCTGTTCGGCTCTAGTCCTGAGGGCCATTCTTCTCCCAGGGCCCCTACTAGGAAAGGGCTGCTCACCACCCCGCCCTTCAGCTCAACCAGGACACTTGGCAATCCAGATAGCGACCTACACTGGGAACGCACGCCTGACGGCCCACCTCCTACACCCGGCCGCCACCTGCGGCTGCCAGCACAACGGGTCCAGGCACGCTCTAGTGCCACTCACCGCCTGTACCTGTGAGTAAAAGAACTCTGAACTATTGTTATATCACCCTGTCAGTGTTCCCCCATGAGTGATAGAGTACAACCCCGTGTGCAGTAAGTCCTCCCCCAATGTCCCTAATGATAGTCCGGCCCCACTAACCAGTGCATTGTGAACCCAAATTGAATGCTAACATTGGTACCAAGGTGCTAGGCCCTGGCTGTCTCACGTATGCATCCCTTACCCCCCATGCAATACACAGTAACTCCATAGACATATCAGTGCTGTGACTCTGTCTCCTGAGTGGTTGTATGCAATACGTACCTCGTAGTGATAGCTTGGTTATGTCAAGTGAACGTGCTAAGGGTAATGCTTGGTGTGTCCATGTCACACGAGAACACGGTGGAATAGTGTCACCCTCCATCCATGTCATGTGAGTATGTAACAAGTGATTTATCCCCATGTCCCATGTCACGCGAGTGTAACATCAGGCAGCCTGTATTTCGTCTATGTCACGTGGATGTGTTATAGGTGATATAAAGTGGCATCTGTGTCACACGGATGTGTTGTGGAATAACAGAATGTTCCTGTCCCTGTCACGTGCATGTATGCATATCAATAGATTGTGTTAAGAGGTTCTCTTGGGTCATCACTTCTGTGCATGTTCTGGTGAGACATATCCAGTGTACTGTAAGTGCCATATGTGTATTGTATTGTGGAGATATTTAACCTGTCATGTTCCGAGCTATTTCGCACCTCCGACACCCCCCAATCACGAGGTATTTTCGATTTTTTTTTTTTTTTGGCTAAAACCTCCGCTTTTGGTGAGAAACATCGAAATTTCATAGAGAAATCGCTCACCTGAGGTTTAAAATACTCGATCCAGGTAGGTTTTCTAACAGGCTAGCACCAAAGAAAACGAGTTCTGTGGGAGGGTAACTATTTCACACCATTCATAAACGGTATTTATTTATTTAATTGGTACGAATTTATATGTAGAACGAGATTATATTGGTTTTCAAACAGTAATGTAGTAATTATAAGCATTGTTTCACTCACAAACCCATCATCATACCTGACCTTTTTGCCACATTACCTGATCATCATTTCTGACTGTTTCTTCCTCTAATGCTATGTAAACTTTGTCCTCCACATTGTCATCAATTGGGGAATCACTCTGGCCCTGTCTTTATTGGCCAGGTCGCTGGTAACAGGTGAATTGCCGAGACAATGGCGTGCAGGGGGGGCGAGGGAGGTTATGCGGTGTAAGGCATTGTCCCTGCTTGGCATCTTGTAGAGGAATAGAGGCAGGTGTCCCGAGTATACGTACGAAAAATCATGTGCAAAAATTGAAAATTGTGCAAATTATGAACCTTGCAATTGCGTGACGTACCAGTACATCATCGGGACTAGCAAATGCAAAATGTTGCAACGTATCCATATGTCGACGGGACGCCTCAGGTTAATGTAAGTGTGCACTGTATTTCCCTGTATTGGTTAATATATATGTATTGATTAGGTTTGGTCACGGGCTGTTGTATATATCGTTGTACCGATCTTTGTATCTCGTTCTGTTTTTAATATACATGTGTCTTTGATCAGTTGTTTGGGTTTCCCCTCCTTGTCTACATACTCTTGGCCCGGTCGAGAACGAAGAACCCAAGGTTCGCACCATATCTGAACCCGAGGAGTCGGGATCAGACTATGGTGCATAACAAATACTAGTTGGCATTTCAAAATTATACCGAGTACAAAAACTCATTAAAAAATACTAATTGGCATCTCAAAATTATATAATAAGAATTTTATTAAGTTGAAATATTTTCCCATAAAAATACTAGCTGGTAACTTTCAATTCCAAGATCATCATCTGTGTGTGCTGATGCTGTGGCCCTGGTTGGTACAGTTGCAGACAAAAATACTGCTCCACGTTTAGTCTGTGAATTATGAAACTCATACATAATGTTCTGAAAGGCTTGTTGTGCTTGATGATAGCCTCACTGGATTTCAGATGTCATTGCTAACTTCCTGGCTAATTATTGTTCATGAAGTGGATCGGTATTTATGTCTGCAACTGTACACACACTCCCACTTGCTGCATTTTCCTCTGTGTGCCCTCTCCAAAACTCCCCCACTCCTTTGTCCTGTTCTTAAATATGTTGAGGAAGGGAAAATGGGTGGGGAATGTTTGGAGGGTACCTATTAATTTTCTAGCACCTTTCTTTTGTTTCAGGTTGTCTGTGGACACTTCACATTATGAAAGGCTCGATGCGAAACCTGGTTCCATTAATCTTCACAGTCGACTTGGGTACTTTATTGGAGGGCCAAAAAATCCATTTGGGGGGCCATTGTTCTGGCCAGAATTGATTTTTTTTTTTTTTTTTTTTCCATATTTGGCTTTTTTTTTTTTTTTTTTTTCATTTTTGCTTCTATTTTTCATTTTATTTTGCCTTTTTTCATGTTTGGGATTTTTTTTTTCTGCTATTTTTCATTTTACAGTATTTCAAATTGGTTATAAAGTTTTCAATTTTTCATTTTTTTTTTTTTTTTTTATGCTTTTGGTTTATAATTTCATTTGAATAAAAGATTTTCAGATTATTATTTTTTTTCTCTAATACAGTCTTGAAATATTTCAGTCTTAAAAATATATTATGTTACTCATACGTATATTAATCTTTTCAGTCAGGCACATTTAAGGTTCAGTTGAAAAACTACATGAAAATAAAACAAACAAAATGACAGTAATTTTCAATTTTAGATTAAAAAAAAATAAAGATTAATACTAGAGACATTTGGTACAAGCAGTCAAGTTCTTCACCACCACTCAGCAAAGGTCTCAGCCAGAGTTCTTTGCCATCACTCGGCAGGGGACCATGATAGGAGTTCTTCGCCATCACTTGGCAGGGAACCACGATCAGAGTTCTTCGCCATCAGCTTCTTCGTTTTGCAGGGGACCTCGATTGGAGTTCTTCGTCATCTCTTGGCAGGGGACCAAGATCAGAGTTCTTCGCCATCACTTGGCAGGGGACCATAATGAGAGTTCTTCGTCATCACTTGGCAGGGGACCACGATTAGAGTTCTTCGTCATCACTTGGCAGGGAACCACGATCAGAGTTCTTCGTCATCACTCGGCAGGGAACCATGATCAGAGTTCTATGCCATCACTAGGCAGGGGACCACGAACAGAGTTCTTTGCCATCACTAGGCAGGGGACCATGATCAGAATTCTTTGCCATCACTCAGCAGGGGACCACGATCAGAATTCTTCCTCATCACTCGGCAGAGGACCACGATCAGAGTTCTTCGCCATCACTCAGCAGAGGACCACGATCAGAGTTCTTCGCTATCACTAAGCAGGGGATCATGATTGGAGTTCTTTGCCATCACTTGGCAGGGGACCATGATCAGAATTCTTCGCCATCACTCGGCAGGGGACCACGATCTGAGTTCTTCGTCATCACTTGGCAGGGGACCACAATCAGAAGTCTTCACCATCACTCGGCAGGGATTACAGAGTTCTTCATTCACCAGGGGACACAACCACAATCCTCACCAGTCCTCAGGAAGAAAGGCCCGAGTTTTTTATTTTTTTTTTTTTTTTTTTTTTGTGAGGAACAAGGAACCAAAGGCAATGAGCCTGCAATACTGTTCCCTCCAAGAGGAAACCAAAATACAAGAGAGAGCCAAATTCAAGATCCATTCATTTCGAGATGCCTGGACACACTGCGTTTGAAAGACTGGAGATCTTAGGAAGCAGGAAATACAGACAGAGGGAGACAGTTCCAGAGTTGACCTGTTGCATAAATGAAGGACTGGGAGTAACGGTTGACTCTTGGATTAGAGAGTTGGACAGAAAAGGGGTGAGAGTTTGCTGCTAGACGGGTGCTACGCGCCCGTCGTAGAAGTGGAGGAATGCATGCAGACAGTTCAGAGGAACAGTGACCATTGAAGTAGCGATAGAAAAGAGATAAAGATGCAACACTGCGGTGAAGAGACAGAGGTTGAAGGGAATTAGTAAGACGGGGAGAGTTAATGAAACGAAAAGCCTTTGCCTCCACCCTATTGAGAAGAGCTGTATGTGGGGAGCCTCCCCATACATGAGAGTTGTACTCCACACAGGGGCGGATAAAACCCATGTATAGTCAACAATTGTGCAGGGGTAAAGAAGGAACGGAGTCGGCTTAGCACGCCCAATCGCTTGGAAGCAGATTTTACAAGAGATGTTGTGTGCCAGGATAGCAAGGTCAGCAGCAGGCGCACAACACCTACGAAGTATAAACTTATTTTACATCCACATTAACTTTTAATATATAAATCAATATTAACCCGTCATGTCCCAAGCTATTTCGCACCTCCGACACCCCCCAATCCCGAGTTCCCCCCCCCAAAAAAAACCTCCACTTTTGGTGAGAAATATCGAAATTTCATAGAGAAATCGCTCACCTGGGGTTTAAAATACTCGATCTAGGTAGCAGTACCTCCTTACCTGACTGGGTTTTCTAACAGGCTGGCACCAAAGAAAACAAGTTCTATGGGAGGGTAACTATTTCACACCACTCATAAACGGTATTTATTTATTAACTTGGTACGAATTAATATGTAGTATGAGAGTATATTGGTTTTCAAACAGTAATATAGGCATTATAAGCACCGTTTCACTCACTAACTCATCACCATACCTGATCCTTCTTTTGCCACATTACCTGATCATCATTTCTGACTGTTTCTTCCTCTAATGCTATGTAAACTTTGTCCTCCACATTGTCACCGATTGGGGAATCACTCTGGCCCTGAATGTCTTTATTGCCCAGGTCACTGATAACAAGTGTATTGCCGAGACAATGGCGTGTGGGGGGGGGGAGGTTATGCGGTGTAAGGCATTGTCCCCGCTTGGCATCTTGTAGAGGAATAGAGGCAGGTGTCCCGTGTATACGTACGAAAAATCATGCGCAAATTTTGAAAATTGTGCAAATTAGGGACCTTGCAATTGCACGACATACCAGTACATTGACGGGACGTCTTGGGTTAAACATTATAAGATAAACCTCTTAAGAGTAAGAATACTGTACTCACCAACAGTTCTCCAAAACACTTGGCAGAGACTCGACCACCAGAGTCCTCAGGCATCACTCGGCAGGGGCACGACCACCACCCGAATCCTTCAGCAGCACTTTGCGGGGGCACAACCATCACCAGAATCCTTCAACAGCACTTTGCACAGGCATGACCACCACCAGAGTCCTTTGGTGGCACTTAGCAGGGGCATGATCAACACCAACGTCCTCCAGCAGCATTTGGCAGGCACACGACAACGACCAGAGCCCTCCGGCAGCGTTTGACAGGTGCACGACAACCACCAGAGCCCTCCAGCAGCATCTGGCAGGCGCACAACCACCAGCAGAGTTCTCCAGCGGCATTTGGCAGGCACACGACCACTACCAGGGTCCTCCGGTGGCATTTGGTAGGGGCAAGACCACAACCAGAGTCCTTTAGCAGCATTTGACAGGGGCATGACCATCACCAGGGTCCTTCAACAGCATTTGGCAGGGGCACAACCATCATCAGGCTCCATCAGCAGCATCTGGCAGGGGCACGACCACCACCAGGGTCCTTCAGCAGCACTTTGGAGGGGCACAACCACCACCAGAGTCCTTCAGCGACGTTTGGCAAGGGTACAACCACCACCCGAGTCCTCAGGCATCGCTTAGCAGGGGTAAGGCCACCACCTCAGGCATCTTTTGGCAGGGGTATGACCACCACAATCCTCTGGCATCACTTGGCAAGGGCAGGACCAGTTAATCACTCTTTAGGAGCGCACAACTACATGGACATGATGACCTGAGTTTTCCAGCAGGGACACGACTAGAGTAGTAGTAGTAGTTGTTCCCTAGGCAGTCTGGCCGAACAGCCCCGAGACCCTAAGGAGGGCCATGTCCGAGATCGGGCTTTCCCACAGAGCTCCCAAGGAGTGTATGTTGTGTTCTTGGTGTAGGTGATTGTGTTCAATGCAGTCTTCCATAATGTGTTTAACAGTATGGGATGCTCTGTTGCATCCTGGACAGGCATCAGCGACAGAGTCATCCAGCTTCTTCTGCTAACTTAAGATGACTGGATGATGCCCACAACTCAGCCTGGCCAGGTGGATCCCGTCCTCCCAAGGGAGATAAGATTCAGAAGGTTGGACATTGGGAGGCTGTGTATGCAGCTATGTGTTGTCTTCAAGTGACTGAATGGAGCGGTGAGTGATTTGAGTATGGATATGCTTCTGGAAGCTGGTCTGAGGCGGACGATGGGCAAGAGATGACAGTATTTGTGTATAATATTGTGTGCTGGGTGTTGTTTTGATGTTCCTTGGTGTGTGTGGATGTGCTGCCATGTAGTGTACTGGATGTTGTGGGTTTGTGGAGGCTGCAGCAAGAATTTGGGTGCCTCTCATGTCTAGATGATCCTTGACTTTGAGGACTTTGGTTTCTTGATGTAGGTGGTCTGTGGGTGTAGTAGCTGTGCAGCCTGTGATTATTTTTAGGGCCTTGTTCTGTATGGTCTGTAGTGTTGTTCTTTATTATCGCTCAGCAGGGGAAAGGCCAGAGTTTGCCAAGATGGCAGGGTCAGCAGCAGGCATACACACAACACCTATATTGTATTAATTCAGATATATCGGCTTCTTATACAAATAAACATGAATTGCAAACATAACTTTTAAGCAAATATCAAACATTATGAACATAAGATTTAAACCTTGTAAGGGTAAGAGCACTCACCATCAGTTCCCAGTAACACTTAGCAGAGGCATGACCACTTGGCAGGGGCACAAGCAGGTTCTTTGCCACGGCAGCAGGGTGTGCAGCAGGCACAAAAATCTGTGAAGCTTCAGTATAGTATTTCACATCCATGCTCTGCAGGGGCACACAGTCCTACGGCACCACTTGGCAGAGGAAAGACCAGAGTAGTACACCAGGACAGCGGGGTCAGCAGCCGCCACACGAACCTATGGGGCTGAAGCATATTAGTTCAAGTCCATGTTATTTTTTTAATACTGTTTAAACAGCTAAAACAGTAAGTACCATCCACACACTCCATGTGGTGTTGTTCACGGGTGTCTGCCCTTTCCTCTCTTCCTTTTTTCCTTCCTATTCTGTCTTTATTTTCTTCATCCTTTCCTCCTCCTCCTGCCTACGAGTGACTTTACATTCCCTCTTCTGTCTTTCCTTCATTCTTTCCTCTCCCTTCTTCCTACAAGTGACTCTACACTGAGTGACATGCCAAATGATTCCCTGTACACCAGGAAACTATTTACTACGCTGGATGGTAACCATATAACCAAAGTATGGCGCCTGGTGGTTTAGCGGGTAATTAAAGGCATCACACTGGGCCAAAAGTGGTTAACATGCGAGTAGCTTTTGTGAAAGGAAACGGCTAGCAAAGTATAGTTGCCGTCATGTACGTTTTTGGAAGCTGAAATGGCTAACACTGTCGTCTGCCTTGGCGCCCTAGTGGTCATTTGTAAACAAACCACCATGGAGTACCCACTCCCCTTTCCTCAGTTTCTGCAATCACCATGTACTTCAGCAACTCCAGAGCCACAAGGCTGCCTACGAGAGTTTTCCTTGCCGCAGGATCCGTATCAAATACTGGTCACAATCTACCTTCCACTTGACTGGAAACAAAACAGACAGCCTCTGCAGCTGGTCATCATAGTGTCCAAATATTGATTTCATATCGAGAAATGAATAAAAACAAGTAAATTTTATTTTAGTTAAATCTTCCTCCAGTGATAATATTTTCTCACCCGTTACAAAGCAATATAGGCTCATTTGAGTTCCAATCCCACCAACAAGCTGTGAGCGAAAATCGTTATCTATTTCACCTCGCAAGCAAAATCTCGCTCACTGTGGGTCAGTTTGGCTAGCAGCTCACAAAACTAGCTCACATGTTAGCCACTTTTGACCCAGAAGCCGCCTTAGGGCGAGCCAATCGGATTGGACCTGTGCAGGTTTACGTCCAAGGAGTGATTGGGGTTTACTGCTCATGTAATGCTACTCAGGGATGAGTGAGACTGGTCACTCAAATATCACGACCAACTTGCCTAGCCCAGGGCTCCTACACTCCTCATGGGGTGACACAGGATTGGATGGTCATGATGAATAAACAGTAACAAACTTCATATGGTTCTCTGCTAGTAAGCTTAGTAAAGGCTATATTTATCAATAGTTCAAACTATGGCCAATAGTCCCCCCCACCACTGGGGGTGAGTAGGGGGCAATGGGCCATCACACCACTGGGGGTGGGGGTTATAGGGCCATAGCACCAGTGGGAGGTGGAAGGGGGCTATGGACCATTGCACCACTGGGTGGTTGGGGGGGCTATGGGCCATCGCACCACTGTGGGAGTGGGGAGGGGGGGGCTGTAGGCCAACGCACCACTGAGGGGGGTGGAAAGGGGCTATGGGCCATTGCACCACTGTGGGAGGGGGTGGAGTGGGGGGCTATGGGTCATTGCACCACTGTGGGGGGTGGGGTGGGGGGGCTATGGACCATCGCACCACAAGGTGTGGGGGCTATAGGCTATTGCACCACAAGGGGTGGGGGGCTATTGGCTATTGCACCACGAGGGGTGGGGGGCTATGGGCTATTGCACCACGGTGTGTGTGGGGCTGTTGGCAATTGCACCACGGGGGGTAGGGGGCAATGGGTTACTAGACCACAGCGGGTGGGGGGCTATGGGCTATCGCACCACGGGGGGTGGTGGAGGGCTATTGGCTATCGCACCACAGGGGGTGGGGGGCTATGGGCTATTGCACCACGGGGGATGGGGGGGCTATGGGCTATTGCACCACAGGGGGTGGGGGACTATGGGCTATTGCACCACGGGATGGTGGAGGGCTATTGGCTATCGCACCACAGGGAGTGGGGGGCTATGGGCTATTGCACCAAGGCGGGTGGGGGCTATGGGCTATTGCATCAAGGCGGGTGGGGGCTATGGGCTATTGCACCATGGGGGGGACTATGAGCTATCACACCACGGGGGGGTGGGAGTACTATGGGCCATCACAAAACGGGGGGGACAATGGGCTATCACACCACGAGGGGGGCTATGGGCCATCACACCACGGGGGGTGGGAGTACTATGGGGCATTACACCATGGGGGGGACTATGGGCTATTACACCATGGGGGGGACTGTGGGTCATCACACCACAGGGGGTGGGAGTACTATGGGCTATCACACCACCGGGGAGACTATGGGCTATCACTCCACGGGGGGACTATGGGCCATCACACCACCGGGGGGACTATGGGCCATCACACCACCGGGGGGACAATGGGCCATCACACCACCGGGGGGACTATGGGCCATTACACCACAAGGGAGGACTATGGGCCATCACACCACAGGGGAGGACTATGGGCCATCACACCACAGGCGAGGACTATGGGCCATCACACCACAGGGGAGGACTATGGGCCATCACACCACAGGGGAGGACTATGGGCCATCACACAACGGGGGGGACTATGGGCCATCACACAACGGGGGAGACTATGGGCCATCACACAACGGGGGGGACTGTGGGCTATCACACCACCGGGGGGACTATGGGCCATCACACCACGGGGGGATTATGGGCTATCACACCACCGGGGGGACTATGGGCTATCACACCATGGTGGAACTATGGGCCATCACACCATGGGGGAACTATGGGCCATCACACCACGGGGGGGACTATGGGCCATCACACCACAGGGGGTGGGAGTACTATGGGCTATAACACCAAGGGGGGACTATTGGCCATCACACCATGAGGGGGACTATGAGCTATCACACCATGGGGGGGACTATGGGCCATCACACCACGGGGGGGACTATGAGCTATCACACCACAGGGGGGACTATGGGCCATAACACCACGGGGGGGACTATGGGCCATCACACCATGGGGGGGACTATGGGCCATCACACCACGGGGGGGACTATGAGCTATCACCACGGGGGGACCATGGGCTTTCACACCACGGGAGGAATATGGGCTATCACACCACGGGGGGAGACTATGGGCCATCACACCATGGGGGGACTATGGGCCCACCACACCACAGGGGGGACTTGGCTATCACACCACGAGGGGGCAATGGGCCATCACACCACAGGGGAGTCTATGTGATATCACACCACAGGGGGACTATGGGCCATCACACCACGGGAGGGACTATGGGCTATCACACCACGGGGGAGACTATGGGCCATCACACCATGGCAGGACTATGGGCTATCACACCACGGGGGGGACTATGGGCTATCACACCACGGGAGGGACTATGGGCTATCACACCACGGGGGGGACTATGGGCCATCACACCACGGCGGGACTATGGGCCATCACACCACGGCGGGACTATGGGCCATCACACCACGGCGGGACTATGGGCTATCACACCACGGCGGGACTATGGGCTATCTCACCACGGGGGGGACTATGGGCCATCACACCACGGTGGGACTATGGGCTATCACACCACGGGGGGGACTATTGGCCATCACACCACGGGAGGGACTATGGGCTATCACACCACAGGGGAGACTATGGGCCATCACACCACAGGGGGACTATGGGCTATCACACCACGGGGGGGGACTATGGGCTATCACACCACAGAAGGGACTTTGGGCTATCACACCAGGGGGGACTATGGGCCATCACACCACGGGTGGAACTATGGGCCATCACACCACGGGGGGACTATGGGCTATCACACCACGGGGGGGACTATGGGCTATCACACCAGGGGGGACTATGGGCTACCACACCACAGGGGAGACTATGGGCCATCACAACACAGGGGGACTATGAGCTATCACACCACGGGGGGGACTATGGGCCATCACACCACAGAAGGGACTATGGGCTCTCACACCAGGGGGGACTATGGGCCATCACACCACGGGTGGAACTATGGGCCATCACACCACGGGGGGACTATGGGCCATCACACCACGGGGGGGACTATGGGCTATCACACCAGGGGGGACTATGGGCCATCACAACATGGGGGGGACTATGGGCCATCACACCACGGGAGGACTATGGGCTATCACACCATGGGGGGACTATGGGCCATCACACCACGGGGGGGACTATGGGCTATCACACCAGGGGGGACTATGGGCCATCACAACACGGGGGGGACTATGGGCTATCACACCAGGGGGGACTATGGGCCATCACAACACGGGGGGGAGGTCGTATGTTTGTCTATATGGAAAATGAATCGCTAACGCACAGGAGCTACAATGCCACCACCACCCAACTGTATCGTCTGCTTCAGTATCTAAGTACTAGAGGTCGTACGGTATGTCAAAGTCTAGGATGCAAAAGCCTTCAATGCTAGCTCGAATACAGTCCTTACTTTTTAAAATGCCTGCCGTGCCCGCTGCTGGACTTCCCACCTCACCACCCCCCACCCCACCACCGGGCTGCCACCACACCAACACCCCAGGAAGACACAACGGTGGGGTTAGTGACCCCAGTCAAGAGGGTCACCAGGACACTACGGTCCTGGACCCTTGTTCCCCGCAACTGCCCCAACACCAGGTGACCGGGGAAAGGCAACTACCTTGTGGGTGGAACAACCGTCGTCAGAAAAGGGGTGGGACTGAACTAGCTTCAGTCCCAGGTAACACCGTATTGACGGCAATTGTTATACCCTCTAGGGCAGGAGGCCCAAGGCTACGGCCTAATAAAGTGCACGAGGGTAAGGCAACCCAAGGCTCCGGCCTTAGTACACCCCAGAGAGAGAGTTGCCCCAGCGCATCCCTCTCCTGCTGTTCTCCCCTACAGGAGCAACACTGCGCCGACGGTCTCTATATGTGGTGGGGAAGGAGTGGCCTCGTACGCCCTTCAGTTGCTTCTGGTCAGAAAGATCAGCTCCCGGCCACGGACAGAGTACGTACCAGGGTAAAGAGCCCCTGCTATCGTACGTGTAGCTTTTCCCTACTACGGGAGCAACACCGCGCTGACGGTCTCTATACGTGGCGGGGAAGGTGCGGCCTTGTACGCCCTTCAGTTGCTCTCTGTAAGACGGGTAGGCATCCGGCTCCGGCCGTGGCACGTACCAGGGTAGAGAAGCCCCTGAAGGTAGCCTTAGTACGTACTGGAGAGAGTGTGGCCTCTGTGCCCCTCACTCCGGCTTGTCCCGTACTACGGGAGCAACACCGTGCCGACAGTCTCTATACGTGGCGGGGAAGGAGCGGCCTTGTACGCCCTTCAGTTGCTCCTTGTACACCGGGTAAGCTCACGGCCACAGCCAAAGTACGTACCAGGGTAAGGCTACCCAAGGCTCCGGCCTCAGGACATAGCAGAGAGGACACGAGTGAGGTGAGTCCTTCTCCAGCCTCTTCCCCCTGTGGGAGCCCTTCGTCACCACCCGGGAATATAGCCCAGGAGGTGACACTAGAGTGGTGGCAAGGCCCGATATCGGACCTACCTCCCACGCCTGGGAGTTCCTTGTTCCTGCCCGAGTCCCGAAGGAGAAGCTGCCGCAGCCCAGCCCTGTCAGCGCCTCTCCCCCTAGGCGCCCACAGTCCCAGGACACCCAGGCCAGACCCACCGGCTCCCGATGAAGGCGATCCCGGCTCCCTCACTCCACGGAGCCAGAGACGACAGGCCCGACTACTCAGGCTGTTCGGCCCCATTCCCGAGGGCCACCTCTCAGGTCAAGGCCCCCATACAGGAGGGGCTCCCTGCACCACACTGATGAGGCCCCAACTCGAGGGCCACCTCTCAGGTCGAGGCCCCCAGACGGGAGGGCCTCCCTGCACCCCACCAACGAGTGTGACCCGGGCAGTGACTCCCCTGCGGGTAATCCCTTGCCCTCTGCAGGCCGGGTCCCCCTAGGGCTCTACCCTCACGCCCTTGTCACGGAGTGAACATTACCCAGAAGATACAGGTAAATAGTGACTCCCCTTGTGTCGAGAACAAATCGGAGAAAAGAACAGTGAACAGTGACTAAGTGAAGAACAGTGCAGTTTCCAGTAGTCCAAAAGAACTCAGTGTCGGCAGGACAGAGAATGAACCTTAGAGTAATTATCCAATTTCCCCCAATAAAAGAACTTTCTGTGAATGCGTCTGGCTAGGGTGCGCGGGCTGGTTAAAAGCCTAAGTGTGAATGTCTCCATGACCAGTTGATTGTGTCAAGTGTCGCTATCCACACCCTATCTTATTTATAGTAATATTTACCCTACAGACTCCCAATCTTGTTTATCCCCTTTGTGATCAGTTCAGTGTATATCTTGCCTAAAAGTGACACATAGACAATATCATATATAATTCAAGGTATCCCTGTATGAGCATTGTAGTGTGTACTGAGTGTAACTATATTTTGTGGTGCTGAATGTTAACTCTGTGTCTCTGTTCCCCTGTATCTCAAATATCACTCTGTGTTGTAACGGTTAGAATTAAGGTAATAGATGTGGTAAGGTGTACTGCCTGGTTTTTATGTCCTGTTCCTTTGTTGGTGCTTTACTTCCGGTCTAGAAAGAGGACCCCGCTTCAGTCACTAGTGTTTTTAGGACGAGAAGTCGCCGTAAAAACACCAGCATAACACTGGTGGCAAGCGGTGGTTCTGGATCCGAGTAAAAGCACAGAGGAACGATAAAAGGAAACTTGCACAATGGCAGCCAAACCGCACATCCAATTGCCGAGATTCAACCCGGACCAATGTGACATTGAAGTATATTTAGATATGGTCAAACCCCTCCTAGACATAGGGTTTGACTCGGACAGAGAAAAAATTGCAGTCACATTGCCTAACCTGGGAAAAATAATTGCCACTGTCGCACCAAAAATCGTCCCAGAACTGACATGGGACCAATTCTCACAAATCGTGAGGCAGGCTTTCACACCATCAATAGGCAGAGTTGTCGCCCTCTCTCAACTCAACTCTTATCCCGCTTATCCCGAGGCAGCTACAAATGCCCAAGATATACACACATTTAATGCCCTGCTGAGGATTCTCCTTGGCACAGTCAGGGAGCACTTCTCGATCTATGATCCCTCAGGGTACATGGACCAGGACCTGCAACTCCTCAGACGTCTCCTCGCCGCCTGTCCCTTACCACAACCACTTCACGCGGTGACAAGATTCCCGACAAACCACAACCCTCCACCCAAACGTAAGCCGCCGCCTCACCAGCCACCTTCAGAGCCGACTCCTACTGTGCCCAGGGCTTAGCCACAGAAAAAACGCCCCAACCCCAAGGAACAAGGCAACCTGATTACCATTAATCCTTGGGATTCATGGCCTGCAGTCGCACCTGCCCCCTGCATGACATAAGAGAACAGCTCAAGGCAAGCAGGCGCAGAAACTTTCACCAGGGGCACAAGAAAGTCTCCTCCTTAGACGACGACGCCCCGGAAGACGACGCACCGCCAATACTCTACCCGGGACCGGACGATGACGAACATGACGACCACACCCAACCTCAGCAGATGGATTTTTAGGCCCACCCCCGCACCTCCCCACGGTGGCGGGGGCCACCTCACACAGCTACAGACCCCCAGTCTACAACAAGATTTGGCTGAACGGGGTCAAGGCACGATTGCTGGTAGATACAGGAGCAGCCAGATCGTGCCTCTACTCCCACTTCTACTCCCGCCACACCTCTGCTTTCGGCCCCCTTCTCCCCACTTCAGCCAACCTCGTCGACGAGGGGGATGGCCCCCTGTCTATCCGTGGGGAAACACGGGCCCTTCAAACCAACACTCACCAACGAGTATCCACCAACCACCCATTCATCATATTCGATTCGACATGTAATCAATATGATGGATATCTTGGGCTGGACCTCCTCCAAAAACTCCACACCACCATTGACTGCAATCAGTGCCGCCTCCACTTCAGTCCAGCCTGCCCCAACCAAGCATCAATTAACAAGAGAAAAAAATCTGGTAGAAGAAAAAAGAAGAACTCCCCCCCCCCACACCACGCAGACACACACAACCCCTGAACACTCACCTGCTGCAACCCACCTGTACATCTGACCCCAACCCAACCTCACTCAATGCCTCACTTCATCCCCCTCCATCACCACCCCCCACTACACATCGTCTGGACCCCTCCCCATCTTTTCTTGCCACTATCGCCTCCTCAATCACCATTCCACCCCACCACGAAGCTTGGGTAAAACTTAACAGACCTTCAGGTACCTCCGTCCTCTTCTCACCATCCATACCCACCGGACCACTCTCCCCCTGTTTAGTATCCCCCACACTCCTCCCACATGCCCATGAAATCCGTATCGCTAACCTCACCACAACCCCACTAACCCTACCATGAGGACTCATCATTGGCGACACGGAAGAAGCAGAACCATGCCAAGCACCACCCCCCGACCATCCACTCTCCCCGACCTACCATCACATCTATCCCCTTCCCAAGCCAACAGCCTCCAACAACTCCTCCTGGACTTTTAGGACCTATTCTCCTCCGGCCCAACCGACCTTGGCCACACTACCTATCTCAGCCACGAGATACACACGACCGGACCTCCAATTCGCCAACCATCACGACGAAAAAATCCAAAACAACAGGCAGAAGAAGACCGACAGGTCCAGGATATGCTCGATGCCGGCGTTATCTCCAACTCTACTAGCCCATGGTCCTCACCTGTTGTACTCGTGCAAAAGAAAGATGGGACTATGCGCTTTTGCGTCAATTACTGCAGTCATCGACCTCACTATCAAAGACGCTACGCCCCTACCCAGGATCGACGACTCGCTTGACTCCCTACATGGGTCGACCTGGTTCTCTACCCTAGACCTGCAATCAGGCTATTGGCAAAGTCCCTGTACACCCTGACGACAAGCACAAAACTGCCTTCTCAACATCGAACGGGAAGCATTATGAATTCAACGTTCTTCCCTTCGGGCTCTGCAACGTCCCTGCCACATTCTCCCACCTGATGGAGTCAGTTCTCAGTGGGCTAACCTGGGAGACTTGTTTGGCGTACCTGGACAACGTCATCGTTTTCAGTCATACCTGGGCCAACCACCTCCACCGCCTCAAACAAGTTTTCCACCGTATCCGCCAGGCAGGGCTCAAACTAAAACCGACAAAGTGCGTCTTGGCCGAGAGATCAGTCTCTTTCCTTGGACATCTGATTAACGCTGAAGGCATCTCCCCTGACCCAGAAAAACTACGTGTGATCGCCGACATTCCCCTACCTCGTGACATACATGAAACTAGAGCCTTCCTAGGCCTAACGTCATACTACAGGCGGTTCGTCAAAAGATTTGCAGATATCGCCAAACCTCTACACGACCTAACAAAAAAAGGCGAGCCGTTCATATGGACTGAACCAAGAAAAACTGCATTCACCACCCTCAAGTCCAAGCTAACCTCTGCCCCCGTCGTCGCTTTCCCAGATTACAACCTCCCATTCCGCCTGTATACCGACGTATCACTCATCGCCATAGGGGCTGTCCTTGCACAAGTGCAAAACGGCCGCGAACATATCATCGCCTGTGCCAGCCGCACCCTAAATCCTGCAGAAAGAAACTACGCGGCCACTAAACGAAAGTGCCTGGGAATCATCTGGTCCCTCGATTACTTCCGCTCCTACATCTCAGGCACCCATGTGATAGTCATTACGGACCACCAATCCCTACAATAGTTACGTCAGTCAAACACCACCAACGCACAACTCATACGTTGGCGAGAAACACTCGAGGAGTATGATTTCGAGATCTCATACCGACCAGGCAAACTCCACACAAACGCTGACGCCCTGTCACATTACAAACATGATGGTCACAAATGTGTTGTCTCCAGCATTATTATTAAGCTTGCTACCACTACACCATAATATCAATAAGAGTTCTGTCTACTTTCCCATACACTGTCACTGAGAGTACCTTGTTCCTAGGGTTCTCAACAAGCACCCTACGTTTGTAAATTAAAAGCTTTCCTTATATAATGCCATTCATATTTCCAGTGGTTAACACAGCTGCTTTATGTACCTAGTGCCTGTTGCCATTAAAGACGACAACACAGTGACCTGGCTAATGTATTCCTCTACAAGAGTGGACACAGTCGCAGACTCTTGTGTCTCTGCAAACAACGGAAAAGTTCCCATCTGGAGGGAAGAATTACTGCTTAGATTGAAAATATAT
This sequence comes from Coenobita brevimanus, assembly GCF_032717465.1. NCBI lineage: Eukaryota > Metazoa > Arthropoda > Malacostraca > Decapoda > Coenobitidae > Coenobita > Coenobita brevimanus. The sequence goes on from NC_137046.1 coordinate 39,792,826, forward strand.
GATTCTCCAATATCTGCCATGCTGCTTTGCATCATCAGCTGACCGGGGTGTTTGTTTACATTTGTCAGTATGGCTGGAGTACTGTTTTTGCGGGGCCACTTTGGCTTAAGCCAAAGAGCGAAGCCAGGCTTTTACTCAGGCCTCACAAAAACGTGCCTTAGTTTTTTGGTGATATTTGAGAGTTTTAATGGTGTATATATATATATATATATATATATATATATATATATATATATATATATATATATATATATATATATATATATATATAGAAAATAAGGCGGTTTTCATTTTAAGGTATGGTCCTATGGTGTATGGTATGGGATGTGCCTCTGAACTGACACTGCAGCTCACCATCCACTTCCTGGGGCAGGGGGGATGGGGAGAGTTTAGAGCTGTTGGCAGGCCCAGGTGGATTCTTCATTCCGGCTCTGATGATTATTTGGGCTCCGGTGATTCTTCGTTTGGGCTCTGATGACTCTTCGTCCAGGCCCTGATGATTCCTTGTCCGGGCAGGTCCTACAGCCAGGCTCGTCAATTCCTCCGAAGGGAAGATGCGTACTCCAGTGTCGACTGCTATGGCAGGTAAATATAAAGATGATAATTTGAATTGTTGTGAGCAGGTGGAGATTGTCAGACGTGAAAGGATTGAACTTGCTGGTGAATCTCTTGAGTGTGTGGAAGAGTTTTGTTATTTGGGAGACTTGTTGTGTGCTGGAGGTGGAGCTGGAGCTAGCTCTGTGGCTAGGGTAAGAAGTGGTTGGAAGAAGTTCAGGGAGCTCTTGCCTCTCCTGACATTGAGAGGGCTCTCTCTACGTGCTAAGGGGTCTTTGTATGCAGCATGTGTTAGGAGTGTAATGCTGTATGGTAGTGAGACCTGGGCAGTGAAGGAGGAAGATATTCGCCGGCTCAGACGTACAGAAATGACAATGATTAGGTGGATGTGCAGTGCGTCCCTGCGTCCAAGGCCTGGAGGGGCTGGGTTTACGATGGAAGAGTTGAGAGGTAGGATGGGACTGGAATGTATTGGTGTTGTGCTGAGGAGAGGTAGATTGAGGTGGTTTGGACATGTGGAGAGGATGGGGGATGATAATTGGGTGAGGAAGGTGATAAGAGTTAATATTGGAGGTGGGGTTATGAGGGGTAGACCGAGAAAGACATGGGACGAGGTCATTAAGTGTGACCTTAGGGTTAAGGGACTGAACAGGGAGGCTGCAATGGATCGTGCAGGGTGGAGAGCCGCCATTAGGTGACCAAGGCCGACACATGCAAGCATGTTGGAGCCTTTGAAAACGAAATGAAACGAACGAAAACCTCCGTTATCTGTAGGGGTTAGGTTGTCCACTCAGGAATTTTTTTCTGTGTACACTGTGTAGTAAGGCCTTCCAGATTCCAGCCCGGATTAAAGACTTGATTCCTCCGTTTCTGAAGACATTGCTACGTCATCGGGTGAACATGAATCTACGTGGCCTGGGAGGCTTTTGTAGACTTCTTCCTATTTCCTTCATTACAAAGTTTGCACAATAATTATTATTTGAACAGCTGATAATATATTCAAGAGCTTCTGTGCATAAAATTTGCCATTGAAAAGTATATAATTTTACGGGTGGAGGGTGACGTCACAGGAGCATTGTGGGAGATGAGACGGAGCTGCTGGAGATGACGAAGGTGAGCGATGACTGCATTTATTATTATTTATTTATGGTGTTTCTTCGCTTATTTTTACGGTAATTATCATGTCTGTATATTTATTAGTATCTGGTGCCTTTATAGTGTATAATTCTTTAGTGCTTCACAAATATCCTTCTCTCCTTTCACACTTTACTGTAAAATGTCCACGCCAGTTTTTCTATACGGCGTGGTGTTCTTTCTGACTTTTTACTGCCGGCTTCGGCTGGAGGGTTTGGAGGGCGGGGAGAGCCTTCTTCTTTGCTATCCTTATCTCATTCCAGTAGTTCAGTTACTCTTCTAGGAGCTGCCTAGCATGGGCCAACCGGCCTACTGCAGTTATCCTCTCTTCTTATGTTCTTGTGTATAGGTGATTCCCTTGTCCGTAATGGATTGTATTTTATTTTTTACTTTGTTTATGTGTGTGTGTGTCTAATGAGAGAGGAGGGGGAGGAAAGGGGGGGGGATGGAGGGGAGAGAGGAGGTAAGGAGGGATGGAGGGGAGAGAGGAGGTAAGGGGGGATGGAGGAAAAGTGTTTTTCAAGGAGGAGGAAGAGGGAAGGAAGATTGATGACAAGAGATGGAGAGAGAAGGAGGAGAGAGGAAGGAAAGAAAAAAAGAAAAAGAAAGGAGAGAGAGGTGGAGGAAAGATGGGGGGGAACTAGTGGGGGTGGAGGGAAGGGAGGATGTAAGGAGGGAGAGGGACAGGAGGAAGAGTGCTTTTCAGGGAGGAGGAAGAGGTGGAAGGAGAGAGAGAGAGAGAGAGAGAGAGAGAGAGAGAGGTGGAGGAAAGAGGGGCTGTGAAGGGAGGGAGGAGGTGGTGGAGGGGGGGAGGAAACTAGTGGGCGGGAGGGAGGGAGGGAAGGAATGTGGGGGTGGATGGAATGTGCCGGCTTTTGGTCAGTCAGTCAGGCTCCAGCAGTCACAGGGAAGGGGTTTGCAATTTTGGTAAGATATTTTTCCTTTCTTTTTCCAGTAATTACCTTTCTCTCTCCATTAATTGCTTCTGTGGTGATGATATTGATTTTAATGTGTATTGTAAACAGGCCTGAGTGTTTCTAAAGCATACTCATGTATGAAAGGGTAAGAAAGTATCATGACCGAGCTGGGTGTGAACTCTGGGGTGGGGTGTATGTATGTGGAGCTTGGGGTGTGTATGTGTAGTTTTTTGGGTGTGTATGTGTGTAGGTTTTGGGTGTGTGTGTGTAGAATGGGGTGTGTATGTGTGGAGTTTGGATTGTGTTTATGTGTATGGATTTGTGTGTGTGTGTTTAGATTGGGGGTGTATGTGGAGATTTTGTGTGTGTGTGTGTGTGTGTGTAGATTTGGGGGTTACTATGTGGAGTTTGGGGTATCTGTGTTTGTGGAATTGTGGTTTTGTTTGTGTATGGATATTTTTATATTTTTTGTGATTTTCTTGTGATGGCTTATAAGGAATATTCTTTTTCAGGAGTGTGAGTTGGGGAGAAGGCAGCCTGATAATGAAGAAGAGAAAAAAAGATCTGGAGGGTTCAGTAATTGGTCATGTAGCTGTAGAGAGACTGCTACCACAACTACCACTACCACAACAACTACCACAACCATCTTTGGGGGAGATTTAACTGGATACTTACTAGGTGAATATGCCAGAACCTTCTCAATTTTTTATTATTATTGTTATTATTATTATTATTATTTTATGCATGCTACCTGGAGGGGTTAGGTATATAACTTTCCCAGCTAATTTATAAAAATTTGAGTTTTTAGTGACAGACCCCGAGCCTTAACAGTTTATGGCCAAGTGTAGCCTGATTGGGAGGGTAATTTTGACTAGTAACCAAGGAGACATTCCATACTCATGACCAGGGCTCTCTGTAAAATCTCTAACCCCTTTTCTGTTAATGGCCAGGTGTAGTCAGATTGGGAGGGTAATTTTGACTAGTAACCAAGGAGACTCATGACCAAGGCTGTTCGTAAAGATCCCTGACCCCTTTTCGGTTACTTTATGGCCAAGTGTAGAGATTGGAAAGGTAATTTTGACTAGTAACCAAGGAAACTCATGACCAAGGCTGTTCGTAAAGATCCCTAACCCCTTTTCAGTTACTTTATGGCCAAGTGTAGTCATATTGGAAGGGTAATTTTGACTAGTAACCAAGGAGCTTCATGACAAAGGCTGTTCTTAAAGATCCCTAACCCCATTTCGGTTATTTTTTGGCCAGGTGTAGTCATATTAAATCATTCCATAACTAAGGTTCATAAAATTCCATTCAAAGACTATGTAAAGATTCCTAACTCCCTTTTAGTTACTTTATGGCTGTGTAGTCAGATTGAGATGGTAATTTGGGCTAGTAACCAAGGAGTCTCATTCTTTAACTAAGGCTAAAATTCCATGCTAGAATAATGTAAAGATCCTTATGCCTTTTTTCAGTTAATTTATGGCCAAGTGTAGAGATTGGAAAAGTAATTTTGACTATTAACCAAGGAGACTCGTGACCAATGCTCTTTATATACTGTATTTCTGACCCTTTTATTCAGTTACTTCTTGGCCAAGTGTTGTCAGACTGGAAAGGTAATTTTGACTAGTAACCAAGGAGACTCATTCCCTAAGACTCAAATTTCATGCGACAACTTTCCAAAGATCCCTAACTCCTAACTCCTTTTCAGTTAATGCCAGGTGTAGTCAGATTGATGCTTTTGATACATATTTTGACAAGTAACCAAGGAGACTTATTCCCTAACCAAGGCTCAAATTCCATGCAGCAACTATTCAGAGATCTCTAACTCCTTTTCAGTCAGTGGTTGGCCAGGTGTAGCTAGATTGGAAAGATAATTTTGACTAGTAACCAAGGAGACTCATGACCAAGGCCCTGTGTATTGATCTCTAGCCTGATTTCAGTTACTTATGGACAAGTGTAGTCAGATTGGGAGGGTAATTTTGAATACTAACCAAGGACACACAACCAAGGCCCTACTGTACGTTAGCCTAATGTCAGTTACTTTTTGGCTAAGTGTAGGCAGATAGGAATGGTAATTTTGACTAGTAACCAGGGAGACTCATTTCCTAACTAAGGCTAGTATCCCATACAGGAACTATGTAAAGATCCCTCACTCCTTTTCAATAAGCTGATGGCAAGTAGTAGTCAGATTGTTTAATTTTGACTAGTAACCAAGGAGTAACCAAGGAGACTCTTTCCTTACTCATGACCAAGGAGGCTCTTCATAATTTTCAGTTAGTTTATGGCAAAGCTGTCAGATTTGGGTGGTAATTCTGGCTAGTAACCAAGGAGACTCATTCTTGACTCATGACCAAGGCTTTGTAAAGATCCCTAGCCCCTTTTCAGTTAATTGATGGCCAGGTGTAGTCAGATTGGGAGGGCAGTTTTGACTAATAACCAAGGAGACTGTCACAATAGCTTTGCCCAGGTGTTCATTCCTTTGTATATTTTTACATAGCGCATTGGCAGAAAAAAAGCAATGGTATGGCTGTACATTCATCCCATAGCACTTCTTTGTGACTAGCATCATGTTCTAGTGTTTATCTGATAATTCAGCATTCAGGATGGAGAGATGGCAATTTTAGGCCAAGGTAGAGTAAAAGCAAGCTAGTAACCAAGGAGACTCATAGCACTTGTTCAGGACTAGCATCAAATTTTAGTTGTAAATTGGAATAGTAACCAAGGAGACTCATCCCTGACTCAAAACCACAGCTCGTCAGATGCAACCACATCTTCGTGTTGTGTGTGGGAGTGACCAGTCAGATTTTAGTAGTTGTAAATTGGAATAGTAACCTAGGAGACTCATTCCTAACTCATAACTACAGCTCGTCAAATGCACACACATCTTGGTATTCTTTTGCAGGAGTGACTGATTCAGAAGTGGCTATAGGTATAAAAACAACTTTCACTTTGAATACCTGGCTGTAACAAAATTTTATTAGAATATGATCCTATGCCCTTATTTTTTGGTTTAAAATATCATAGCATCATGAATTTTGAATTGTAACTGTAGATGAGTAGAATGTTGGTAGTCATGGAGAAGTGCTGTGGAAAGGGTACTGTATAGCATTAACTTGTTCTGCCACTGAACTGTGTGAGATGGACTGAGTAAGGCAAAATATAGGCCAAGTAGAAGTAGTGCTATATACTGTATAACTGTCTGCTCTAAATGTGAATAATTTGTATTATATTCCTACAATCATTGCAGTGGTGTTCTTGTGGCGGCCTTGGGTTTGTGTGGGTGTAAGTGAAGTACAAGAAAGCAGGGATCCAGAGAGATGGCAGCGTGATGGCGGTTCAAAAGGAGTGAAGGGAGACTGCCTGGAGAACTGAGTAGCAGAGGGGCCACGACTGCTTGGAGAGGTTGAAATCTGTTGTGATGGGTATAGTACTGTCTCCTGTCTCTCCCGTCTGTTTTTCCTGTCTCTTGCCTTTGTCTCTCTTGTCTTTTTCTCTCTCATGTTTGTCTCTCATGTTTGTCTCTCATGTCTGTCTCTTATCTGTCTGTCTTATCTGTTTCTTTTCTGTCTCTCTTTTCTGTCTCTCCTGTCACTCCTGTTTGTCTGTTAGTGTAGGCAGGTAACTATGGAGGGTTGAATTGAGCAAGGACACTCATTCTTACATTATAGCCAAGGATGAGATGGAGGGATGGAGTGGAGAGATGGGAGGGGGTGTTAGTTGGAGGGATGGAGAGTAGATACAAGTAGATATGGGAGAGAATGTGTGTAAGAGGGAGGAGTGTGGGTAGATATGGTGGAGGGAGGGTGTGAGTTGGAGGGATGGAGATGAGAGGGGGGGTGTGAGTTGGGGGGATGGCACAGGACAGGACAGGACAGGACAGTGTGGAGGATATTTGTGGCCACACCTTACAGGATTAAGATGTCTGGCAATAGATAGATATATAACTGAATTTCCATCAAGCACACTGTATGTCCAGTGAAAACATATAGCAACCAAGGAGACTCATTCCTACCTCCTTAACTATAAAATTAATGAAACTGTAATCAATTAAGTACTAAATTTGTGAGAATGGGCCAGTTCCATCAGGTGAAGAACAGACTACAGTATACCTAAGTGGCAAGATTATTTTTTCCTTGGTTAAGAAATCTAAGTGAGATGGAAGCACCGATTTTAGCCCATAAATTGGTATAGCTTTTTGTCCGTTTGTGGAGGGATACAGCTTAATGGCAGATTGACATTACCTTGCCTGTACACCTTTCCCATAGGCCAGAGGTCAGCAACCCTTAAAGCTACAAGAGCCATTTGTTTTAAAGTTTCATAAAAATGTAGTACTCTTGGAGCCGCAATACAAAAAATTCTGAAACTGAAATCTGCAGTATTCTAAACAAAACATTACGGTGATACTGTTTGGTCTACTTATAGTATAGATCTTTTCAAAGTTTCATAAAAATATAGTACTCTTGGAGGCGCAATACAGAAAATTCTCATAAACCGAAATCTGCAGTATTCTAAATCTAAACATTACGGTGATATTGTTTGATCTGCTTATAGTATAGATCTTATCAAAGCTGAATGGAAAATCTAATGTTGCCTTGCATGTGTAATATGATGCCTTTGTTCTGAAAGAATAAATGGTTATTTATGAAGCTCCTGGAGCCACAAAAGTGTCCTAAGAGCCGCGTGCGGCTTCTGAGCCGCAAGTTGCCGACCTCTGCCATAGCCCTTCTTTAGCATAATTAACAAGTCATTTAGGTACAGGTGTTAGAGCAGTTAACAGACTTTACAGTAGACTATGCAAGAAAGATTAGGGAACAGTTGATACGTTATGACTTAAGTTTTATCCAGTGTGGGTGAAGACATTGGTAAAGTATGTATCTATAGAGGTGCAGTCATAGAAATTTACTGTCCATTGCATTGGGCATGTGGAGAGAATGAAGGATGGCAACTGGATGCAGCGGGGGAGAGGTGTGAGTGTTGAGGGTAGAGTTAAGGGGTAGATTGAGATGGTTTTGGGAGGAAGGATGGGGCTGGAGTGTATTGGTGTGATGAGAAGGGGGTAGACTGAGATAGTTTGGGAGGAAGGATGGGACTGGAGTGTAGTGGTGTTGTGATTAGGAGGGCTAGAGTGAGATGGTTTGGGCATGTGGAGAGGATGGGGGATGACATTTGGGTGCGGAGGGTGAGAGGTGTGAGCATGGAGGGTAAAGTAGAGAGGCAGACTGAAAGACCTGGGATGAAGTCAGTGTCCTCAGGGATAAAGGGCTGGACAGAGAAGCTGCTAGAGATCAAGCAGCATGGAGAACTGCCATTAGGTGATCAAGGCTGATATATGGAAGCATCTTGGAGTTTTTATAAATGAATGAATGTAGGAAATAAGTTCCCTTTTCCCGCTCCATTAGGCGGGTAAAGATGTTGAGGTATAAATGTAAGTGCTTCCTCTATTTCTTTCCCTGTCCATCCTTTCTGCACCCTTCACTCCAGCATTAGGTGGAAAAGATCAGGATGAAGGAAAATGAAGATTGTTCCTAGCTAGTTTGCCTAACTTGAATAGGGAAGTAGCATTATACTGTATAGGAATAAATGCATTGGTTACTAGGCATATTTGGGTGTTAACATATTTCACAGAGAAACTTACTTACTAGAGCCCTTAACTCAGTTGTGGGTTCATGCTTATCTGGATATGAATCTAGGAGACTTCATGCTAAAATTCCCCTTCTGCAGTCCACCATCCTCCGTCTGAGAGATAGGTACTTATGCGTATGGCAAGAATATTAACTGATAGACTCCTTGAAATGGCTGGTTTGATACAGCCTTCAGTATGTCCTTCAGCCTAAGATTTAACTAGTGTTGATGGTTGAGGTAGCACTGGCATTGTAGTTCAAGGGTGGAGTTGTAAAGCATGTTTGTACTTTAGGGCAGTATGACGAGGGCAGCTTGATGGCAGAGGAGGCCGCCCCTGCTGTGGTGGGTGTCTGGTGGTAGACATCCACCACCACCATCACCACCACCAGTGATGAAGGGGAGCAACTTGGCTGGATACTACAAGATGAGTACATTTAAAAATGTTATACATACTCACTTAGGTGCCAGTCTGTTGAAATAACCATTGATTGGCCAGTGGAGTGTTTCATACATAACGTATAGTTTTCTATAAATCTTGCTGTGGTGCTGCTTTTGTTAATTGCCAGTTGGTTGCAGAACTGGCCTCAGTAGGTGTTAGTCAAAATGCACTGCAACTTGTGCTTAAATAGCTGAGGAAGCTAAAGTTGCAAGAATCATGCAGAACATTAAAAACTCAATTTTGCTAAGTGGAATTATTTGCAGTAAGTGTGCTGCAGTTAAATTGGCAGTGCTAACAACCATATCCCAGGAAATTATCACTGCCACCCCTTGTGCCTTAGGTTTCATTCTTAACTTTTCCATATAGTTTTAAGTCTTTGGAGACTTGCAACAGAAGACAGATAGCCATTATTACCCTATCAGTAAATAAAATATCCCCAGAGCTGGATAAAACCATTGGCTGTGGCAGGAGTGAATTAACACACAAGAGGAAGCTCCCTGACATCTCTTCTGTAATGATTTATTTTAGGGGTTAAACTTAAGTCAGTTGGAGACCCCTGCATTCAAAAGGAAGCTCCCTAACACCTCTTCCTTAGCTATTTATCTAGGGAAATCAGTGGTGTGATAGTAAAGCCTTGTCTTATATGCAGATTTCTAAGCTCCATTGGTACTTGTTGTTCTCTCAAATGCCTTGATTACATTTTTAACGGAGAGTAACAGTTGGGTGCGGAAGGTGATAAGTGGCAAGGTTGAGGGTAGGGGTGAGAGGCAGACTGAAAAAGATCTGGAAAGAGGCCATAGGGTGTGACCTCATGGCTAGGACTGAATAGGGAGGCTGCCAGAGATTGAGCAGTGTGGAGAGCTGCTATTAAGTTATGAAAACCGACGCATTCAAGCATGTTGGAGCCTTTATAAACAATATGATAGCAGTATTTCCAGAGTCTATATAAATGATACGAGAGCAATATTTCCAGATTCTATATAAACGATACAAGAGCAATATTTCCAGTCTATATAAACGATACGATAGCTGTATTTCCAGAGTCTATACAAACGATACGATAGCTGTATTTCCAGTCTATATAAATGATACGATAGCTGTATTTCGTCTATATAAATGATACGATAGCTGTATTTCCAGTCTATATAAATGATACGATAGCTGTATTTCCAGTCTATATAAATGATACGATAGCTGTATGTCCAGTCTATATAAACGATACAATAGGTGTATTTCCAGAGTATAAACTATACGATAGCAATATTTCCAGAGTCTATATAAACGATACGATAGCTGTATTTCCAGTCTATGTAAATGATACGAGAGCAATATTTCTAGAGTGAATATAAACGATACGATAGCAATATTTCCAGAGTCTGCTGTATATAAACAACACGATAACAATATTTTAGTCTATATAAACAATACAATAGCAATATTTTCAGAGTCTATATTATAAATGATACGATAGCAATATTTTCAGAGTCTGTATAAATGATAAGATAGCAATATTTCCAGAGTCTATACAAATGATACGATACCTGTATTTCCAGAGTGTATATAAACGATATGATAGCTGTTTTTCCAGAGTCTATATAAACGATACGATAGCTGTATTTCCAGAGTGTATATAAACGATACGATAGCTGTATTTCCAGAGTCTATATAAACGATACGATAGCTGTATTTCCAGAGTCTATATAAACGATACGATAGCTGCATTTCCAGAGCCTACATAAACGATACGATAGCTGTATTTCCAGAGTCTGTATAAACGATACGATAGCAATATTTCCAGAGTCTATATAAATGATACGATAGCAATATTTCCAGAGTCTATTAATCCTGTATTTTTTAAACTGAAGATGTAGCCTTATTAACCCCATCAGAGCTGTAAGTTCACCCTGAGTTTTGAAATGCCTGGTGGTGGCAAGAATAAAACAATAAATCAATAAGGAAGAGGTGTTAGGGGAGGTGCTTCAAGAGTACCAGCCCCTGAGTTGTAAAAATTGCCAAGTAGTAGCAAGAATAAAACCAAAAATATATCACTAAGGAAGAGATGTTGGGGGAGTCAGGGAATTGGAAGTACTGTGTAAGTTTGAATTAATCTGACTAATTTTTTTTTTACAAAATGCCTGCGTCTTTCTCCTTCTGCCTGCGTCTTTCTCCTTCTGCCTGCGTCTTTCTCCTCCTGCCTGCGTCTTTCTCCTCCTGCCTGCGTCTTTCTCCTCCTGCCTGCGTCTTTCTCCTCCTGCCTGCGTCTTTCTCCTCCTGCCTGCGTCTTTCTCCTCCTGCCTGCGTCTTTCTCCTCCTGCCTGCGTCTTTCTCCTCCTGCCTGCGTCTTTCTCCTCCTGCCTGCGTCTTTCTCCTCCTGCCTGCGTCTTTCTCCTCCTGCCTGTGTCTTTCTCCTCCTGCCTGCGTCTTTCTCCTCCTGCCTGTGTCTTTCTCCTCCTGCCTGTGTCTTTCTCCTTCTGCCTGTGTCTTTCTCCTTCTGCCTGTGTCTTTCTCCTTCTGCCTGCGTCTTTCTCCTTCTGCCTGCATCTTTCTTCTCCTGCCTGCGTCTTTCTCCTTCTGCCTGCGTCTTTCTTCTCCTGCCTGCATCTTTCTCCTTCTGCCTGTGTCTTTTTCCTTTTACCAGTGACTGTATCTCCTTTCTCTCCCCCTCCTGTCCTCTCTCTACTGGTCCACCTTTTCTTGATAGTTCCATAATTCTTTTGGCCCTACATTTCCCCCCTACTATCAGGCTAGACATTTGGTATTATGCCATGGATAGTTTAAGGCCCTGCCATTAACACTGCCCCATCCTTCCTTCCTCCCTATCCTCCCCTTCCTCCCTATCCTGCCTTCCTCCTTGTGCATTAACACCAAACTGTTTCATCACCAAGTGTCTTAATGGCCAAAGCTGGTCCCATGCCAGTCTTGATGCCATGTAGCCAGTGTGACTTGGTGCTGGTTCCCTGGTGCTGGTTCATTGGTGCTTCCTACTGTGACATGCTCTTAAATGCAGTGGCCAGGCATCTTGCACTGAATGGTTCCCTTACTTTCTTCATTTCTTGTTTGGGAAGATTTTTTTTGAACTGTAGTAGCTTCCTCATGTAATGCAGACTTTGAAATAGTCTCCAGAATTACTTCAGTAGATATAGATAGATAAAGCACTCAGGGAGTATGGTGAATTATCTTTAGGTGTATTAGCAGTGGTTACAGTTTCTGCCATTTTTCTAAATCTGGCCATCGTCTAAGTCGTTCAGTGGGTTAAGGTGGTGGTGTCTGATGCTTTGAATGTGTCAGGTGGTTGTGCTGCTGTGTTTACTGTAGGTGCCTGGTGGTGTAGTGGGTTAAGGTGGTGGTGTCTGATTCTTTGAATGTGTCAGGTGGTTGTGCTGCTGTGTTTACTGTAGGTGCCTGGTGGTGTAGTGGGTTAAGGTGGTGGTGTCTGATGTTTTGAATGTGTCAGGTGGTTGTGCTGCTGTGTTTACTGTAGGTGCCTGGTGGTGTAGTGGGTTAAGGTGGTGTTGGCTGATGTTTTGAATGTGTCAGGTGGTTGTGGTGCTGTGTTTACTGTAGGTGCCTGGTGGTGTAGTGGGTTAAGGTGGTCCAGCCAGATGTGCTTTGGAATATTAATAGGTCTGTTCACCTGTGGCAAAGCTAACAGGTCTAGAAGTGGTACTTTTTTTCTCTCTCTCCAAGGAAAGTGTAAATATCTGCTCTTGGAGAGCTTTGAGTGATTTTATGAAATACAAAGCTGCTCAGCCTGAACTTTTGTTGATTTATCATGTCAGCCATTGCCTAAGCTGACTATTGGGTGCATTTCAGTTTGACTTTAAGGAAGCATTGTAGTGGCTTATGAAATACAAAGTTGCTCAGCTTGAAATTTTGATTTGATTTGATAGGTCAGCTGTTGCATCAGCTGATTATTAAACAGTTGTCAGTTTTGGCCATAAGGAGGCATTTTAATACAAGTTTCACATTCTGAGTTTGAAAGAGAAACTTAAATATTGACTGCAGTCTGTGCAGATAGGCTCTTGTTGTTTAGGTACAGAATTTAAACTTGTGATCTTGAGTTTAGGTAATCCATTTGGCTGGTGTTTGAAGGTTATGTGTGTGTGTGTGTGTGTGTGTGTGTGTGTGTGTGTGTGTGTGTGTGTGATTAGGTCAGTGGGTGTAGGTGTAGAGTAGGTTAGTGGGTGTTTTAAGTTAGGTCAGTGGGTGTTCGTGTAGATAAAAGCACAGCTAATGTGTTGTTGTATTTGCAGGAAACAGATGGCGTCCAACAAGATCTATGAAGATATCAAGATGGCAAGATGAAGCCAGCTGGGTAAAGAAGCCAGCTGGATAGAAGAATATGCTATTGGTAATGTGTTAAAACTGCATCTCAATCATTTTGCTTTAACTTGGCCTTAAAATACCTTGCTAGTCACGAAGAAGTGCTGTGGAAAGGTTTCAACGACCTAAAATTACCATCTTTGAATCGTGTTTAGCTATGCTGTATTAGATCAAAATTAGTGATCTTAGTCATGCAGTGCTGTGGAAAGGTTGTAGAGCCAGTGATTGTGTCTTTGCTACTGAACTAAGTTATGTCAGCTGTCAAAGGATATGTCTTGGCCAAGTTTAAGTGAAAGAACTGTAGTTGTGTGTACAGAAAGTCCTCATTTATGCTAGTCATGAAGTGCTGTTTTCATGTACGTTAAATCCAAGTAATTGTCATTGTGTTCCCTGGCTGGTTTATATGGTAGTGCTGAAGTGATGTATTTTGTGGTCAGGCTTATCTGAACAGGAACATGTTGGTCTGCTGGCTGCATTGGCCCGTATCCTGTAGTCCACCATTTTCCTTTATGGGATGAGAGGGAGGTATTAGACTAGTAACCAAGGAGACTCATGTACTCCAACATCCTTGGAGGATAAGGGAGGGAATTGGGGCATGTTTTGTTTGATGGTATTGTGAATTGAATTACGTTGTTGATCAACCCCAGTCTGCCTGGCCAAGCAGACCCATCAACCACAGGCAAGCAACAGCCTTGCCACCTCATTTAGTGAACCAGTGTTCCCCTGTGGCAGACAGAGCCCTGCAACGGCAAGGTGCGTTGAATAGTGTGGAGGTTTGGTTCCTGGATGGATGCTGCATTTGCATAATCCAGTTAACGTGAGCACCATATCAGGCCCCACATCACCCCATTATTTGGTGATATGGTTACCACCCAACATTGTAAATGGTTTCCTGGGCCGCAGGAAACCATTAGGTCTGTCACCTGGTGTAAAACCACATGAAGTGGAAAGAAGAGAAAAAGTGACAGGAAGGACAGGGAGAAGTAGGGAGTGAGGACAAACAGAATGATAAAGTTGAAGGAAGAATAGGTAGTACTACAGTGCACACTCAAAAATTTGCAAACCTCTAAAGTTCAATTGCCATAATTTATGAAAAAAGTCATTTTTATTTCCCAAACTTAGCTCAGAAATAACCAGAGACTATTAAAAAAAAAAAAATTCCTAGCTACACCCATCTGGTACTGATGACCTCACCATAAAGTGTGTGGTCACCCATAATAATAATTTCCTTTCCTCCTCTTTTTAAGTCATTTTTATCATATCCAAATTTGACCATAATTGTGGCTTCAAACAGGTGTCCTGGCTTTACCAGTTAGTGCAGTGCTGGGAACAAAAATGATGCAGTATAAGAATGCAGCCACAAGTACTTAGTGTGTGTGTTGTGAAATGATTGGTGATGGAAACTACCATGTATGACAAATTTGACAGTTCTCAGTGCTGTACCAACTGAAACTAGAGTAAATAACTCATTGCGGGTGTTGTCAAAGATAGCGGTGGTGTTAAACCTGACAGTGTATGACATTACAAAGCAGTGTGATAAGGTTTTTAAGTTTTTGAGTGGAATTATGGTAAATATTCCTTTATCACACAACACCATGCAACACCACTTGTCAGACGTCAACTGATTTTATTCAATTTTGACTGAAGCATGATTGTTGGTAGGCAGTAGGCTTAGTGTAATTCTAATAGATCATTTGCATCAGTGTTAAACCACTGTGCAATCTATTTTTGATCAGATATAAACCACCACCATCTTCCATTTTTTTTTCACACACACACACACACACACACACACACACACACACACACACGTACTTAAGTATTTCATCACTGAGATTGCAATATTTCTTCAAGATTATAGTAATGCAGACTGGCAGTAATTGTACATATCATAAAATGTCAGAAAATAAACTGTGTAATCCGTTCACAATATGTGAAGTGTAGCATCACTTATGGGTTGGTTATATGGTTACCACCCAGCATTGTAAATGGTTTTCTGGCTTACAGGAAACCATTAGGCATTTAATCAATGTAAAGCCACCTGAAAAGGAAGGAGTAATAAAAATTGACAGGAAAGATGTGAGAAATAGGGAGAGGAGGACAGAAACAAAAATAATGATGGAGATAGTGGGCAGTGCTACATCAAGGAGTGGATGGTGGTTGCTGAAAGATGTAAATATTCATGTTCAGTACTGTAGTTTTTACATAAATAAATGAATGCATAATTACTGTCCATTACAACTTACTGATTGATGTTAAATATGAATAGAACTGCAAAGTGTTTTAGAACAAGGGGACATACACAAGATGGGGAAAGGAAATGTGAAAGAAACACTTCATGGTTTGTAGCGATTATTGTACTGATCCTTGAGTTAAGAGATGAGATAAATGGTAGTGTTAACAATGGAAAATAGGATGCCTGAAGCCAGCTAGTTAGCCCAGACAACAATGCTTGTGTCAAAAGCATGTCTAAACCATGAGAATTAAGACAGCCACAGAAATGCTTTATTAAAAGTTCAAATTTTTCAAAAGTATCAAAAGGACACAAGAACTTCGAATTTAAGAGGTTGCACTGTATATCAAGTGAATGGATGATCACAGTCACCTACCACCTGCAGGACTAGTAACCAAGGAGACACATGAAAGCAAGCCTCCTGTACCTGTAAAGTGTATTGCTATAGCACATTGATATGACTAGTAGCCATAACCAAGGAGACTGTCACCTCATGAAGGCAATGTTCTCCATTGTCTGTTAAATTTGTTATAGCTTGTTATCAAACCTGACAGATCCCTGTTCCCTTTTGTCTCAGTTGATGGCAGTGTGTACTGTGATTGGAGGGTCGATACAACTGGTAACCAAGGGTGATGGTATCTAGGGCTGGTGGTGGTACTGTCAAAGCTGAGGGAGTGTGGCCATGTGTGGATTACCACTAGGGTGTGGGAAGGAATTACAACTTGTTCAGTGTTGGTGAGAGGCTGTGTATGTGGTGTTAGAGGTAGACTGTGAAAAATGCTGACATGGTGTGTGCAGTGTGTGGGGGGGAGCATATGGAGATTTCAGGCATGAAGGGATTAGTCTTGCTGTTGAGTGTGTAGAGGATTTTTTTTTTTTTTTTTTTTTTTTGAGGACATGCTATGTGCTGGAGGTGGAGCTGGTGTTAGCTGTGTGGCTAGGGTAAGGAGTGGCTGGAGAAAGTTAAGGGAGCTGTTGCCTCCTGACATTGAGAGGGCTCTCCCTCAGTGCTAGGGATCTTTGTATGTGGCACGTGAGACCTGGGCAGTGAAGGATGAGGATGTTCATAGGCTTAAACATACAGTAATGACAATGATTAGATTTGTAGTGCATCCTTGAATGACAGGCCTTGGGAAGGGTGTTAGAACTGCAGTTGAAGAGTGTTAGGACTGCAGTTGAAGAGTTGAGAAGAATGGGACTTGAATGTATTGATGTAGTGATGAGGAGGGGTAGGTTGAGGTGGTATGGATATGTGGAGAGGATGGAGGGTGAGTGCTGTGATTGTTTAGGGTCGAGTTGTGAGAGGCAGACTAAAAAAAAGACCTGGGATGAAGTCAGAGTGAGACCTCAGGGACACGGAACTGGACAGGGAGACTGCCAGAGATCTAGTAGTATGGAGAGATGCCATTAGGTGACCAAGGCTAACTTATGCAGGCATGTTGAAGCCTTTGTAAGCGATAGGAAAATAAACGAAGTAACCAAGGAGACAGTCATACCTAATAGTTAAAGACCATCAAACAATGCAACCCCTCTCCTGCCCCTCCCTTTTTTTTTTTTTTTAAATCGGTGCAACCCCTTTATTTATTTATATTTTTCAAACAATGCAACCCCATTCCCCCCCGCGGCGGGTTTTTTTTTTTTTTTTTTTTTTTTTTTTTTTTTAAAGCTTAGTCAGGGTGCAGAATTTGCCATTACCAGTTGTATGGTGGGAATACTGTTAGTTTAGGCCATACTTGTGGCTAAACGAGGACATCTGTATATGCACTGTACAGTATTTGTGGATGTGGGAGCATCTCTTGGCCAGTCAGTCAAGACCATATGATTTTTCAGCAGAACTTCACTCGTGTAGATTTTAATATATTGCGGCCCTTCATGATCCCACATCCATTACTTATATATTTATATGTCCTGACCATATCTTCTTTATTCCAATAAATGCATCTTTAATGTAAATGCTTCTTTAATATAAATGTTTCAGTATTTTGTGTAGTGGAGTAGAGTTTATCGCCTTTTAAGACTAATGAAAAACAGCTTGATTTTGACAAGGCAGTCTTATAATTTCCGATATTTGAGAGGTAGTAAAATTAATTGTGCTTTTTAAATCTAACGTCAGTTGCTTTGCCAATGAGTGAAGTATTGCTGCAACTTTTAAACAAAATACTAAACACACAACCAAAGAACTGCAGCAAAAAAAAAAAATAAAATAAATGCATGCTCCTGGTGCAGGCCAAAAATTATCTGAAACATCTCGACATATTGCATCAGTGGCACATAGTGATGCAGCTTGCCAATTTTTATTCCATCTGACTACAACTGTTGCATGTTTATCTCATTTGTACTGCTGTGTCAATGGTCACTGTCCCTCCGAAACGTCTGCTTGCATCCCTCCACCACCCTGGCGGGTGCGTAGCACCTGTCTAGCAGCAAACTCTCATCCCTTTTCTGTCCAGCTATCAAATGCAGGAGTTAACCTTCATGTACGCAATAGGTCAACTCTGGAACTGCTTTTCACTCTTACTACTGCCTATGACCCTCCAGTCTTTTTATTGCTGTGTCCAGGCATCTCAAGATGAACGATCTTGAATTTGGCCCTTAACTTAGTTTTTTGTTGGAGGGAACAGTCGTTCAGGTTTTCTAGCATTTGGTTCCTTCTTCCTTGCATAAAATATTGATTCAAATTGTTGTGGGAACAACATTGCCTAAAAATTACCTGCTGTAGTGTTCATCTGTCATGTTGGACTAAAAGACTTGTTGCCTGGGTATGAATGGCTTGGTAGGCCAGGAACAGCATTACTGATTTACTACATACAGTACTTTATTAGTTGCCTACTTGCACCAGACCATGAGCAATAGATTTAAACTTCAGCCAGTCTTGGTTAAGATGTGTGTCTGTTTATGACCAAGAAATTAACAAGGGTTATATAAACTGTAGCAGCCAGTTCATAAGTAACCTTGTAATTTTTTAGAAGTGCTATTCCAAGGTTTTTTAGGGGAACGAAGTCTTAAAAGGCGAGAAATATTACTTCATTACTTTTAAAAATATAGTGGCCATGTCCCTTTTTTTTTGTTTTTTCAAAGATCTGTTATTGGTAGGTAGGTTATGGCAACATTCCATGAGTTTAGTAAGAAATCATATGTCATTTGGTTGTCTATGCTCCATAAATTAGAATTGGGAGACTGAGGGATGGAGTGGAGTGGGAGAGAATTAACTAGGAGTGTATGTGAGTGAGGTAGGAGGGGAGACCAAGGATGTGATGGAGGGCTGGAGTGAGAGACTAAGGGCCAATTCACACTATACGGTTCGTCTTCGTAGGGTTACGGTTCATTTGCTATGTCACTGTTCACACTATATGTCCATGATCTCGTCAGTCTGCGTGCAGCTGTGGCACCGACAAGAAGCCTCGGAAATTAGTGGCTTGCTGCAACTTTCATTTTTGCACGACTACTTAGGTGACAATGCCACTGATGTTACAACCATGAATGTCACGAACAATGCAAGCTCTTTAGTAGACATAACTAGATAGGGAGGAAATGCTCCACAAGGTGCATTCCTTGTAAAAGAAATATAAAAGATTCTTGAAGTCCCACTGGTTCTCTTCCGTGGGCGTAAAGAGGGTTGAGAGAGAACCTACCAATGGTTATGAACAGGATGTTGGGAGAACCTGTGAATGGTAATGGATAGGGTGTTAAGAGATACCCTATGAATGGTAATGAATAGGATGAAGGATAAAATGCTATTTGTCAGTTATAATAAAATAGTGAAATATTTAAATATCTTACCCAATTTTTCCAATCCCTCTCCTATTAATTTCCATATTTTTTCTTTCACATGGTTATCGTTGTATTTTCTGTTGCCCATGTCATATAGTTCCTCGTAGCCTCTGACCAGTTCTAATAACTTCTCGTCATTCATGACTGCTTATAGTACTGTTCACGGCCAAAAGCAGTGACAGGCTAAAGTTGTCCTCTGTTGTCTGTAAACACACCGTGACTGATACGTATTGATGTTCACACTGATTGGTGGAGGTACGGAGCGTTTCCATACGTATACGTTTCGTTCGTTAGAGATTTCTTCCAAACGTAGGCGATCCGTACGAGTGAAAGCCGCACGAAAGATGAACAATAAACGGAAAATAGTGTGAACAGCCCCATTGATTTCGATAAAATAATTAACGTACGAAAGCCGTACGGAGACGAACCGTGTAGTGTGAATCGGCCCTAATGTGTGAGGTGGAGGGGGGGGGGGGAGAGGGAAACTGAGGGATTGAGTAGATGATGATGTAAATTGAAATGGGATGGAGAAGGAAGCTAACTAGGAGTGTATGTGAGTAAGGTGGATGTGGGGTAAGAGGGAGGGGGAGACTGAGGATGAGATGGAGGGATGAGTGGAGGTATATAGGAGAGGAGGGTGTAAGTTGGGGGTGGAGTATGAGAGTGAGGTGGAGGGATGGAATAGAGGTATGAGAGGGAGGTGTAAGTGGGGGGGATGGAGAGAGAGAGACTAAGTAGGGGTTTGTGTGAGTGAGGTGGAGGTGTGGAAAGTGGCAGGGGGAGACTGAGGATGAGATGGAGGGATGGAGTGGAGAGGTGCATGAGAGAGGAGGGTATAGGAAGATTAATTCTGAGTGTATGTGAGTGAAGTGGAGACTGAGGATGAGATGGAGGAATGGAGTGGAGAGATATATGAGAGGGGGGTGTAAGTTGGGGGAATGGAGAGTAGGAAACTTCATCAGGAGGGTGTATGTGAGTGAGGTGGAGGGAGAGGCAGGGGGTGTAATCTGGGGGGAGGGCAGGTAGATGGCAGTGGACAGGGAGGAGATATGTACCCTCACAGGATCAAGGTGTCTGGCTATAGGTAGATATAGCATGTCCACACTTTCACATTGTTATAGTAATATGGCCATTGTATTTTTAATTTTATTTGTTTGCTTGAGATTATACTCTGAACTTTAGCTTTGGCCTAAAATTTTAAATCTTTCCAGCCTGAATTATGAGTTTTAACTTTCTTAAAACAGGATAGTAGGGACAGTGTGAAAAGGATTATGAGTAATAGCATTGCCTTTGTGCCTCGAGTTACTCTTATGTGACACAGCTGGAAAAGACTGAAAAATTGGGCCAAGTTAGTGAAGAGTAAATATTGTTCAGTGGAATGTGATTTTGAACCTCTTCAGTAGTTACATTTTTTCTGTGTATTGTTGCTGTGTCCCAGATGATTTTATTCTTGCTGCTGCCAGACGATTTTACTCAGCTTAGGAAGGGGGTCTCATACTGAAGGGAGGCTATGTCCCCTCCAGTATGAGATCGCACCCCAAGCTGAATAAAATCGTGTGGCATCAGCAGGAATAAAATGTCTTCATACTGAAGGGGTTAATTGGCTCATGTTTTTCGTATACTGTATGCCATGTTGATTAATGGTGGATTGCTTCCGGTTTAACATGCCTTAGCAAACACACGTTGCGTGGTGCACACCGTGTTTAGCAATGCATGTTAAGTAGCCCTTTTGATCACTCTGTTGTATGCCATGTGTTCTTGTATAGCTCTGCCTGGCATTAGCTGGGCAGAGCAATACAAGACATGGCATCTACACAGTGATTTGAAGGGCACGGTCTTGGAAGCATCTTGGGGTAGGGCGCAGAACCTATCTCGATAAATCGGCCACGAAAATACGGACTGGCAACCCTCCCTTAGGGTTCCCAGTCCTTATTTCTCTGGCCGATTTATCGAGATAGTTTTTTTTTTCACCTTCTTCACTTAAATGTATCTTAGTGGAAATAAAACCAATGTATTATTACCATGTCTTTATTATATAGATATACCTTTTTTGTATATTATATATGTATAGTACTTATATATGTATAGTACTTTGAAAAATATCAGAAAGAGAATACCAATAGACATGAATAGTATGAAGGAGACATCACTTCGTACTATTCATGTCTATTGGTATTCTTTTTCTGATATTTTTCAAAGTACTATACATATATATATAAGTACTATACATATATAAGTAACTTATAACATTCAAAATTTAGCACTTAGAAAAAATTATGAAATTAAAAGGACAATATAAAAAGACATTAAAGAATAAAAGAAACATATATTAAAAACAAACAAAACAAGACACAAGGAGCAGGACAGAGGAAGGACAGCAGGACATGGCAGAGATGACAGGGCAAGAACAGCAGGACATAGAACATGACAGGGAAGGACACAGCACAGATGACAGGGCAAGAACAGCAGGACAATGACACAGATGATGGAAGGACAGAGCATAGATGATGGAAGGGCAGGGCACAGCAAGAGTGCAGATGACAGTGCATGGGTGTAGGGCAGGACAGGGGTGGCAGGGCACAAAGCACGACATAGATGATGGAAGGGCACAACAGAGCAGGTCATAGCATGGCAAGACAAGCAGGATACAGCAAGAGATGGAAGGGCAGGACACCATAGGCAAGAACAGCAGGACACAGGGTAAGAATAGCAAGCAGGGAGGACAGGCCAAGGATGGCAGGGCACGGCAAGAGTGCAGATGACTGCATGGGTGTAGGGCAGGACAGGACAGGGGTGGCAAGGCAAGGCAGAGCATGGCTGCATATTGCAAGGGTGTAGAGGAGGGCATGGCTGTACAGTGTATTGCATGGGTGTAAGGGAGGGAAGGAAAGTGCAAGGGTGCAGGGCAGGTAAGTGATGGCAGGACAGGGGTGGCAGGACAGGACATGGTTGACAGAACAGGGATGGAAGGAAAGGACATGGTTGACAGAACAGGGATGGAACGACAGGACAAGGATGACAGGAACAGCAAGGGACACCTGGTAAGGCAAAGCAAGGGTGGGGGTGGTAGGGTGGGTTGCAGAGTGGTAAGGTTAGGAAGAGGAAGAAAGAGGAAAGAAGAAAAGGGAGAGAAGAACAAGGAGAAGAGGAGGCCTAATACAATAAGAGGAGGAGAGGAAGCCTAATACAAAAAGGGGAGGAGGAGGAAATAAAAGAAAAGAATGAGGAGGAGGAGGAAGAGGAAGGAAGAAAAGAATGAGGAGGAGGAGGAAGAGGAAGGAAGAAAAGAATGAGGAGGAGGAGGAAGAGGAAGGAAGAAAAGAATGAGCAGGAGGAGGAAGAGGAAGGAAGAAAAGAATGAGGAGGAGGAGGAAGAGGAAGGAAGAAAAGAATGAGCAGGAGGAGGAAGAGGAAGGAAGAAAAGAATGAGGAGGAGGAGGAAGAGGAAGGAAGAAAAGAATGAGGAGGAGGAGGAAGAGGAAGCCTAATACAAAAAGGGGAGGAGGAGGAGGAAGGAAGAAAAGAATGAGGAGGAGGAGGAAGGAAGAAAAGAATGAGGAGGAGGAGGAAGGAAGAAAAGAATGAGGAGGAGGAGGAAGGAAGAAGAGGAAGGAGAAGAATAAGGAGGGGAAGAGGAAGGAAAAAGAGGAAAAGAACAACAAGGAGGAGAAGAGGAAGCCTAATACAATACAGGGAGGAAGAGGAAGGAAGAGAAGAACAACGAGGAGGAGAAGAGGAATCCTAATACAATACTTAACTATATGAAGTACTAAAACACACAGAGAATAAACACTCAACTTTGTTTTCCTTTGTAATATTAATGCCAGCAAGGGGTATCATTAGTTTATGCTTCAAAAACTGCTTGTGGGTCAAATAATAATAATAATAATAATAATAATTTACTGGCAAACCCCTATCAGTAATTCCTCATTTAAGATACTTTCACTAAGCACAGTCTCTCTCTTAATGTCACTCAAAAATACACTTTTCACAAACTTCTTAATTAATCTCAAAGGTGTGCTGTGAAAGATCTATGTTAATTCATCTAAAAATATATATTTTTTAAATTTAACACAAATAATTCTTGCTAGTTAGTTCTGTCTTGCATATGATCCTTAAATGCTAGAGAAAAAGTCCCTCTTGCTGGGCCCCAACCCTAACTTCACGCAATCAGCAATTTACGGGAATATATATCAATTATTAAATGAGGAATTACTTACTGCTGGCATTATACACAAACAAAACTCACAATTTACACATATTCTGTTTTTAACTGTGCGGAAAATGTGCCACTAGATCTCAGATGATGTGTTTATATATACAGTATTTCAAAGCTATGCATATATATACTGAGGTGTACATGATGGGCCTGTAGAAACAGTTCAGTATTTTTTTATCATTTGTATTGTACTATTCATGAAGGCTCCAACATGCATTCATTGGCCATAGTCACCTAATGGTGGCTGTCTATGCTGCTCAATCTCTGGCTGCCACCCTATGACCTTGTCTCGTATTTTTTTTCCAGTCTGCCTCACAACCCTACCCTCGAAATTCACACTTCTCACCTTACGCACCCAATTGTTATAAAATTGCGGTGCAGGACAGACACCTTCAGGTGGTGGCACTGATATAACCAGGCCATGTCCAGTGAAAAGGGCCAGATGCTCACTCACTGACCATTTAAGCCCCTGGAATCCTGACTAACTCACATATTTCTCCCTACATAAGTGCTTCAAAATTATCAACTCCATGACTTTCCTATTCCAGACCAACACCACTACAATACCAGCTGGTGTTCTCAGTGCCAAAAATCCCTCGTGGCTAAACACACAGACACAGGACAACAAGGGGACTCTCAATGCAGAAAAACACGAACACATAAACCACCACCACAACCCAACAAGACCTCCACACAAAGTTATAAGGCTGCCTCCTCCCCCCAACCTCACTATGTACCTCTTCATAATAACTAATCCCATGAAACAGTGAAATTTTTAGTACTGAGACAGGAATGAGTCTCCTTGATTACTAGTTCAACTGACCCTCCAGTCTGGCCCCACTTTGTCAGAGGAACATAAAAGCATTACGGCCATTCAAACCACCAAGGAAGTTGTACTAGACCTATTACTTGACCACTGCCCCAAATTAGAGTTACCTAAATCCAAATAAAATGTGCAACCATTTGTATTTTTCCTCCTTTTTTTCTTATTTCCTTTTTTTTTCTGTTAATAATTTATCCTGTACATACTGCCTACCAAGCCACTACAGCCATTCAAAGCCTATAACACTGCACGCCAGCACTAAATTTCACAAGATATAGTCAATATTTTTTTCTCGCCCCTAAAACGGCCCCCATTCAGAAGGAACTGTGCAGTGAAAATACATGGAATTTCACAGTACAGGTCATCGGCTCCGACCACCTGCACTTGTCGCAGTCCGCTGATAGCTGTGGCCGTCAACCTCTTATTTTTATTTTTTTTTTAAATTCCAGTACTTTATTATTTCAAAGTGTACACAGCTTTTTTTATAAATGAATATATATATATATACAGTACTTTATTTTTATTATTTCACACTGTACCTAGCTACCTATACACACAAGGCCACTACAGACATCCACAAATCCGCAGCCAAACAGGACCCTTCAAAAACCATCACCAGACACCCACCCTTCACAAACAACCCTACCCAGAGAAACACAAATACATCTACTCTCTCTCTCTCACCCTCTCTTTACTCAACTTTGTCTAAAAATGCCTTGTGCTCTCTCTCATGGATCTATCTATCTATCTATTGCCAGACGCCTCAATCCCGTACGGGATGGCCACAAACGTATCGCCTCTCTCATGGATGCTGGATTGTAAGCATAGTATATAAACACTAAAATACGATGCTGGTTATGAAGAAGAGCTATGGAAGGCATGTAATAAAAACTTGCATTACAAAAAGTACTTTGAAAAAAGCTGTAAGCCAAGAAACTGTTTACAATGCTGGGTGGTAACCATATAATCAAACCATATGTGCTCCCTATGTGTCAACAAGTGGGTTGGTGAAGGGCTAGTGCCCCTCCCCATAAATAAAAGTCAAATGGCCCCCCCTTACGGGATTATGGCAGCTGGCAGTAGGCAGACAGATAGATATTCTCATCCTATACCCAACACTAAAATTCACAAGGATACATATTTTCTTTCCTACCCCCTTAAAACGGCCCCCATTCCAACAGAACCATACTGTGAAAAACATATGGAATATCACAGTACAGGTCACCGGCTCCGTCCACCTGCAATACCTGTAGCCGAAGTGCAGATCCACCAGTGGCTGTGGCCGTCATCCACTTTTTTTTTTTCCCCTTTTCTAAATTTATTTCTACTACTTCAGACGGTACACAGCAACTACCTAGATATACATGGCCACTACAGCCAAACAGAAGCCTTCAAAAACCATCATGAGACACCCACCCTTCACACACAACCACATCCACAAAAACACAACCTATACTCTCTCTTTTTACTCTAACTTGGTCTAAAAATGCCCTGTGCTCGCTCTCATGTATGCTGTATTGTAAGAATACAGTATATAAGCACTAAAATATGATGCTGGTTTTGAAGAACAGCTATGGAAAGTATGTAATAAGAACTTACATTACAAAGAGTACTTACAACCTATTCTCATCCTATACCCAACACTATTTTTCAATAGGATACATATTTTTTCCTACCCCCTTAAAACGGCCCCCATTCCAAAGGAACTGTGCTGTGAAAAGCATATGGAATTTCACAGTACAGGTCACTGGCTCCGACCATCTGCAATACCGGTGGCCTAAGTGAAGTCCAGTAGCCCCAGTGCAGTCCGCCAAGTGGCTGTGGCCGTCATCCACTTTTTTTTCTTTCTTTTTTAACTTTATTTCTACTATTTCAGACAGTACATAGCTACTACCTAGATATACAACAAACCTTCAAAAACCATCACCAGACACCCACCCTTCAGACTCAACCATACCCAAAGAAACACAACTCTAACTTGGTCTAAAAATGGCTTATGCTCTCTCATGAATGCTGAGTTGTAAGAATACAGTAAACAGGCATTAAAATATGATGCCTGTCACAATGAAAAGCTATGGAGTGAATGCAGGTCTAATGTTTTGTTTCTGCCAGTGGGACACGTAAAAAAAAAAACTACCAAAACATGAAAATTTGTGCCAAGTTAGAGTGAAATGAGTATACCCAGACTTCAACACAATCATCATCTTTCTCTACTTCAATGCCAACACAATACACAACTCAAACACAATGCACTATGCCCACAGTGTAATGCTTTCTGCCACACCACACCACACACATTTACCACAATGTAAGGCCTTCCCCCCTCACCACAACACACTACTACAAACACTCACCACATGTACCACAGTGTAGGCCTCCTCCCACACACCACACCACACTACCACAACAGACAATCCTTCAACATAGACCTTTGGGCCTGCCAGGGTTTCTGTAGTCAGTCAAGTGGGATTACAAGCCAAGATTTACTAATACATAGCAAATATTCTTCAAAACAGAATAATTTTGATATAATAGGTTTATCATCCACTGACAAAGGAATTCAATTTATCATGAGAATTAACTTGCTGGAAGGGAAGGTTATGACGGCCAATACAGGCGATAGGAGGGTCAGAGGCATGTAATGATTTTAGCACTACAACAACAGGGTCTCTCTATCTCTCATGACAGAAATATTTGAGGTGGGAGCAAAGAACAAAGAATAAACAAACATTTAAGGGGGCGAACTATCAGTACCATGCCTAGTGAAGTGGACTAATCATCATCATCATCGTCTTCGTAACCAATTATTTTTCAATCATCGTAACCATTTTTTTTTTCTTTTTCAAGCAGTCACTCCTACCCTGTTTATTTATTTTTTTTACACATGGATAAAATGCATAGGGCCCATAAAGCAAAGAGGAAACCCAAATGAGAGTGAAACTAACTGCAAGCCCAATGAAATGGCTCATACACTCATTGACTTACCATTCAAATCCTAATATCTTACACACACACACACACACACACACACACACACACAAAACCATGGGGACATCACACATCCTTGCTCTCTCTACTCATAAACCACGACAACCCAACCCAACAGACATCAACTCCATCACAAACACCCAAACGATACACAGACCAAGAAAACGCAACAATGAAGGAGAAATATCAACAGCATAGCCTAAGAATCAGCATAACGATAGTAATTCTAAAAACGTATCAACCATTGGCTGTGATGTTGGAGACCTTGCAACTTTATACAACATCGTCTGCCATCATCCAATCCTATGTCACCCCATAAGGAGCGTAGGAAGCCAGGGCTTGGCATACTGCACAAAATTATCTGCTCGACACATACTACTGCTGATTTCTGAGATGCCCTGGGTTGAAAGACGATAGAGACCTGACAGGCAAATTGGTTCTTGCTCATGCTTAGGAAAATATGGCAAATGACTGTGTGATAGGAAGAGATATATCAAAATGGTTTAGTCTATGGGCACCCTAGGATCTCTCCCTACCTATCTATCAATCTACCTATAGCCTGACGCCCTAATCCATATAGTTATAAAATTTCAAACACGTGGCACATTTTCCCACGTACCAATAAGAGTATAACATATTCCAATTCAACATATAACTATAGTCAGTTTATTTCCATCTGACAAAACAAGGCAACTTTTATCACTTCAGTACTATAGTCCTTTCACCGCAAGAAGTCGGTTCAGGGTGGGGCCCACCTGGTGAATCACCTCTAGCGATGTTGCCAAATCAACCGTAGTACATGCCTCTCTCTCTCTTATTTCCCATCTATGTGCTATTTGAAATTGTTTTTTAAATTCTGTATATACTAAAGGAAGCTACATAGTACACTGAATATCACTTTTTTAGAATTATAACAACGATTTGAATGAATTCTGTGACACGTGGCAGAGCTTTTTTCCCATGTTGCCACGCTGAGGTCGGCGAGGGACCCAGGGTCAGAGGGAGGAATATGCCTACAGGGGAAACCTCTTAAAAATAAATGTAGAGAGAAACAGGTGGGATGGGGGTAGGTAGGGAGACAGAGTGATAATCAGATAATTGGTGGTCACATTGGCAACGTCGCACTCGGGGAAAGTCCAACTTCTGCCACACCCTGAACGGACTTCTTGCTGCGAAAGGACCATAAATCATTGATGTATAAAATTCAGTATGCCTTAGTGATGGGGTACGGATGAGTCTCCTTGGTTACTAGTCAAATTAACTCTCCAGTCTGACTACACTTGGCCATAAAGCTAACGGTTATGAATCTCAGTCAGGTGAAGCAAACTGACTATAGAATAAATCAACAGAAATAAAGACACCAAAAAAACACTCCCACATCAATATATAAAACATAGTCAGCCACAGGAAAAAAAATATAAAAAACATAAACCGTATTAACGATAAATGTTCGTATATATGCAGGGAAAAATCTCGTTAATCTCTCACCTAAATGAAGGGAATCAACTGCTATGTTTAATGAGGGGAATAAACTCAGAATGATTGTTATTCTTGGATATGAATGAAGGGAAACGACTCAAGTTGGTAATCAACCTTTGACATAAATGGTCGTTAACTAAGGATGCTTGTTACTTTTAAAATCTCAGTGCTATTTAGGACAATACATTTTTCTTTTTAATGCAGAGAAGCAGAAACTGAAGAGTGCAAGAAATAATACACAAAAGAGAGCCAAATGCAAGATATCTTACATCTGAAATTCCTGTACACATTGCATTTATAAGACTGGAGGTCACAGGCAGAGGGAAATAGAGATTGAGAAATATAAATTCAAGTTGACCTGTTGCCAATTACAATCAACCAAAGAAGGACAGGAGTACATATTTTTTTCAGCATATTTTTTCCTGTGGCTGACTGTGCAGTACATCACAATGACATGGTAATAATAATAATGCAAATATAACAAGAAAATGGCCATAACAATTGGCGTACAAATACAATAGCCAACATCAACAGTTCAGGAGGGATAATATATACAAAACACCCATTTTTATTGTTGGGTAAACAAGCACTATGGCTTTTTTGCAGAGTCCTTTTATTTGCCACAGTTATTTACGATCTTTTGGGCTGATAATACCTGCTGTTGTGGTGGTCCCTGGCTCATTTTAACTACTAAGAATCAGAGTCAATGCTGGAGAAACTAAATACTCGAATTTAATCAAAGAAAAGAGGCAACAGGAGCTCCAAAATTCTTACAACCAAGATTATCCTCTAATATTCTTTAGACGTGTGTGTGCATCTTTCAGGAGTTTACTCTGGAAAATAACACGCATATATCCTTAGCAAAGTTTCATAGCTCATTTAGCCACATCTCATTCAAGAAGGTAGATGATCAGCACACACAGATAAGCTACAACCAACTGACACTATTTTACTTAGGCAGCAAATACTGTACTGAAAAAAAGGCTGAAATTGATGCTATGTTGGTTCAGAGAAGTGGTTTGATTACAGCACTACTACACAGGCATATCCAAACACCTGCCACTGTCCTACTTAGCCAGGAATACAGGACCACAGCAACAGCAGCCCACAATTTACTAAACCAAAATACAGGGCTGCCCATATATATCTGGTGTTGTCGGCTCAGTCTGCGGGTATGGGGAAAGCACGTATTTTGACAACTTAATTATGCTCCGTTTAACTGGGTATTAAATTACCATCATTCCTTTGTAAATGCTAGTTGAAACATGACTAATATGGTGCTAGTCATGAAGAAGTGCTATGGAAAGGATGTTGGGCCACAGTGCTATCTTATTCTGCCAGTGACGTGAGGGAAATAAATCTGCATAAGTACAAAAATCTTGTCTCTTTGTGTCATGTTTGTGTCACACCTTGTGCCATGCTTTTGTGTGTCATGTGTGTGTGTGTCGTGTTTCTGCATGTCATGTCTCAGTGGCTGTTCAATTTGTATATGGATGAAGCTATAAGAGAGGTAATAGGAAGGAATGTGAATATATTGGTATCTAGTGAGGGAGGGTAAGATATGGAAACTTCCTGAGCTGTTGCTTGCTGATGATACTGTATTGTGATGAATGTAAACTGCAAGGCTTGGTGCATGAGTCTGAGGATGTAAGAAACAGAATCCTAAAGAGAATATACGTATGGGTAAAGTTATGGTCTTGAGGGAAATCACAGCATACAGAGTGAGACTGGATGGTGAGGAAATAGATAATGAAGGTGCATTCAAGTACTTTAGAGTGATGATTGAGGATGGAAGGATGTGCTTGAATGGGTATAGCAGGGTAGAGAGGTTGCTGGATCACTGAAAGCTGTGATAAGACGTTGAGAAATGAGGCTTAGATCCTGTTGAAAGGGCACAAGAGTGAGAGCGGTGGAAATGACCTGAGGAATGTGTGGAGTTTTATGGACAGACAGATATACATATGAGGATATGGAAAAGTGCTGTGGTGCTATTAGGAGAAATGCTTTGAGATAGTTTGGCCATGTAGAGGATGGGGAATGAGAGAATGACTAGAAGGTATGTGTATGATGTGAAGAGGAGGAGAGACCATGGCAGAGA
This sequence comes from Coenobita brevimanus, assembly GCF_032717465.1. Classification (NCBI taxonomy): domain Eukaryota; kingdom Metazoa; phylum Arthropoda; class Malacostraca; order Decapoda; family Coenobitidae; genus Coenobita; species Coenobita brevimanus. Next base: position 39,823,424 of record NC_137046.1, read on the forward strand.
CAGAAGACTGGAGTGGAGAGATACAAGGGAGGGAGGTGTGAGTTGGAGAGAGGGCAGTCAAATAGCAGATGACAGAATGACATGGAGTTAATTTGTTTGTGGCCTCCCCTTATGCGACTGAGATGTCTGGCAATAGATAAAAGTCAGTGGAGGGTAAAAATCTCTTCTTACCAAAATGAGTGAACTTTAAGCAATTAATGAAGAAAATGCAAGAGGAGATATTAAATTACTTGATAAAAAAATGCAACCAATGGATGCAAACAAGCAATCACTATCAAGTAAGAAAGGATTATGGGAAACAGAAAATGATGCAGGGTAGTGATGGTAAAGCCGACTGAGCGTCCACCATATCAATCATCAAATAATCAAAATCAATAATCATCATTCATTATTATTAAAATCATCACTGCAATCGTCATCATCATCATCCCAGCCTCTTCTTCCCACCTAAGGATGGGGTAAGGTATGGTTCAAAATGCAACAACAAAACACATGGGATCAGACATGTTATATATGAACCACCCTGTATTTTTTAGCATCTGTGGCACATAAACAGGACTTAACTGCATCTGTTTGTGATGTACAGGCATGTGCAAAAGTATGCTAACAATACTCTGCCAGCACTAACTTGTATTTCATATTTACCACTCTTCCCCAAATGACTAGAGGGTAACATTCCTTCTGTTGCCTGTTTTCCTGATGCCTGGAACAGACACCTTCATATGGCAATGATCAGATATTGAATGTCAGATTAAAATAACAGCCTTCAGTTCCTTTACTATCCCCATACAGGAGAATGGTGGACTAGGAAAGAATAGTAACGTTGATGTGCAGTCCTTACCACATAAAATATTTCAAACAACACCTTCCATTCCTACAGCTGGCAGAGAAGTGTCTACATACTTTGCTCATCCTCAGGACAGGATTTATGCAAAACATTTCATAGCCAATGGTTGTGTGCGGCTGGCCAGTTGTCTATAACCTTAGTCGCTTTACTCGAATCTGGCGAAGATGTCTTCTTTCAGAGCTGACGGCAGCAGGTAAAGAAACTGGTTGTTTGATACGATTACTAATCAAAGTGGACATCTCGTGACCATCATCAGTGACAAGCCAAGTGGGTTCTGGTTACCCAGGATATAAGTTACTACACTTGGTGGTAATATACAACTAGACAGTCACGTGGTGGTGTAAAGAGTTACAATGCTCCAGCTGGATGTGGCAATATCCGGTAATAAATTAGTCAGTAGCTAGTCCCAGGTCTCTTCACAAAATGGGGAAACAAAAAATTGGTGAATGACTGGGTGCCTGTGAATGTGAGGTCCAGCATCTGATAGATGTGAACAAAGTGTGCAACGTCTGGCTTGCAATATCCACTTAAGAACGTATGCCCAATCCTTGAGGCATTGCCTAGGCTGTAAAAAATAAACAAAAAAACTGGCCATCAAACACAACCCCCTCATAGAGCATTCCGCCCCCTTACTGTACGGCCACAACGTGGTTATTGCAAGCAAGGCCTGAGTGCATGTTTACCTATATAATCATCCACCTGTGTGCCACTTATCCTTCCAACATATGCAATGATGGACTCCTTCTCACTGTCCGACAGCCCCCATTACCCATGTCAAAATGGATATATATCATGGCACACCATGGTGGGTTGTGTGTGCTGTAAAAGTATTGACCCAACCCCCCAGGCATTCCCAATCCCCCAAAACCCCACTAGTAGCAAAGGGACTTGGGGCCACGCTACACGACAGTATTATGGCAACTAATTCAGCACAAAATTTTTAAAGCTTATTTTCACGAAGCAGACTTTTCGTTCATTTACTGCCGGCGTGAAACTTTAATCTCCTTGGTCTGACATGGCGCATATTTTTACATCCGTACTTAGCGTTCTAACTTCCAGCATAAAACTTTAATAATTTATATATTACTCTGCTGCCTTATGTATTATGGTAGTTATTCCCACACCATACTTGTTACTAATCTTACTCAACCTTGTAGCATGCTTTTATAAGTATGTCCAATTTCCATCTGACGTTAAGAATACAGTAATCGCTTTTCCTGCCACGCACGCTTTCATGGAACAATAAGGTTAACTGCATACAAAGGGGAATCGACAGGGTCGCGGTTTGTAAACAATGAGCATACAACTAGAGAGTCACGTGGTGGTGTAAGGAGTTACGGCGCTCCAGCTGGACGTGGCACTATACGGTATTACATCAGTCAGTAGCTAGTCCCAGGTCTCTTGCAAAACAGGGGAAACAAAACATTGGTGAATGACTGGGTGGCTGTGAATGTGAGGTCCAGCATCTGATAGATGTGAACAAAGTGTGCAACGTCTGGCTTGCAATATCCACTTAAGAACGTATGCCCAATCCTTGAGGCATTGCCTAGGCCGTAAAAAATAAACAAAAAAACTGGCCACCAAACACAACCCCCTCATAGAGCATTCCGCCCCCTTACTGTACGGCCACAACATGGTTATTGCAAGCAAGGCCTGAGTGCATGTTTACCTATATAATCATCCACCTGTGTGCCACTTATCCTTCCAACACATGCAATGATGGACTCCTTCTCACTGTCCGACAGCCCCCATTAACCACGTCAAAACGGATATATATCATGGCACACAATGGTGGGTTGTGTGTGCTGTAAAAGTATTGACCCAACCCCCCAGGCATCCCCAATCCCCCAAAACCCCACTAGTAGCAAAGGGACTTGGGGCCACGCTACATGACATTATTATGGCAACTAATTCAGCACAAAATTTTTAAAGTTTATCTTTACGATGCAAACTTTTTGTTCATTTACTGCCGGCGCAAAACTTTAATCTCCTCAGTCTGACTTGGAGCTAATTTTTTTTTAAAGCATACCAGTACTTAGCGTTCCAACTTCCACAAGGGAATCGACGGGCCGAGGTTCGTAAGCAATGAGTAACGCCAGAACTGCAGGGTCGATTGGTGTGGTTGATTTAAACAGACAACATAGCGACAATAAACACAAGTATCAAACAACTGGCCATAAAAAAATCTGTCCACTGTGCATCAATTACAGTACAAACATCAACATAATAATCAAGCAATAATCATATGCATAATTCACTTGGGTGTCTTCTAGGTGGCTCAGGAGGCTTGCTAAGAAATCACGTTAGGAAATCACCCCAGCCACAAAGAAGACAAGCCACTTTGACTAAACTAACACCAGACACTGTTCAACTGAGAGAAACACTACTAGCAAAGGCATCAAAAATAACATGAGGAATCTTTCCATCACAAAATTCTTGCAGTATACCAGGTATCTACCTAGCTAACACTTACTGCAATATATCTACTATCTATGTGTATCTATGTAATGTTTACCTATCTGTGTACTTTATCTATCAGCTTGAAATATTGCTGAGATGAGGCAACACCTTAGCAAGGAGACATGCTAATCATGAAGTGCAGGGGAAAGGTTTCAAAACTATCTGCTACTGGTAAACCTGGGGAATTTACTTACTGTACTCTTGTTACTCTACCCATGCATAAAATAAGCATCTTAGCAATAGTTTATCAAGCAGAATGCTAGTCATGAACAAGTGCAGTGGGATGGATGTAGACATGTAGTACTGTGTTATTCTACCACAGAGATATATGAAAAAAGCAGGTGAATGGACAAATCCCAGGCCACGTTACAATGCAAGAAGTATGATAATTGAGCATAGACGAATATAAATAAGTTAAAAATCCATTCAATCAGCCATCATCTAATCCCACGTCGCCCCACAGAGGAGCGTAGGAACCCGGGGCTAGGCAAGTTGGTCCTGACATTTAAGATGAAAACAAGTTAAAAATAAAGCTCATTATTATCCTTAGACCCCCAATGCATCACTCTCAGTTGAATAAAACCATCTGGTGTTAGTTGGAATACAGACAGTTGCTCTTCCACTTACGAACAAGAGCTAAGAAGAATTGCTGTTGAGATTAAACACTTATCGGCTTGAGATTTCATTCGGCTGTGTGGTTGCCAGCCTGATAGTGCCAGGGATTGACTCCTGGCACTGCATCATCCTAGCTTATCATCAATCATTGTCGTCGTTGATTGGCCAGTAAAATCAGCACCTAGACTAAGTTAACTGGCCTTCTATATCCTAGTGGTGGAATGATCTAGTTATGGAGCCTAGCACTAACTATTCTATCATCAATCATTGTTGTCGTCATCAATAGGCAAGTACAATCAGTACCTAGACTAAGTTAACTGGTCTTGTATACCCTAGTGGTGGAATGATCTAGTTATGCAGTCCATCACTGCCACTGATCATAATTAAAATCATCATTAGGCATTATCATCATCATTCCTGACTCCTCTTCCCACCCAACGATGGGGTCAGGAGTTCTCTATTAAAATATCGTAAGTAGGGGAGCAACTGTTATACTCTGTCCATCTCAACTTGGCTTAAAAGTGATCTGGAAAGGATGCAGAGCTACAGTATTGCTAGCCTTGTCTTACTCTGCTTCTGGCCGATGAAATTAGGCTGCCAAGGACAAAACTCTCCGCCAAGTCAAGGTGGACCAACCAAAAATTTTCTAACTCACATTTCAGACTGGTGGTTGTAGCTGTAGCTGTAGTAGAAGGAACTGAGATGTAGAAAGGTTTTCAGGATCAACGGAGCTGGGAACCTCTATATCTATCAGAGGTACTTCCCGAGTTTTGAGGCCACTGAGTATTTTTCAACATTCACCACACAATCTTGTATCGCCCTATGAGCAGCAAAGGAGCCCAGGGCTGGGCAAGTTGGTCCCGACATTCAAGATGAGAGTGACCAGCCACACTCATCCCTGAGTGGCATTACGTTAACGATAAACCCCAACCACCCTTGGGTATAGACATTGCATGATGAGAAAAATTAAGCCAGCTCCGCCGGCTCCAGCAGGCAGCACCACCAAGATCAACTCCAGCACGACAGCACCACCAGGATCAATGCCAGCACGGCAGCACCACCAGGATCAATGCCAGCACGACAGCACCAACTCAGCAATCGCAGGAACAGAAGCCTGAGTAACACAGACGGACCCTGAAAATAAGGCAAGGTTTTAGGAGATAATCTCAAGTGTGTTCAAACTTAATCCTTTTGTCTGTGGAGGAGTTCAATATGGATCTTAATTAACCCCTAGTGTATTGGTGCTGGATGGGGGGGGAGGGCTGCCTGACTACATTTACACTTCTCAATGCCACACCTATCCCGCAAGAGGAGAATGATGGACTACAGAAGGGTAACTCAGCCTGCAGTCCACTGGGATAATGTTCTGCTGTGCCTGGGGTTGAACTACTACTAGTACACAAGACCTAAGATGAACAAATCCATTTTACATCATCTGTCTGGCTCAATTCCTTGGTTATAGTCTCTCAAGTACTTCCTTATTCCCAGCAGAACAAGACAATCCTATGGCTCTGCATTATTTACCGAACTCTTCATGACTGGCATTATTCCTGTGTTAATCTTTTGTTACAACTCAGCACTGAATAAGGACAGATGGCAGTTTAAACAAAAAGATAGTGGGATACTGGGTAGTAGATAGATTCCTTCACAATGATAGCCGTCTCCTAATATAAATGAGAGAGTCTGGTGGTAGCAAGTATATTATGACAAGAGCAGAAGGCCCCATACTACAGGTCCCTTTGGCAAAATTCAAAGAAGTCACAATAGGACGCTTACCTGAGAGTGGAGGCAGATGGATAGTATTACCGTGATTGGGCAGCTGGTTGGTATTAATTTGGCAGCTGGTTGTGGTTTTCTTCTCCCCTTTCTCTGTCTCTGTTGGCAGTTTCCACAGCTGGGTGAATTAACACACCTGAAAAATTAGTACACATTAGTCCTTTCCTTCCAAACCTTGATTAACAAAAGTATCTGGTTAGCAGCAAGAACAATATAACCTGGGAACAGTAAGGTTTAATTACATGGCAGTAAGAATTTGCGAAGCCTGTAGTAATAATAATAATAATAATAAATAATAATAATAGTAATAACAACAATAATAATAATAATAATAATCGTTTCATTTTAAAAGGCTCCAACATGCTTGCATGAGTCGGCCTTGGTCACCTAACGGCGGCTCTCCGTGCTGCACAATCTATTGCAGCCTCCCTGTTCAGTCCCTTAACCCTGAGGTCACACTTAACCCCTACACCGCGGGCATGTTTACCAATGTTTTGCGTGTGCCGCGGGGTTATTCGGCCTCCGACAGACTCTCAAAAAATATTTGCCAAAAATCAGTTATAAGTCCTAGAATATTAAAATTACATATGCATATGGCACATACCTTCAGCTTTCTCCTGGAATGTTTGTTGACCCTTTGTCGGTTACCGTAGGACTTGTGGAGACCTCTGAAATTGGGTAATGAAGTCTCCACTTTACACTTCCCGACAACCCGTAATATGATTACCACAGCCAGATATTAACACTATAAACACTACTCTATGATTTTTAAGTAGTTTGGGATCCATACTCCAAAAAAAAACCCACTGTGAAAGCAATGAAAATTACGAGCGCGTCTGACCGTCGCACTTGCGCTAGTTCGCTCTTGGTACTGTCATTTATTATTCATAAAACCCCTAACACTTTATATTTCTATTACTATATAACACTTATATATATCTACAGTCTTTATCCATAAGTTTCCTTCAATAGTATTAGTTTATTGTCACTGTAAGGATTCAATTTCTTTCAGTAAAATACGTAGCATTCACTTTCCCGTCCTGTATACTAGCATTGAGAGTGAATGTCACTTTCACCTTCACTCTCATAACTCATAGTATTCAGACATGCTAGAGTGAAAATTTCACTTTCATTACTCCTAGTGGGTATATACTCGTATTCTTATAATACTACTTATTTACATTTCTATTTACATTCTCTATTTTATTTACGTTATTTACATTTCTATTTTATTTACACTGTCTTATGCACTGTCACTTGAAGTAACTTATAAAACTATTTTCCACTGTTCACGTATTTTTACATTCATTACTTTCACTTGCTGTTTACACATTATTTGCAATTCCACTTGCACTGTTTTACTCAACAGAAAGATCGTAGTCACTCTTTTATCAATTGTCAGCCCTTTACCTCTTTCCACACGAGGTTTAGTAGTGGGTAAAGGTCACAGAGCCCTTTGCATGGGGGGTGAAAAGTCCCTGAAGCTAGCAAGAGCAAACTGACGTACCTCCACTTCGGAAGATGAGTGAACTGATAAGGGTGGGCCGGGGTGGTGGCCTACCTAGGGAAATTCATTACTACCAACGTTAGCCTCTTGACACAGCTAATTTATAGCAGTGAAATGATTGGCAGGAAATCTAGACAATACATTATAAATTAGGTAGTTCCAGGTGAATGTAAATATCACTTAGGCTTTTCCCTTCCCTCCTTATATGTATATTTATTACGAAAATAGATTATATGGCATATTACAAGGGGAAATAAACAACGAAAATTAGCAAACGAGCGCACGTGAGGTGCTGTCAGGTGATAATTAGCCAATTCCAGGTGTATAGCACTCTCACTTACCTTATTTCTTTCTTGTATATATAATTTGGTATAAGAATAGGGCACAGGGCTTATTTCAATGGATGAAATCAGTGAAAAATTCCAGGGAAGATTTATTTAGCGTAGCACGGCCGGGAAGGCGAGGATAGGGTAATGGAGGGGGGGTAGGGAGGGGTTAAGAACGGGGAGAAATGGCTAAATTGTCAACAATGGATGGGAGTACAGATGAGATTAGAAGTGCTGACTAGTGTTGGACACTGGCAGTACTGATAGATGATACAAGCCCCCACTTGGAAGCCCGGGTGAATTCAAAATAACACAGAATCACAAAAGCGACGCCCCGCGGTATGATCCCTTGCTCCCAAGTCACGAAAGTGACGCCCCGCGGTTAAGGGGTTAATGACCTCGTCCCATGTCTTTCTTGGTCTACCCCTCATAACCCCACCCCCAATATTAACATTTCTCACCATCCTCACCCAATTATCATCCTCCATCCTCTCCACATGCCCAAGCCATCTCAATTTACCTCTGCTCATCACAACACCAATACATTCCAGTCCCATCATGCCTCTCAACTCTTCCATCGTAAACCCAGCCCCCTCAGATCTTGCACACAGGGACGCACTACACATCCACCTAATCATTGTCATTTCTGTACTTCTAAGCCTGCGAATATCCTCCTCCTTTACTGCTCTGGTCTCATTACCATACAGCATGACACTCCTAACACATGCTGCATACAAAGACCTCTTAGCACGTAGGGAGAGTCCTCTCAATGTCATAAGAGGCAAGAGCTCCCTGAACTTCTTCCAACCACTTCTCACCCTAGCCACAGAACTAGCTCCAGCCCCACCTCCAGCACACAACATGTTTCCCAAATAACAAAACTCTTCCACACACTCAAGAGATTCACCAGCAAGATCAATCCTTTCACACCTGACAATCTCCATTTGCTCTCCCCGACACGCCGTACACATAAAATCAGCAGTATCTCACAGTATACCTCTGACAGCACATCTCTTGCACCTCCATTTATCACAAACACCGCACAAGATGGAATTACTTCCCACGCCCTCGTGTCAAACTGCACATGGCCACTCTCCCTCGTCTTTGACAGTACCGCCACCAACCCTAGATATCATCACTTTTGTTTTATCTGCAGTTACCCTTAAGCCCTTGTGCCCCATACCATCCCTCCACTTCCTAAATCTTTCCTCCGCTTCCCTTTCATTCTCTGCAATCAACACCAAATCATCGGCATGCAACACCTCCCACAGGAATCTGCTTTTGAAGTCATGTGAGAGGGCTTCAAGTACCATGATAAACAACATAGGACTCAAAACTGACCCCTGATGCACACCAACGTTCACGGAAAACTCATCACTCAAATCTCCATTCACTCTTACCTGGGTGCTACCTGGGTGCGTGCACCCACATACATAGCCATAACCACCCTAACCAGCTACTCCTCCTAGTCAAGCCTTCTCATTGCCCACTTCACCACCTCTCTAGGGGCTCTGTCAAAGGCCTTTTCCAAATAAACAAAAACAAAACAGACCCTTTTCTTACCAATATATTTTTCCTGAAGCTGTTAACAATGAATATGGCATCAGTGGTCCCCCTACCTGGCATAAACCCAAAATGCATCTCAACATTCACTCTCTCTCTAATCATACCTTCTAAGACTCTCTCCATTACCTTCATTATCTGATCTAAAAGCTTTATACCCCTATAATTTCCTATTTCCACGTTATCACCCTTCCCTTTATACACATTTACAATTACACTCTTCAGCCAATCATCTGGGACAACACCATCCATCCATCATCCAATCCTACATTGCCCCATGAGGAGCGTAGGAGCCCGGGGCTAGGCAGTTGGTCTCGACATTTAAGATGAGAGTGACCAGCCTCACTTATTCCTGAGTGGCATTCACTCATAAATAATCATATTTGTCAGGTCAGTGACTAACCGCACCCCTATATCTCCTGAGGCCTTCAGCACTTCGGCAGTCAACCCAGACACACCTGCTGCCTTACCCACCTTCATCCTGCCTATTGCAATGCTCTCTCCATGCATCTTTAATATCCCCACTGTTCACCACTACCCTTCCTTCATCATTCTTCACACACTGCTCACCTATAATATCCCGATTATCCCTCTTCATCTGATCACTTCATCACCTTAAATATCATATTTTTCCTTTCCACACTATTTAGGTTATCAAACAAAAGTCTCGGTGACCCAGACTTCGCCCTGTATACCTCTCTTCTAGCCCTATGCTTGGCAGCCAAGTATTCCTCCTTGCTATGATAATCATAATCATCATCCGGGCAGGGTGACAAGTAGCAATGTCCAGACAGCCCAAATTTGCCCAATCCAATGGGCCACGCTTCCATTCACTCAGCATTCAAGCCCCCAGAATCCTGGCTCTGTATGATAACGCCAAAAACATTGACCAAGTTCTGTAGCTTCACATAAACGTATCCGAGAGTCAATAATAATAATAGTAATAATAATAATAATAATAATAATAATGCAGTACCCCAGTCTGCAGTCCACATACAGTATATGCTGGCTACAGTTTACATATTGAGGGGACAAAAAAAATGTCACCATATGCTGAATTAATCTGCCTTCCAACACAAAGAATTACACAAATCTGCCTATATCACACTCCAGGGGTTGTTGCTGCTGATCAACCCTTGTCTGTCTAGATTAGCAGACCCATCAACTGCAGGGAAGCAACTGCCCTTCCCATGCACTGAGTCTGTATTCCCTTGCGGCTGACAGCGGGGAATAGTGTAAAAGTTTAGTTCCTGGATGGATGTCACATTTGGGTAATTCCACAAAGATGTCAACCTTTTGTGTCAAAGTCAGAATTGCTTAAAAGTATATAAATTATACATCATTTTAAAGCTTAGTCATTGAATTTTATGAATCTGAAGAGAAAGAGAGCCTAAACTGTCAACTTAGGGAGCTGCATAAAAAACTGTCACGTTATGTCACCAAAGAAAAACCAGTGCTGAATATAGCAACTTTCATAACATCCCTTTCCTTGGGGGAAGCAGCCTAGGTATATAGATAGATAGAGATAGATGTTATTGTTTGGAATGCTGACATTGTGTTTTACTGAAAATGTGTCTATTTGAGTTGTGATTGACACTACAGTTGTCTACATATACTGTATGTTGTGGTCAGAATGTAGCATGACCTTTAAATGGAAGTATTTCAGGAGTACCGGTAACGTGTCTCATGTTTTTTCCCCATTTTTCCCATAAACAACTAACAAACTGGAGAATACCAACATAACTTAATATTATAAACAGGCATCCCAAGGCCTTAATAATGTAACGCTGGGATACTTTGAAATAAACCCTGGTAAGCTATATGGTCTGTCACACACGTTACATGCCCACTATGAGGAACGTTACCAGAAAATGATGTAAAGTTTCTCACGCACACCTTTGAACAAAAAATCAAAGTACCTGCACTGAAGTCCAATGATAAAACCCCTGTGTTTGTAATTTAGTATGTTATCTTTAAGTTTTTATTCTTTCCAAACAGTAAACTGATTTTGCCTGGTACCTGGTGAGTGTGCTTTACCATCATGTCTCCAATGACTCCAGCTGATTATTTGAATTCTGCTGGTATTCATTTTACACATGTATCATTGTGGACTGATGGGGCAGCAGCCCACTTCAAGAATAGGTATTCTATGGCAGCTCTAACCTCTTACAAAGCCATCCACAACTGCACTGCTAAATGGAACTTTCAAGAAAGTTATCATGGCAAGGGCCCTCATGATAGGATTGGGGCTTTACTAAAACTGAATGTCTACAAGTGAGTTTTGCAAGGTCGCTGTACAGTAAGGTCTGCTGTAGAATTTTATGAGGAGGCTGAACAAATAACAGATAAAACTGAACTCATGTGTCTACTGAACATATAAATACTGAGAAGTCAAGATATGTACAGATCTGGAAAAACAGTAAGGCAGCAAAATCCATTCAGCAGTGCAAGTCAGTAAAACCTCTTGGCCATTGTAAAGTAGCATTGTATCATTTGACTGCAGACCAATCACCTTTTAAGCAGTGCTAACTTCAGAAGACTGGCTATGACCCACAATCTGACTCCAGTACTAGCAGTGATAGGGAAGGTACACCATCTCTTGCAGAAATGTCAGAGTCATTCATGTCCCAGCCTGAGCCACAAAGTACTACTGATATTGAGGCAACACAAAAACCACCCCCAGGTACCGGTAACTATGTACTAGTTCATTACACTACCAAGAAGCTGTCGAAGCATTATGTTGCAGTGGTAGAATCAGTTCCGGAGCCAGGCATGTTTGAAGTTAATTATTTAAGAAAGAGATGCACCGACAAAATGGGTGATAGTCAGTTTCATTTTCCTGACAACCTGGACAGAGACGAGATCTCAGAGGATATGGCTGTGCAGGTATTGCCAACTCCTCATGTGTCAAGAATGACATGCACATTCAAAGGGATGAACTTTCCTTCCTCAATTAATTAGTCTAAAAGGATGAATTTTCCATCTTCGATGAGCAAATAGTTGATCTTTGTCTTGTTTATATCGCTGTTGTGATATACAGGTAAGCTTATCATGTAACTTTCACATCTCTTACTGGCTGTAGGGTTACCTACATGTTATAAGGTAATTTCTGTTCATAATATTCAAAATTACATTGTTCTTTTCCGCTGCATCACCCCCAACCCTGGTTTACAAGAATCATGTTTTGGTTGTGTCCTCCCCCCCCTGTGGCGGGGAGGGGGACACAACCTGGCCGCACTATGGGGTGGCATTACTACTTTGTGGCCAGGTTGTGTTAGGAAGAATACTGCCATCGTATTCCTTGCGTGTCATAAAAGGCGACTAAAAGGGGCGGGGTCAGGGGACTAGGGACCCCCTCCTCTGTTTTTTAGTTCCTAAAAAGAGACAGGCCAGAGAAAGGGATGGGGGATGGAGTTATCCCCGTACCCTGAAGATTGGGTCTATGAATGTGCGTGGATGTAGTACGATTGAGGCTAAAAGGGAGGAGATTGGGAGAATGTTTGTGAGAAGAAAGTTGGATGTGTTAGCTTTGAGTGAAACGAAGATGAAAGGGAAGGGGGAATCTATGTTTGGAAGTGTGAATGGAAGATTGTCAGGTGTTGATAGAGGAAGGGCAAGAGAAGGTGTGGAATTGTTAGTGAGTCCGGAAGTACAGCAATGCGTGATTGAACGGAAGGAGGTGTCATCGAGACTGATGTGGGTGAAAGCGAAATTTGAATGTGAGTTGTGGGTGTTTGTGAGTGCATATGGGCCTGGTAGTGAAAGGGATGAACAAGAGAGGGAGTCTTTCTGGAATGATGTTGATGAGTGTCTGCAGAGTTTTGGAGCGAATGTGAATGTGGTAATGATGGGAGATCTGAATGCTAGAGTGGGAAATGTAGCAGTTGAACGCGTAGTTGGTATGCATGGTGTGCCTGGAAGAAATGAAAACTGGGAACAAATGATAGCGATGTGTGTTGAGCGAGAGATGGTGATTGGGAATACGCTGTTTGAGATGAAAGATATTTATAAGTATACATGGGTGAGACAGGAGGGTGGAAGGGTTGTTGATAGAGCTTTGATGGACTGTGTGGTTGTGTCTAGGAATGTAATAGGAAGATTGTTGGATGTGAGAGTTCTGAGAGGGGAGGGTGGAGGTATGTCTGACCACTACCTGGTGGAGGGAAAGTTAAGAGCAGGTAAGAGATGGGTGAGAGCTAGGAGGGTTAGGTGTGGCAGGGAGGTTTTGAAAGTGAGTGAGTTGGATAAAAGAGAGAAAAAGATAGATTATCAGGAGAAATTGAAAGATGAGTGGAACGCAGTGAAAGATTGGGAAAATGGCAGCATGGAGGAGGAATGGCAGTTGTTTAAGAGTGCTGTGGTGGGGCATGCAGAAGAGGTGTGTGGTGTGAGACGTGTGGGTGGTGGTGTAAGAAAAGGAAGTGAATGGTGGTGCGAGGAAGTAAGTATGGCTGTGGCTGAGAAGAGATGTGCATATGAAGTGTCGCTGCACAGGAAGGATGAGATGTCATATGAAAGGTATAAGGAAAAGAGGAATAGAGCGAGAAGGGCTGTGCGTGATGCTAAAGTGGCAGCAGATGAGAGGTGGGGTAGGCGGCTGACAGAGAATTTTCAACAGAATAAGAAAATGTTTTGGAAGGAGGTGAAAAGGGTGCAAAAGGGAGAGTCTGGGAAGGAAGAACGAGTAAAATCAGAGGATGGAAGGATGTTAATTGAAATGGATGCAGTAAGGAAGAGATGGTCAAAGTATTTTGAAAGATTGTTAAATGTAGAGGAGGAAAGGGTGGCTGAGATTGTGGCGGATGGAAGGGTGCAAGGAATAAATGTGTTGGGAGAGTTAAATGATTCTTTGATCACGAAGGAGGAAGTGGAGAAGGCAGTAAAGGAGATGAAAACAGGGAAAGCTGCAGGTATGGATGGGTGTGCTGTGGAATGCCTGAAGGGTCGTGGAGTGACTATTGTTGACTGGTTAGTAAGACTGTTGAATGTGTGCTTTGAGAAAGGTATGGTGCCAATTGACTGGGCAAGTGCTTGTGTGGTCCCGTTGTATAAAGGCAAGGGTGATAAGTATGAATGTACTAGCTTTAGGGGTATAAGTCTGTTGAGGGTTGTAGGTAAGGTGTATGGTAGAGTGTTAATTATGAGAGTTAGAGAGGGTACAGAGGGAGTGATTGGTGATGAGCAGTGTGGCTTTAGGAGAGGGAGGGAATGCGCTGATCAGGTGTTTGCTGTGAGACAAGTGTGAGAAAAGTATTTAGCGAAAGGCAAGGATGTGTTTTGGGCATTTATGGATTTAGAGAAAGCGTATGATAGAATTGATAGGGAGGCTTTGTGGACTGTTTTAAGATTGTATGGACTTGATGGTAGGTTATTAAAAGGGGTGAAAAGTTTTTATGTAAATAGTAGAGCGTGTGTAAGAGTGGGAAATGCTGTGAGTGATTGGTTTCCCGTGAGAGTGGGGCTGCGACAGGGATGTGTGATGTCGCCTTGGTTGTTTAATATTTACGTGGATGGTGTTGTACGGGAGGTGAATGCAAGGGTTTTAGGTGGAGGTCTGAGTCTGGTGAATGTTGATGGTGGAGAGTGGAATCTGAAGCAGCTGCTGTTTGCAGATGATACTGCACTGGTGACTGATTCAGAGGAGAGATTGAGACAGTTGGTAGAGGAGTTTGGAAGGGTGTGTGAAAGGAGGAAATTGAAAGTAAATGAGAATAAGAGTAAAGTGATGAAGTGTACGAGGTTGATAGATGGTAGGGGGATGAATATAGTTTTGAATGGTGAGTTGCTTGAGGAGGTAGATTGTTTTAAATATTCAGGGTCACATGTTGCTGTGGATGGAAGAATAGATGCAGAAGTGAAGTTTAGAATAAATGAAGTAGGAAAGGTGCTGGGAGGAATAAAAAAAGTGTTTAAATGTCGTTTGCTTAGAATGGATGTAAAGAGAAGGCTGTATGAGGGTGTTATGGTACCGACTGCGTTATATGGGGCTGAAACATGGAATATGGGTGTAGCAGAGAGGAAAAATTTGAATGTAATGGAGATGAGGTGTCTGAGGAGTGTGTGTGGAGTGACGCGTATGGATCGGGTGCGAAATGATGAAGTGCGAAGGAGAACTGGAGTTGTTCGGGAGATGGCTGGTAGAGTTGAGCAGAGGGTGTTGCGATGGTTTGGGCATATGGAGAGAATGGATAATGAGCGATTGGTGAAAAAGATAACTAGATCTGATGTGAGAGGTGTAAGGCTGAGAGGAAGACCACGAATAGGATGGATGGACAGTGTGAAGAGAGCGTTGGATGCGAGAGGGATGTCTGTTGAGCAAGGAAGAGTGGCTGTGCATGACAGAAATAAATGGAGAGAAATTGTGAATGAATAAGTGATGACGGAGCCCTGAGGGGATATTCTCCCGCATTTGGTCTGATCAGCTAGTCAGGTCAGGTGCGGGTAAGGGGATGGGTCTGTTAAGATGTGGCAGGGGTAAACCAGTTCTGCTGTCGGGCCCTGCTGCGGATGTCACTGATTGCATTGCGCAGTTGACCCTTGTGCGGTGTGGTGCGGTGAGGATCTGTCCGTTCTCCCCTTTGGGGCTAAGATGCGAATGAATGTGTTTGAATGGATGAGTAAATGGGGAGTGTGTCGTCCTGCCTCGGCTACCTCCCTTTCCTTGGGGGAAGCAGCCTAGGTATATAGATAGATAGATCGTGTTTCACATTAATACATGACTTACATTGTTTTGTGATACAATTACTGTAACCTTCAAAAAAGATGATTTTGTAATCATATGAGAAATATAAATCGCACAAGTAACATTTCTCACTTTTCCTGTTACATGTCTCTCAGTCACATTTTCCTTAACAGTAGCAAAATTCTTAGGGGAAATAGAATTTGCTGGCTATGATTATGATCCTCATACACTGACATATGACTGATATAAAGCACTTCTTGACCTAACCAGTAAAATCACAGAGTTATTGAAAATACTCATGCAAAGTAAAAGGTGGGGTAGCATCGCGGTAACGTTTCTCACGCCACTTTTAAAAATTTATATAAAATCAGAATAAAAACATATGAATAATCTGGCCATGGCATAATGTATTGTGAGGTGTTGGTAGTATACCTTGCAAACAGCATTTATTTATATTGCCTACATAATACAAGTGAGAGTAGATCAGTAATTTATCTCTGAATATAACGTTTCTCACGATGGAATGACCCATTTACATCTCTCCACTCAGTTAACAGGGGCACCATAGTTGGCTCCACTTCACCTCGTAAAATGGTTCACCTCACAAAAATGGTTACCACTCACAGGTGTAAGTGTGTTCCTGGGTTACAGAAGTGAAATCAAAAGTACATTCAAGTCCCTTCCTTACTCTCAACTCTTCCATTCCACTGTAAACCTAGCCCTCCCAGGCGTAGCATTCAAGAACACACAACACATCCATCTAATCACTGTCCTCTGTATGTCTCAGCCAATGAATATCCTCTTCCTTTACTGCCCATGTCTCACTACCATCCAGCATTACACTCCTAACACATGTCCAAGATGAATATAATTTCCTGACCAACACATATACAACATAAGGTCCAATACTAGACCTCCTTTACTTAGCCTAAGGTGCCTTCATGTGGTGGCACTGATGTGTGAGAGTGGTGGAGCTGCCCAGGTATTTAAACATCCCTCAACACCTTCCCTATCTCTGTATGGAGGATGATGGAAAAAAAAAAATATGTTCATGCTTGGTTTGTAAAAATCCACTAACTGTGTATATTAAAATAAAAAAAGAACTAAAGCTAAAGAGGGATGCCTTCACCTGGTGACACTAATATACAACCTCCCTCAACCCACAATTTCAAATAAGGAGGATGGTGGAGAGCATGGAGAGTGAGAGGCTAATGAAGATAATGTATGTGAGTGAGGTGGAGAGGAGGAGAGGGAGGGGGAGGCCAAGGATGAGATGGAGGAATGGAGTGGAGAGGTATATGAGAGAGAGGGGTGTGAGCTGGGACCAGGGCAGTGAAATGGCGGGGGACAGGGCAACATGAAGGCGATTTGCTTGTGGACAACCTTTATGGGATTAAGGCGTCTGGTAATAGACAGAGAGATAGGATGGTGGACTGCAGGAGAAGAGCAACATCAGCCTGCAGTCCACTATATTTCATAATCTACCTTTCGATTCACTTTCATCACTTCACCCACAGATAAACAAACCGAGATACATGAAAGCAACAAAACCACACGTGCCCTATGGTAACATGCCACACATACCTTCACTATAAGCACGCGCACGTGCACATGCACAAACACACACACGCAAAGATTCATATCCTGATGGGCCTGAAGCAATAACAAGAACAAAGAGGCATCACATTCACACACTTACCACATTCTACAGGCAGGTGTTGGGGTTAACGTCCATTACAGTTTCAAGTTAGCTGGGGATTCCTCTTCTTCTTCTTTCCGCCTCTCTCTAGGCAGCTTCCACGGGTGACAATCAACTCACGCACCTGAAAAATATATTTACACAATTAGTCCTTTCCTTCTGAACCTTAAGTTTACCTGGTAAGAAACGTATCTGGTGGCATCAAGAACAATGTCATTTGGGGACAACAACAGGGTGACATGGAGGCAATTTGTTTGTGGCCACCCCTGGAGGCATCTGGCAAGATTTTTTTTTTTTTTTTTTTAATGCACAGAAGGAACACAAGGCTACAAGCCCACAAGACTGTTCCCTCCAAGAAAATATAAAAACACGATAACAGAAGCCATATTCAAGACCCAATCATTTCAAGATGCCTGGACACACTGTATTTAAAACACTAAAGATCACAGACAGTACGAAATACAAAGACAGTTCCAGAGTTGACCTGTTGCATACATGAAGTACTGAATGTAATGGTTAACTCTTGCATTTGAGCGTTTACATATTACAGAGTGAAAAAAAAAAAAATGCCACCATGGACTGAATTAATGTGTCTTTCAAAACAAATAATGGAATCAGACTTAACATTCAGGAACAGACTCAGCACTCTTTCTCTCTCTCTCTCTCTCACACACACACACACACACATACACAAAAGGGGGCGATGCCTGGTAGATTTACCCCTTAATACACTTAAAGCATGTATTTCTCAGGAGTACCTGGAAAATAAACAAAGAATTAGGACAAGGTGAAGTGCTATAATGTTAATACATGACAATTGCTGAAAAACGTGGAACTATGCAAAATAATAATAAGACTAATAATAATCAAAATAAAGCATTAAGACAAGGTGATGTGCTATAATATTAATGGATAACAACTGATTGCTAAAAATCTTGGAACTATGTAAAATAATAATAATAATAATTAATAATAATAATAACAATTATAATTTGGTGGTAAATGAAAAATAAAGCACTAAGACGACGGTAAAGAACTGTAATTTACGTTAATGAATAAACGACGAAGTGAAAAATTGGAAACTAAACCAGTAAAAAAATATATAAACAATTAACCCCTTAAACGCGGATCGTCTCATTTGCGACGCTCGGCCAAAAGGACATAACGGCGGATCGTCGCATTTGCGATTCTAGTAAATTTTGAATAACCGCGGGCAAGCAGGCTCCAGCTGGTATTGTCTATCAGTACCACCACCCTCTAGCTACAACTAGCATACTTTACCTTTGTACTACTGACCTCAGTTGTTGCCAAATATCGCGTTTTCCCCCCGTCCCCCCCCCACCACGGCCCGGCCAGCCTGGCTGTGATACATGGCAGCGCTCTGAGCGCTCAGAACTGTAAATCTGCGCTCTCCTCTCACAAGCAGTTTATGCTACTAGGAAAGGCTTGTTTCCCCAGTTGTAACACTAGCTTTTTTTCTCACGGTTTGCCCCTGTTTAGCGTCAGTTTACTGCAGGCTTTCAAAGTGACATTATGGCGAGTTCTAGCTCTTCCCAGTCAGTGCAAGCGGCCGACAGGAACGAGAATAAAGTGGCGGGCTTAAGGCAGAATAAAAAGCGCGCCGTGGTGATCATTTGGGAAGTAATATGATTGAAAATAATGTAGTATACATGTTTTTAGCTGTGAAAATGAAAATGTTTGTTGAGTGACGGGAAGATCGCCGCCACAGTGCATGTCGGCCGTACGCTCCGTTGATTTTAGCCTTATTTTCAGTGCTTATTGTACAAATACGGATTCCTAACTACCTTTACGTTGTAGTATAAAGTTAACTGTGACAGAATGAGGCTGTGGTAGAGGGGAAACCGGGTTGCTGGAGGTGTGAAAGTGAAGATTTGGTTACCCAACTTTGCAAGTCTCCACAAGTCCTTGGGTAGTCCACAAAGGCTCAACACCTGTCTCTGGAGAAAGCTGAATGTAAGTACTATCTGCCATACCAAGTATAATGTTCTAGGGTTAATCTCTGATTTTTGGCGAATATTTTCCTACAGGTACTCAGACCGCGATACAACCCCGCCACTCGGGGGGGAACAACTGTACACGGCCGCGTTTAAGGGGTTAAGGAGGTAGGTAAAAAAGCAAGCAGGTAACTATACAGGTAAGCAGGTAAGTAAATAAGCAAGAAGGTATTTAAGTATGAGCCAGGCACACTCACCTGGCTGGATACTCCTTAATAAAGTCATTCAGAAAAGAAATTGAGAGACGAGAGATACCCCAAGGCAAGCGAAATCCAAATGGGCCACGGTTTTCGCACTTCACCATACAAGGAGACCACCGATGCATGTCCAATCTGAAATAATGTGAAAATTAATAAAAGCAGCTGAAAAAAAAAAAAATAATATTTGAAAATAAGAAAGGTATATGACAGGGGGTGTGAGCTCAGGGAAGGGCAGCAAAATGGCAGGGGACAGGGCAACATGGAGAGGATTTGTTTGTGGGCAACTTCTCTATCTATCTATCTATTGCCAGACGCCATAATCCCATAAGGGGTAGCCACTTGACTTTGTTTTATGGGGAGGGGCACTAACCCTCCACCAACCCACTTGTTGACACGTAGCGAGCACGTATGGTTTGATTATATGGTTACCACCCAGCGTTGTAAATGGTTTCTTGGCTTACAGGACATCAAGAAACCATTTACAACGCCGGGTGGTAACCATATAACCAAACCATATGTGCTCCCTACGTGTCAACAAGTGGGTTGGTGGAGGGTTAGTGCCCCTCCCCATAAAACAAACAACTCAAAGTCAAGTGGCTACCCCTTACGGGATTATGGCATCTGGCAATAGATAGAGATAGTTAAGTTGCCACAAACAAATCCTCTCCATGTCGCCCTGTCCCCAGCCATTTTGCTGCCTTTCCCCAAGCTCACACCCCCTGTCATATACCTTTTTTTATTTTCACAAATCACTGGGTAATATTCATCAATGACTTTTACAGAGAGAGAGAGAGAAATACTGGAAAAAAAACAGAAATTGGGAAAAAAAAAAAATATTGTAAAAAAAATATATATATATATAAAATAGGATATACTTTTCCTTCCAATTAAGCATCACTTGCAGCTGTGGTACCCCAGTTCGTCCAAATGATAATAACCATAAATCACAGGCAAGCAACTGCTCCTGATGCGCCATCCTGTGGACAAAATAGTAATGTTAAAACTGGAAAGAAAATCAACATAAATATACTCAATTAAAAAAGCAGCCCACGAATCCAATTTAATATATCAAGCCTCTGAATATCTATCTACCGAGACGTCTTAATCCTGTAAGAGGTGGTCACAAACAAATCGCCTCCATGTCACCCTATCCTCCGCCATTTCATTGCCCTCCCCCCAGCTCACACCCTCTCTCTCATATATTACTCTAATTCCAGTGAGTAATATTCATCAATAACTTTTACAGAAAAGACAATATTATAGACAGATAGATAAATAGACAAATACTTAACTTCCAATTGGGTGTCATCTGTGGTTGTTGCAATACCCCAGTCCGTCCAATCAGTAAGACCCATCAACAGCAGGCAAGTAACTGCTCTGGCTGGGCCAACCTGTGAGCAAAAAAAAAAAAAAAAAAAAAAAAAAAAAAAAAAAAAAAAAAAGGCCTTCCTAAAAGAAAAAGAAATTGTATGGAAATCAGTTTCGTTAGGTTCAGGGTGCCTTCACGTCGTGGCACTGACAACCAGGCAGTGGAGTTGCCTGGTTATGAGCTACAAATGTCCCTAACTACCTCCCTATCCCTGTCGAAAAAGATAAATCTAAGCCTGCAGTCTACAAGGTTCACATTAATGCAAGTCTGAGGTCACGTCAATGTTACATGATAAACTATATCTAGTCACAAAAATCACTAAAAGTGAATAAATCACAAAAGAAATATCATCATAACCCGTATTTCATCTGCAAAAATATAAATCATCGTAATATTACACTCGAGGTATAGGCAAGCGAATGACTAAACAAGACGCTTCCTCATGGGTCACCTATATCCTTCATTTCGATGTCCACTTGTCACCGTCATTCCTCTTGCTCTTGAATACCGATGAAGTCTATCACATATTTTCACGTCTTGCTATCCGCTGACCCACAAATTTGACTTGAAAACACCAACTGGATCGCCAGTCTCAAAATGGCTCTGTCCCCCTCCGGCAGGAAAACATCCGGGACCTAAAAAAATTTATAGCGACATAAAACCAGCGTCTGACTGATGATAATAACAATAAAAATAGTAATATCAAAAATAATAATAATAACAGTAATAATATATCCCTCTAAAGCAAGGAGGTTGTCTGCAAGCTTGCAATCGACGGGGTTCACACAGGTAAGCCAGGGACCCCCAACAATTACCCTACATTAAGCTAAATCTCAACCACAGCCACAAAATTCACTGCCAGAAATGAACAAATCACACTCAAGAATATCATAAGAGCCTGCATTTCCTCTTCACAAATATTATTCACCTTAAACTTTCGCTCCAGGTACGGGGCCAGCAAAGTAACGGAACAGACGCTTACCTCGAGTGATCCATACCCATTACTTCGATGTCCACTTCATGTCACCGTCCTCCCCTCATGATCCTGGGAATCTTTGAAGACTTTCTGGCCCGTTTTGAAACGTCTTGCCATCCGATGACAAGTCCGACGAAAACCAGCAGCATCTCCAGCATCCCGCCCACCGTCTCCGTTCACGAAATGGCTGCCAGCCTCCGGTCCGGGACCTTAAAAATTTTTATAGCGACACAAACTCACCGTCTGATTGATAATAATAATAAAAATAATAGAGAAAAATATATAAAACATTCTGGAGGAAAGAAATGAGCCAATTAGGAGTTTACCTTCATTATTACCCTTGCATTTATGAACCATAGAAAACGCGTAATCTTACCTTATGGACCAGGGAAAACGGATTCCCGAGAATTGTTCTGTATTTTGTATATATGGTAAACAACTAAAATATCTGAAATCTTAGCATCTATTCAACTGTCTGTAGCCTCAATCCCGAGAGGGGTAGCCAGAAAATAATATCCACCATGTCAACCTGTCCTTCGTCATCTGGCTACCCTTCCTCCAAATCGTATACCTCCATCTCATCCTAGGTCTCCCCCGTCCTTCCACACCATCAGGCTGCCCTTTCCTCCATATCATCCTCAAATACTCCATCTAATTTTCCATCTATTTCATCTCTCTCTCCATCTCACGCATCCCTTCATCTTTTGTCCCTCTCTCTTCGTCTCCATCAACCCTCCATCCATTCTCTCCCCATCTCCCTCACTCTCACCTATCATCCCTCAGTCTCTTCTCTCCCTCACCATCCCTTTCCAACCTCAATCTCATCTCACTCCACCTCCATCTCTCATCCCTCTACCCATTCTTTCTCGCCCTCTTCATGTCTTCTCCCTCCGTGAAATCTCATCAATTCTTTCTCCCACTCTCCCTTCATCATCCTTCTCCCTCCGCATCATATTCCTCCTCCAACTCGTCTATTCATACTCCTACGAAAGTCAATAAAATAGGTCTAATAACCAAGGAGACTCATTCCTACTTTATTGCAAAAGGGTTGCAAAGGGTCAATTTCTCGCAGCCACACCCACAATCCGTTGCCTGGGCTAGTTCCATCAGATGAAAAACCAGCTATAATGAACTTTTGAAACGAGAAAATTTTAATCCACTTTATAGGCAGTAGTAGTAGTGTTTTAAAAGGCAGTTAAAACTTTGAATGGTAAAAAACACTAATTTACCACAAGGGGAGGGGCTTCCAATTTTTTTTTATTCAAATGGGTGTTACAGGTTACTTAGGTTAGATTATGTCTCACTGATTATGAAAGATTAGGGATAGGTTAGGTAGAAATTTTGGTCTGATAGGAATTGGGGGCTTCCAACATTGGTTCAGTGGCAATCGTAGGTAATCAAGGGGGGGTCTGGGGGTCATAGTTTAGGGTATGTTGACAGAACCATAGATAAGCTGACTCAGGTGTCTAGCCAGCTCCCTTAAATTCTCTGATGTTTTTATGTGGCATGTGTAAGGAGTAATGCAGTATGGTTGGAAGACATGGGCAGCAAAGGTGGATGTTCGTAGGCTCAAACGTACAGAAATTAACATTAAATGTATATGTAGTGCATCCTTGAAAGAAAGGCTAAGGGAGCTAAGTTTAGGATTGAAGAGTTTAGAAGGATGGGACTGGAGTGTATGGAGGTGTGATGGGGGCTAGATTGAGATGGTTTGGCCATGAGAGGACAAATGGATGTGAAAAATAAGTGTGCATGTCAGGTAGTGTTGCAAAAGCCAGACCAAAAGAAATGGGACAAGGTCATAGTGCGACATCAGGGTTAAGGGACAATAGGGAGGCTGCCAGAGATTGAGCAGCATGGAGAACTACCATCAGGTGACCAAGGCCGACCCACGTAACAAACTTTTCTATATAAGTTTTGCAATCTAAAATTAAAATGCCCGCCGTGCCCGCCGCCGGACCTCCCACCTCACCACCCCCCACCCCACCACCGGGCCGCCACCGCACCACCACCCCAGGAGGACACAACGGTGGGGTTAGTGACCCCGATCAAGAAGGTCACCAGGACATCACGATCCTGGGCCCCTGTTCCCCGCAATTGCCCCAACCCCAGGTGACCAGGGAAAGGAAACTACATTGCGGGCGGAGCAATGGTCGTCAGAATAGGGGTGGGACTGAACAAGTTGCAGTCCCAGATAACACCATATTGACGGCTTTGTTACACCCTCTAGGGCAGGAGGCCCAAGGCTACCACCTAACAAAGTGCACAAAGGGTAAGGCGACCCAAGGCTCCGGCCTTAGTACACCAGAGAGAGAGAGTTGCCCCACTGCATCCCTCTCTTGCTGTTCTCCCCTTCAGGAGCAACACCGCGCTGACGGTCTATATACGTGGCGGGGAAGGAGCGGCCTCGTACGCCCTTCAGTTGTTCCTGATCGGACAGATCAGCTTCCGGCTACGGCCAGAGTACGGACCAGGGTAAAGAGCCCCTGCTACCGTACGTGTAGCCCTTCCCTATTACGCGAGCAACACCGCGCCGACGGTCTATATACGTGGCGGGGAAGGAGTGGCCTAGTACGCCCTTCAGTTGTTCTCAGTAAAACGGGTAGGCACTCGGCTCCAGCCAGGGCACGTACCAGGGTAGAGAAGCCCCTGAAGGTAGTTTCAGTTCGTAATGGAGAGAGTGTGGCCTCTATGCCCCTCACTCCGGCTTGTCCCCTACTACGGGAACAACACCGCGCCGACGGTCTATATACGTGGCGGGGAAGGAGCGACCTAGTATGCCCTTCAGTTGTTCCTCGTACGCCGGGCAAGTCCACGGCTACAGCCAGAGTACGTACCAGGGTAAGGCGACCCAAGGCTCCGGCCTCAGGATGTAGGCCTACTAGAGAGGACACGAGTGACGTGAGTCCTTCTCCAGCCTCTTTCCCTTGTGGAAGCCCTTCGTCACCACCCGGGAATATAGCCCTGGAGGAGACGCTAGAGTGGTGGCAAGGCCCGATATCGGACTTACTGCCCATGCCCGGGAGTTCCTTGTTCCTGCCCGAGCCTCGAAGGAGACGCTGCCGCAGCCCAGTCCTGACGGCGCCTCTCCCCCTTGGTGCCCACAGTCCCAGGACACCCAGGCCAGACTCTCCAGTTCCTGGCGAAGGCGATCCGGGCTCCCTCACTCAACGGAGCCAAAGACGACAGGCCCGACTACTCCGGTTGTTTGGTCCCAGTCCTGAGGGCCACCTATCAGGTCGAGGCCCCCAGACCAGAGGGCATCCCTGCACCACACCGACGCGGCCCCAGCACGAGGGCTGCCTATCAGGTCGAGACCCCCAGACGGGAGAGCCTCCCTGCATCCCACCTACGAGTGTGACCCAGAGTGAACGTTACCTAGGAGATATAGGAAAACTGTGACTCCCCCCCCCCTGTGTCAAGAACAAGTCGGGAAAACGAACAGTGAACAGTGACTAAGTGGAGAACAGTGTAGTTGATAGTAGCCCACAAGAACTCAGTGTTGGCAGGGCAGAGAATGAACTTTATTGTGAACTTTCTGTGAACACCTGAGGCGAGGGTGCGCGGGCCCATCAAAAGCCTGAGTGTGAGTGTCGCCGTAACAAGGTGACGATGTCGAGTGTCGCTATCCGCACCCTACCTTATTTATAGCAATATTTCCCATACAGACTCCCAATCTTGTTTATTCCCTATGTGAACCATTCTATATATATCCTGCCTAAAAGTGACACATAATACTATAGATAATTCAAGATCTCCCTGTATGAACATTGTAGTGTGTGCTAAGTGTAACTCTATTTTGTGGTGCTGAATATTAACTCTGTGTCTCTGTTCCCCTGTATCTCAAATATCACTCTACGTGTATTGTTACGGTTAGAATTAAGGTAATAGATGTGTTAAGGTATACTGCCTGGTTTTTATGTCCTGTTCCTTTGTTGGTGCTTTACTTCCGGTCTAGAAAGAGGACCCCGCTTCAGTAGCTAGTGTTTTTACGATGAGAAGTCGCCTTAAAAACACCAGCATAACACTGGTGGCAAGCGGTGGTTCTGGATCCGAGTAAAAGCACGGAGGAACGATAAAAAGGAAACTTGCACAATGGCAGCCAAACCGCACATCCAATTACCGAGATTCAACCCGCACCAATGCGACATTGAAGTATATTTCGATATGGTCAAACATAGGGAGCACGTATGGGTTGGTTATATGGTTACCACCCAGCGTTGTAAATGGTTTCCTGGCTTACAAGAAACCATTAGGGTTGTCACTCAATGTAAAGCCACCTGAAAAGGAGAGAAAAGCAATAAGAAGTGACAGGAAAGATGGGAGAAATAGGAAGAGAGGAGGGCAGGCACAGAAAAAGAATGATAAAGGCTAAGAAAGAAGTAGGTAGCACTGCATCAAGTGAGTGGATGATGATTGCCACCTCCTCCCTCACACACACACACACACACACACACACACACACACATATATATATATATATATATATATATATATATATATATATATATATATATATATATGTTGGGTCTGGTTAGTACTTGGATGGTGACCGTCTGGGAACACCAGATGCTGTTGGCATCCCTACGTGTCAAGTGGGGTTGGTGGAGGATTAGTGCCCCTCCCTGTAAAACAATTAACTCTAAGCCATTGGCCACCCCGTCTGGGATACATGGCGTCTGGCAATGAATGAATGAATATATATATATATATATATATATATATATATATATATGTATTTATATATATATATATGTATATATATATATATCAGTAGGATAGAAGTTGTGGAAGCAATGAAGAAAGTTAAATCGGGGAAAGTCCCAGGAATTGATGGAGTGTGTGGTGAAATGCTGAAGCATGGGGGACAGATAGTAGTAGAATGGATGTGGAAGATGTGCAGAATGGCCTGGGAGGAAGGTAGAGTCCCGGAGGATTGGAAGTCAGGTATAATTATTCCCTTGTACAAAGGAAAAGAGGAAAAAGAAGTGTATGGTAATCATAGGGGCATTTGTCTTCTTAGTATAATAGGAAAAGTGTATGGTAGGATACTTATTGACAGAGTTAGAGAAAGAACAGAGAAATTAGTTGGAGAAGAACAGGGAGGCTTTAGGAAGGGAAGAGGTTGTGTAGATCAGATATTCATATATATATATATATATATATATATATATATATATATATATATATATATATATATATAT
The DNA here is from genome assembly GCF_032717465.1 of Coenobita brevimanus. Taxonomy (NCBI): domain Eukaryota; kingdom Metazoa; phylum Arthropoda; class Malacostraca; order Decapoda; family Coenobitidae; genus Coenobita; species Coenobita brevimanus. The sequence continues at coordinate 39,850,663 of NC_137046.1, forward strand.
ATATATATATATATATATATATATATGTATGTATATATATAAATATATCAGTAGGATAAAAGTTGTGGAAGCAATGAAGAAAGTTAAATCGGGGAAAGTCCCAGGAATTGATGGAGTGTGTGGTGAAATGCTGAAGCATGGGGGACAGATAGTAGTAGAATGGATGTGGAATATGTGCAGATTGGCCTGGGAGGAAGGTAGAGTCCCGGAGGATTGGAAGTCAGGTATAATTATTCCCTTGTACAAAGGAAAAGAGGAAAAAGAAGTGTGTGGTAATCATATTTGTCTTCTTAGTATAATAGGAAAAGTGTATGGTAGGATACTTATTGACAGAGTTTGAGAATGAACAGAGAAATTAGTTGGAGAAGAACAGGGAGGCTTTAGGAAGGGAAGAGGTTGTTTAGATCATATTCATTCTTAGATCTTTAGTGAAAAAGTTTCTAGAGAAGGGAAAGAAGTTTTATGCGGCTTTCATGGATTTGGAGAAAGCATATGACAGGGTGGATAGACAAGGATTGTGGAAAGTGTTAAGAATATAGAGAGTAGATGGGAAGTTGTTGAATGCTGTGAAGAGTATGTACGATGGTGCGAAGGCTGCAGTGCATGTGGATGGTGAACTAAGTGAATGTTAAGTGTATATATATACACGTAACATTCAAATTTCCATGACCATAATACTGTACTGTATACTTATCAATAGGACTCAATAACATTTTAGGTGAAAACTTAAGCCAGCAAGTGTACTGTAATATTTTGCCTGCAGAATCACAGTGGTTGCTTTCAAGAGAAAATTCATCCTCATGTACAGCACATTATGGAGTATATATATATATATATATATATATATATTTAGACTTTAACCATGCAGTTATCCCCCCAACAGCATAGACCTACATAAATAAGTAAACTCTGTATCATACACATTCTCACTTTCAACAAGGCCTCTCCACTTCAGCCTTCAGAAGACTTCCTGATGTATTTTGTATGAGTTGAAGTGCTATGACAGGCCATACACTATACACGATATATGATAAACACACTGCACTTCCATGACATACATTACAACAACAAATTTTACTTATAGTCAAGAATACTTACTTCCAGTGCACACAACTGAGGGCTCACTCTTCTTTGCCACTTTGGAATAAAACAGCCTTTTTTTGTCTTAGCTATCACAGTATTTACATTATTTCAGTTGTGTAGAAAAAATGCAGTAGCTAGCTATATTACAAACATGTATATGCAGCCTGTTGCCTGACTTCATAACTTATGAGGCACCCACACCTCTAGTTTGGCTTGGACATTCAATGATCGCAGTTCTTCCAAAATTAACGTAAAAATAATGTTATTATTCTGGGATCTATCTAAAAATTATATGGATATGTTTGATACAACATAGTGGGTCACCTTCCCACAACAGGCTTTTGTCTGAGGTAAATATACAGTATAGTGTACCTTATTCAGGCACAGACCATGCTGACAGTCAATACTCAGCTTTAAAAGTCTGGTTAAATTTAAAGTACTGTAAGAGTAACCATAAGAGGTTAAATAACATTTCTGTGTAGTATTGTAAAAATGTCACCTTATGAAGGCTGTGTGTGTGTGTGTGTGTGTATTTACCTAGTTGTGATATACAGGAAATCAGCTATGCTTGTGGGTTCCTGTCTCTTTTTCTCAAAAAGCCAAATTTTACTTTGAACCTGTTTAAGTTTTTAGACTGGATGATTTCTTTGTCCAGGCTATGCCACAGGTCTATGCATCCATATGGAAAACTGTATTTTTTTTTTATATCCTTCAAGCAACCTAGCTTTTTCGGTTTCATTACGTGTCCTCTTGTTACTCTTCCATCCCATACACAAAGATATTTTCTATCAATTTTATCTACTCCCATCATGGCCCTGAACACTGCAATACCCCCTCTGTCTCCTTTCTTTTAGGGAAGGCAGATCCAGCTTTTCCAGCCTCTTTCTCTATAACAGATCTGCCAGGATAGGGGCCATCTTGGTTGCTGTTCTTTGTATTCTCTTGATCTTGTTAATTTCTTTCTTTTTGTGCGGGGACCACACTACTGCCACATATTCCAACCTGGGGCGGATCATGGCCACTATCAATTTTTTCATAATCTCCTCATTCACGTAATGAAATGCCACTCTTATGTTAGTCAAGAGATTGTACATCTCTCGTAACTTGTTAATGTGTTTTTCTGGTGACAAACTATCCTGGACCAGCACTCTCACGTTTCTCTTCTCTTGCTTTTGTGATTGGTTCATTACCCTGATATAATTCAGTGATGGCCTCTTGGTACTTTACCCATTTCCAATATTTTACATTTTTTTGTGCTGAATTTCATTTCCCACATCCGGCTCCAATCATGAATCCTATCCAGGTCTTCCTGCAGCATCTTACAGTCTTCCTTGACTTCTACTCTCCTCAAGACCTTTGCATCATCAGCAAACCGATATGTATAACTGCTCAGTTCATCTACCATATCATTTACATAAATCAGGAACATTACTGGAGCAAACACCAAGCCCTGTGGGACTCCACTTGTCACTTCCCTCCATCCAGACATTTTGTCATTTATTACTGTCCTCATTTGTCTGTCTCTCAAGAAGTCACTCATCCACTCCAGGAGGTTTCCCTTCAGTCCTCCTATATGCTCCAATTTCCATATTAGTCGCTTGTGGGGTATCTTGTCAAAGGCTTTCTCCAAATCTAAATGAACACAGTCCACCCAGCTGTCTCTCTCCTGTATCACGTCAATCGCTCTTGAATAAAAGCTCAGCAAGTTGGAAACACACGCCCTTCCACTTCTGAATCCAAACTGATTTTCAGCCAAAATGTTCATCTCCAGATATTTTATACATCTATCTTTCAGGATTCTCTCGCACAATTTTGCGACTATGATGGTCAGGGACACTGGTCTATAATTCAGGGGTTCTTCCTTGTTTCCTCCCTTCTAAATTGGTACCGTACTGCACTGGTCGTCTTCCATTCCCGAGGCACTTTCCCTTCTTCCAGAGAACGCACAATTAAACTGTGAATCTTATCTGCCAGTTGTTCTCTGCATTCTTTTACCCAAGTAGATATTCCATCAGGTCCTGGGGCCCTCCTTACATCTTGAGTTTCCAGTAATATATATATTTACTGCACTTCCACTTTTATACACCGCTTCCCGTCCGATCAGCGAAGTTAAGCAACGTTGGGTCTGGTTAGTACTTGGATGGGTGACCGCCTGGGAACACCAGATGCTGTTGGCATCCCTACGTCAAGTGGGGTTGGTGGAGGATTAGTGCCCCTCCCTGTAAAACAATTAACTCTAAGCCCTTGGCCACCCTGTCTGGGATACATGGCGTCTGGCAATGAATGAATGAAAAATCACTGCATTTCTAGTCACTCCGACTCCACAAAATCCTTTTCTTTGGTGAAAACTGATTGGAAACATTTGTTTATTATTTCAGCTTGCATTGCTGCATCTTTATAGACCTCTCCTTCTACTTTCAGTCTGGTGATTCCTTCTTTTTGTTTCAACTTGTCATTAACAAATCTATAAAACAATGTGGGTTCTTCCTTACATTTGTCATTATACCATTTTCAAAGCTCCTTTCTTCCTCTATATGTATTCTTGTATATTCATTTCTAGTTCTTCCACATTCTTCTTTTGTTCTACTATTACCTCTTTCTCCAGTTGTTCCATGCCCTGTCCCTCTCTTTTTTAGCTATCATGCACCTTCTGTTAAACCAATCCTTCTTCCTGTTTTCTTTCCCACTTACTCTTGGCAATTATTTTTCCACTCCTGAATTATAGAAGTCTAGAAAGATATCCCACTTCTTCTGTATCTCTCGTTTCTCTGAATTTTCTCCAATCTGCATTTTCGAAAAATTTCCTCAATCCTGTAAAGTTTGCTTTCCCAAAGTTGTATCTTCCCTGCCAATAAAGCTCATCTCTTGGCACCACATTCCCTTTTATCATCTGGAACTCAACGACCACATGATCACTTTTTCCTATAGGACGCAGATATTTCAAAGATTCAATTACGTCAGGTTCTTTGGTCAACAGTAAATCTAGTCTTGCTGGCATGTCATCATCTCTAAATTTTGTCTCTTCTTTGACCCACTGGGTCATAACATTATTCAATGCTATATTTAACAATATTGTACCCCACAAATCTTCACTGTCTTCTGAGTCCCATTCCTCCCAGTTCACCTCTTTACAATTAAAATCACCCATCAGAATTATGTTGTTGCTTTGGTCAATCACTTTCTGTAGATAATTAACCATGTCTGACAACATCTGGTATTCATCATCATTCCATGCCCTTGTCTTAGGTGGAACATATACCACTGCGATGGCTCTCTTGCCATTCTCTCCAGTTTCTAGTTTCATATTTATTGCTTCAGCATTACCCTCTCACAGGTCCACATTTTCCACATTGATGTTGTTCTTCACTGCAATCATCACTCCTCCCATTTTTATCTTTTCTGTTTCTTCTCCACAGTTTGTATTTACCATCTCCCATATGGATATCAATATCCACTGTTAACTTGGTCTCTACAAAGCACATAATATCTGGTTCATGTACCCTCAAGTAATTGTTGATTTCTAACCTTGCCAATATTAAACCATCAGCATTAGTATATGCCACTTTCCAACTTTTTCCATTGTTCTTTATTCCCTTTTCTCTCCCTCTCTTCACCAATATCACTTCCTCAATTTCTGATTCATAACTCTCCAACAGAACACTGTCTTCTCTTCCTCTGTTCTCTTCGTTTTTTCCACTTGCTTTCTTTACTAACTCCTTTACTTTAGCTCTTTCTTCCTCATTTGCATCTCTCCTTATCCAAACATTCTTGAACTCCTCCTTTTCTGATAACTTCCATGTTCTGTTGATGATTTCATTTACCATTACCTGCAATTTAAACTTTAAGTGGCCTTGACCATCCTTCCCCGTACTTTCCTAACCTAAACACTTCTTCAGTCTCTTCTTGAGCTTCGCTGTTACCCTCCATAACTACTGATATTATCTCTTTAGCCTTACTCAGTTCTTCTCCTTCCCTTTCTGATCTTAAACTCTTGAAATTATCACACACTTCTTCTTGTCTGCTACATCCCTGACTTAAGATTCTCAACTTCTTAGTACCCTAACCACTTCCTTTCCCACCTTTTCCTTTCTCTGTTGTTCTATAATCTCTTTCAAATTTATATTTCCTTCCTCTTGAATTTTTTTCCATCCCTTGTGTTGCTCCTTGATTTCCTTAATATGCTCATCTTGCATCCTTGATTTTGATTCTTGCTCATCTAGTTTACTTTTCATTGCTCATCTAGTTTACTTTTCATCCTCTCCCTTTCATCTTCCAACCTCTTATTTTCCCTCTTGAGCCGTTTTATTTCATTTGAGGCAGATTCGTTACTCAATTTTAATTCCGCAACTTGCCTTTCTTGTTCTACACTGTGTGTACAGATGTTTTCTAAGTTGGTCTGAAGTATCTTAACCCTATCAGGTTTTTGGGCCAGGCAGATTATGTCTGTGTCAAAGTCAGACACTCACGCTGACCCACATCTTTGCGGCCCGATATTATACTTTGATCACTCTGCGTAAATATACTTTTCAAGATAGAATGTTGCTTTTGGTGTAATTTTAAAGCTGAATAGTTGTACTTTATCGCAGTATGTTAAAAAATGGAGAACAAAGAAAGTAAAATGTCAAAATGATGAGTTGAAGTTAGGCAAACAGCAAAAACTTTATATCTTGCCGTAGAAAAATATTCGGCAAAAAATAACGAGTAAAGATATGTAAATTTGGTTTAAACCATGCAAAAATACAATAAATTACCTTTACAATGATATATAAATTATGGTAATTTTTGCATTTCATTGTGCAGTAATGCGAAAGAAAAGAGATGCACAATCTTATTTTAGGCTCGGCTGCATATTCGCTTCGTGATGTATTTCTTTGATCAGTCAGTGTAAATACACTTTTTATGATAGGATGCTGGTTGTAGTGTTATTTTGAAGCTGAATAGTTGTACTTTATCGTAGTATGTTCATAAAAGAGATCAGAGAAAAAAAAAAGCCAAAGTAACGAGTTGAAGTTAGGCAAAAATAAAAATTTTTATACCTTGCTGTAGAAAAATATTCACCAAGAATAAAGTTACAAAGAAACAAAGCTATGAGTCAGACCAGCTGTCCAATACCCCCACACATAGAATAACTATTCCGTGACAACATGCTCAAGCCTTTTTGTTATGATGCGTAAATGCAATCTATGGTGAATATTTTACAGAATATTCTTAATGACGATTAAAAGCGTCATCCGAATCTCTGAGGTTGGATTTGAAATGACGATCGAAATAGTCATTTGAATTTCAAAGGGTTAATCTCTTTCTCCTGTTCTAAAGCCCTTTCCTGCAACTCTATAATTAGTCCATACCTTTTTTAACTCCTGGACATTCTTCTCCACCACTTTCTCCACTCCTGCTATTCTTGTTTGGTTCAGTTTAGTGCTTCCTTTACCCTTATCCTCATCGGAGAAACCCGCAAATTCACCACCATCAGATGTAAACTACCTCCTTCTGCCATGGTGCAGTCTATGAAATCTTCCTACTTTCACAGTGTTTTTCACTTTTGTTTGACCGAAATCTATGTTTTTTTCACTGACATCAGACGGGATCACCACTCACGTATTCTATCTATCTATCTATAGCCCGACGCCCTAATCCCGCAAAGGGTGGCCGCAGACAAAACGCCTCCAAGTCACTGTCACCCACCATTTGACTCCCCTCCCCCCAACTCACCCCCCCCCTCCCTCATATACCTCTCAACTCCATCCCTCCACCTCATCCTCGGTCTACCCCTCCCTCTCCCTCCCTCCACCTCACCTACATACACCTTCTTAGTCAGTCTTTCATTCTCCATTCTCTCCACATGTCCAAACCACCTCAGTGTATTTCTCCTAATCTTTTCAACCACATCCACATCTACCCCACAACGTTCCTTCACTTCTTCATTCGTCAACCTGTCCCTCCACGTCACTCCACATGCTCCTCTCAAGTAACTCATTTCCACTGCTCTCACTCTTGACTTGTTCCCCTCTTGCAAGGTCCATGCCTCTATTCCATACGTCAGGGTAGGGATCACAATACCATCATACAGTGACTTCTTAACTTCCATACTCACCTCTCTATTTCTCATCACTGCTTTCAGTGTACCAACAACCTTTCTTCCCTGCTGTACCCTTTCACGTACTTCATCCCCCAAAGTTCCATTCTTACTCATCACACTACCCAAGTACTTGAATGCACTCACATTCTCCATATCCTCACCATCCAACCTCACTGCACACTCTGTGACTTCATTCCTCTCAAACACCATAATTTTACTTTTGTTTATATTAACTTTCAGCTTCCTCCTCCTACACACTGTCCCAAATTCATTCACCAAACCTTGCAACTCCCATTCATCTTCACTCAACAATACTGTATCATCAGCAAACAGCAACACCGGAAGCTTCCAAATCTCACCCTCATTTATTAGGGCCACCCCCACATCCACTGCCCTACCTTGCACCTCCTTTACAACTCCATCCATATATATATTAAACAGCCATGGAGACATCACACAACCCTGTTTCAGTCCCACACTGAGATCAAAGAACTCACTCAGCTCACCATCCACTCGCACCGTAGCCCTAGCTCCCTCGTACATACTCTTCACAGCACTCAACAATTTCCCCTCCACTCCATATATTCTTAATACCTTCCACATACCTTGCCTATCTATTCTGTCATAAGCTTTCTCCAAGTCCATGAAGGCAGCATACACTTTCCTTCCCTTCTCTAGATACTTCTCCACTAAACATCTTAGAACAAATATCTGATCTACACACCCTTTTCCCTTCCTAAATCCCCCTTGTTCTTCTCCAACTAGCTCCTCTGTCATATGCCTAACTCTATCAATGAGTATTCTACCATATATTTTACCAGTCACACTAAGAAGGCAAATACCCCTATGGTTACCACATACTTCTCTCTCCCCTTTTCCTTTGTACCGAGGAACAATTATTCCTGATTTCCAGTCCTCTGGAACCCTTCCCTCTTCCCAAGCCAATCTACACAACTTCCATATCCACTCCACAACAATCTCACCCCCATACCTAAGCATTTCACCACACTCTCCATCAATTCCTGGGGCCTTTCCCAGCTTAATCTTCTTCATCGCTTCCACTACTTCCGACCTACTGATCTCTTCCTCCCTCCTCTCATCTCTTCTTCTCCCAGCCATTCCCCAACCACTTATACTCACACTGCTCTCACTCTCTACATTCAACAAATCCTCAAAGTGCTCCTTCCATCTCCTCAATTTCTCTCTCTTCTCCACCAACAATCTATTATTCCTATATTTCACTCCCCTACTATTTCCCCTTTCACACTGCCTTACTTTCTTTACCTCCTTCCAAAACAATTTCTTACTCTCCCTCCATTTCACACTCAGATTCCTCCCAAACTCTTCATCCACTTTCTTCTTACTCTCCTTCACCAGTCTCTTAACCTCCCTTCTCCTGCTCACATATACCTCTCTCTTCTCTCTCTCATCTTCTCCCCTACCTCTACTCGCCAACCATTCACCATATGCCTTCTTCTTTTGTTCCACAGCTCGTTTCACCTCATCATTCCACCATGTTGTCCCTTGCACACCCTTGCATCTCCTCCTCACTCCACAAACCGCCTCACACGCTGCGCTTATCTCTTCCGTGAATATCTTACTCACGTATTCATTCACATAATCGCAGTAGGTTAGTCTACTTTTCGCTGCTGATTATTTCCCCATGATCTAGAAAGAGTTCTGTCTCTGTCAGCGACCTGTGTGTGTGTGCGTGTAATTTATATATATAGATATATAAATAAAAATATATATATATATATATATATATATATACAGTATATGTATACAGTATATATATATATATATATATATATATATATATACAGTATATGTATACAGTATATATATACTGTAAATAGTTATACAATAAAACCTCAATATAATGGACTTTAATAGACCAAAATTCACTTTTATCAGAATCAAGGAGCCACCGGACTAAATTCTTATACTGTATATCGGAAAAAGTCTGATAATGCCAGAAGCGGTCCAGACTGCCTGACCACTTCAGCTATGTTCACCACAATAAGGTAAATAAAAGACATGTTTATGAGTGTGCAGTATAGTATTATTACAATACATTATATATATTATACCATTTGATTACTGTAGTGATTTTTTGATTAATGTAGTGTCTGTATAATACAGTACAGTACTGTACTGCAATGGTAGTGAAAACAGTTTAAAAACCATTGGTGCGATCCAGACTAATGTCTGATATATCGGAAAATGTCTGGGTTAGCAGGGGGAAGTCCAGATGTCGCTTTCATCAGAATTTTGCTTTTTTTTTTTTTTTTTTAATGGCTTGGGTCCCAATTAGTCTGTTATAGTGAGATTTTACTATATATACAGGTCCTCCCCCACTTACGGTCAACTTACACATTTTCGCACTTATGAATTTGTACTTTCAGTAAAATATTCAATAGATTACAGTACATAGAATTACATGAGATATTCAACACTTTATTATAAAATAGGCCTTGTGTTAATGATTTTGCCCAACTGTAGGCTAATGTAACTGTTTTAAGCACATTTAAAAGGCTTGGTAGGCTTGGCTAGGCTATGATGTTTGGTTGGTTAAATGTATTAAATGCATTTTTGACTTACAAAAAAATTTACTTATGAACAGCTTCTCGGAACATAACTTATTCATAAGTGGAGGAGGGCCTGTGTGTGTGTGTGTGTGTGTGTGTGTGTGTGTATATATATATATATATATATATATATATATAAGTAATCCCTCCAATATCCGATGTAATAGAGCCAAAGGCATGTCCGGATAGTGATCCTGTCCGGATATTGGGCCCCAGCCTCCTGGACTTGTACTTATGGACCCTAACTCAGAAAAACGCCTATACAACTCTCTCTGGACATGCATTGCACCTATTTAAGACCCAAATCACACCAATAAGGGACATAAAAGACTGAAATGCAAAAGAACCGTAAAATGAGGTTTTAGAGGTGAGTTTATACAATATTAAACATTCTGGGTACTTACAAGTCCCTGGCTCCTGGACTGGTTTGAACCGCCAGTTTGCAGTCCACAGTTAATCCTTTGCGCTCTAAATTCTAACTTCTTAACACTGCACAACACTGTAAATTCCCATGTGTTCTAGTGGCTACGTATTGCAGTTTATTAACTGTTTATTCACAAAAAACAAGCACCTGTGGCTTGCATTGCTATAAGCATCTGCTCTCAATCGGAGTTAGGCTGTGACTGTTGATGATGGCGGGGTAACAGAGTTGCCAGATTGCAGTGGCCACATTACCAAACTCCTCAATTTTCATTACCATTTTTAACTTTCATTACCAAATTCGTAAAGCTAGCATCTATTCTTCACTAATTATATACACAAGTGGAAATACATGTAATCACTCTTCTTATAATTAACAGCATGTTGATTATTATCACGCTATATAGGCTACCAAATTAATCAGAGAGAGCAAGCAATCCACCATCTCCATCCTGTGTATCCTCATACATTTGAAAAATCCATTTGGTATTGTATTATTCTGATTCATTACCAAACAAATTTTTCATTACCAAATTGGCCCACATTTGGTAATGAAAAATACCAAATGGCAACCCTGACAGGGGAGGGGGGAGGAAGGAAGGGGTGAAGGGACCATGGTGTAACAGCTGTTCGGCGCCACACGGCAATTTCAAATTATGGGTGGGAAAAAAGTCAGATTTTTTTTTATTTTTTTTGCGTTTTTTGGCCCATTTTGGGAATATTGGATCCCAGGACAAAAATGTCCAGTTATTGGGGATGTCTGGAAAATGGGTGTCCGGATATTGGAGGGATTACTTATATATATATATATATATATATATATATTACACAGTATATCCTGGCTGGGGCAGGGGACAGTTTAAGGATTTGAATTTCATAAAAAGCAGACTTTCCTGATCTACCAGATGACCCGCCGACATGTCGTAAAAATACCCCCGCTAATACCAATACACCAGTCCTGTATGAGACAGCCCTAGCATGTATTCAATATGGACAGTCGGTGTTAGCGCCGAAGTGGTGACATGTGGAGGTGTAGGAGGACTACTGGGCCTCGGGATAGGCTACTGCCCCCAAGATATAGGCCCTGAAGCCTTTGCCCAGAGTCGGACACATAAAAATATATATATATATATACTGTATATATATATATATATATATATATATACAGTATACACTGAAAAAAAAAGACACTAAGTGGAGAGTACTAGTAGTAATAGTTATTACCCCAGGCTCAACTGATCATGAACCAACTGGATTGCAGGGCAGAGCTGCCCTTCTTTCAAAGGCCACTCACCATCCTCTAGGGGATAGGTAAGGCATTGAGGGATGCTTGTATAAGCAGCTCCATTGCTTGGTCATACTGGTGCCACTATGTGAAGGGGTATCTCTCCAACACCATGTGAACTGTATTAGGTGATGGATACACTGAACAGTATGGGAAGAGGACAACTTCTCAATAAAACACCGGAAAGTAAATCCTGTTGAAAATAAAAAGAAAGTATTGTTACAACAGTGAAGAAACAGAAAAAATTATGGTACTGAGACACCTGAATATAGGGTGGAAGTAATGGAAAGATGCTAAGTACAGCAGTCTGATCTCCACAAGGCAGATTCACCACAGTACTGCCAACAGTTTGCAGCCTCCACTTCTACTGGTTTCCATAAAAGCATCTGAAACCATCTAAATCTCTCATGGTTTTACATGAGACCTGTTTCTTGCATTAACGAGCATTACTCAATACAGTACAGTACTCACCTTTACTTGTAAGGCAGCCAGAGCTCTCCATATGGTAACATTAGCCCTTGCAGAGCTGCAAACAGTATATGAAGCACAGTGAAGGTCTGCACAGACCAAGCTGCAAGTCTCATAAGAGATAAAATTTACATTGGTTATAAAATAATGACTCACATGAGGTAAACCATCTTACAAGGAATCAGCCCAGCAGGAGCTAAAACACTCTGCTAATTGAGAACCAAAAACTTCTTGTACTTTGAGAACAGCATAATGTTAGAAAAAGCATATGTTAGACTAAACACTGCATTTTACCTTATTCCTTACTGGTATAACTTTATGGAATAATTTTTACTGATATTCACCAAGTACATTTTCAGTTCTCCTTTTTTTGGGGGAGAGGGTAATTAAAAAAAAAAAAAAAAAAAAAAAAAAAGCTACACTACTTGAGAGAGAAATACTCTACATATGTATGATGTATACAGTATATATATATATATATATATACATACAATAGAACCTCAGTATAACGGATTTCAATAGACCAGAAATTGCTTTTATCGGAATCGAGGAGATACCAGACTAAATTCTTACATCTCAGAAAAAGTCTGATAAAGCCATAAGCAATCTGGACTGCCTGACCACTTCAGCTATGTTCACCACAATAAGGTAAATAAAAGACATGTTTATCAGTGTAAAGTAAAATATTATTATATACATTATACCATTTGATTAAGAAATATGTAGTGAATGTATAATACAGTACAGTACTGCTATGGCAGTGAAAAGTTTAAAAACCGTTGGTGTGATCTGGGCCAATGTCCGATATATTGGAAAAAGTCCAGGATTGTAGGGGGAAGTTTGAATGTCGCTTTTATTGGAATTTTGCTTTTTTTGGAATGCCTTGGGCCCCAATTAGTCCGTTATAGTGAGGCTTCACTGTATATACATATACGGTACACACACACACATATATATAGATAGATAGATAGATACCCATCACCCAGTCCAATGTTGCCCCCTGAGGAGCATAGGAGCCCAGGGCTAGGCAAATTGGTCATGACATTTAAGATGAGAGTGACCAGCCTCACTCATCTCTGAGTGCTATTATGTGTGCAATAAACCCCAAACACCCCTTGGATATACCTACACAGGCTCAATCCAACTGGAGCACCTTAGCTACCCACTAAACCACCAGGTGCCATAATTTGGTTATATAGTTACCACCCAACATAGTAAATGGTTTTTGGCTTGTCACTCAGTTTAGTCACCCATAGGCAGAAGGAAGAGGAAAGAATGAAGGAAAGAAAGACAAAAGAGGGAGTGTAAAGTTACCCGTAGGCAGAAAGAAGAGGAAAGGACAGTAGAGGAAGTAAGGAAGAGGAAAGGGCAGACACCCAAAGCTGCACTACACTGAGTGAGTGGATCGTGAATGCCCCCACCACCATATCCATCCATCCATTATCTGATCCAGTGTTGTCCCATGAGGCCACTAGGAGCCTGGGGCTAAACAAATTGGTCCTGATATTTAAGATGAGAGTAAACAGCCTCACTCATCCCTGAGTGGCGTTATGTGAACATTAAACCCCAACCACCCCTTGGATATAAATCTGCACTGGCTCAATCCCATTGGAGTGCCATACTTACCCACTAAACCACCAGGCACAATAATTTGGTTTAATGGTTATCACCCAGTGCAGTACATGGTTTCCCAGTGCACAGGAAACCATTTGGTTTGTAATTCTGTGTAGAGTCACCTGCAGACAGGAGGAGGAGGAAAGAAGGAAAGAAAAAAAGACAGAAGATGAAGGAAGGAAAGACAGAAGAGGAAGGAAGGAAAGGAAGGAAGGAAGGAAAGGAAAGAAGGAAGGAAGGAAGGAAGGAAGGAAAGGAAGGAAGGAAGGAACAGAGGAAAGGGCAGGCACCAAAAAGTATACTACATCGAGTGAGTGGATGGTGTTTCCCCACCTACACTCACACACACACACACACACACACATACACACACATTTGTGGTAGGAGGGGACTACTCACCTTGCATCCACTCACTCAGTGTAGTGTTGCTTTTGGTGTCTGCCCTTTGCTCTCTTCCATCCCTCCTCTTCTGTCTTTCTTTCCTCTTTCTTCTGCCTACAGGTGACTACACTCCCTCTTTTTTCTTTCTTTCCTATTCCTTCTGCCTATGAGTGGCTGTACACTGAGTGACAAGCCAAATGGTTTCTTGTACACCAGGAAACCATTTACTATGCTGGGTGGTAATCATATAACCAAATTATGGCACCTGGTGGTTTAGTGGGTAATTAAGGTGCTCCAATTGGATTGAGCCTCTGTAGTTTTATATCCAAGGGGTGGTTGGGGTTTATTGCTCAAGTAATGCCACTCAGGGACAAGTGGGGCTGGTCACTCTCATCTTAAATGACTGGACCAACTTGCCTAGCCCCGGATTCCTACGCTCCACATTGGGCGACACAGGAATGGATGATGAAGGATGATGATGGATATATATATATATATATATATATACAGTAATCTCTTGACTATCCGAACGGCCATTAGTCGGACCATGCATTACCCGGATGCTGTGATCTGGCTATTTCAAACCATTATTCTTACATTTTTTCCCACCATCTGGACCAGATGCTTGCATCTGTTTCGAAATTATGGTCATGTGAAAAATTTCCGCCCAGACCGGCGAAAACAGCCCGATGGGGCTACTACGTCCGCCAGACACCTCTGTTGCTCGCTCACAGTTCATGCACGTCGCTTGTGCAGTGAGCAGCTCTTCCCAGACAATTGTTATGGCAGCATATGTGGTAGCTTTCATGTTGGTTCCCTACTTGCTTCAGACCTTGCTATTCCTTGCATGTCTTTTCCTAGAGTGTGTGATGATATTCACTTCCCCAAGGAAAAGGAGGAGAGTAGTGCTGATTCTCTAGAAGCTGCAGATCCTGGGTACGATTGATGCAGGATGGTCAGATTGTGAGTGTTGACATTGATTTTATTCTAGCTTATTGTACTGTACCATGAATTTATCTTATTTTATCATGATTTTATACCATTTTACCATTATGTTTTGTGTCCCCACTGCATTTTTCTTGCGTAGCCTTTTTTTTTTTTTTTTTTTTTTTTTTTTTTCCATGTCACTGCAGGGTATGGCCCTGCAGTGGTGTTTGCTTGTTTGTGGTTGATGGGTCTGCTTGATGATGGCAATTGTTTGACTGTGGTTTATACATATGCTTGACCAGACAGGGTAGTATTAAACAACAGAAACAAGTGTTGGATGATGTACTGTAGTGGCCTTTTACACTGGCTTTCAGAGTAAGGTTATGTATGAATAGGGGCCAGGGGAAAAGTCCACTATCCAGATAGAGCCACTACCTAGACATGCTTTTGGCTCTATTACGTTGGATAATTAAGGGATTACTGTATATACACATGTATAAAGCGGAATCTCCTAAATCATGATCTTATGAGACTGGGCACATGCTGTGGCTAAGAATTCCGCAATTTAGAAAAAACTAATCGTATGGAGAAAATTTCTTATGGGTCTGTCATCTAGGAAAAGTTGCCCCCCCTTACCCCCAAACTTACATCAAATTGGTCTCCAGCAAACATCGACAACCTTCATGCATGGCATGGGAAGGACACACTGTGATTAGCTCATACTAAGTGGTATGCCTTAAAATAATTGGTTTTGTAACTGCCATACTGGACTTAGATTACTTTACGCCCAGCTAGATGTGCAGATTTGTGGTAATGGTGGCTCGTATTACATGAGGCATCGGAAAAGCGTCACTTTTGATAGCTGCATCCGCGAATTGCAGGTAGCTTCCGCAATTAGTTGATGTTGCAAACTTGCATGATGTTGTCGTGTATTATGAATTTGCTACTTAGAATTGAGTGATTTAGGACATCTATATCTATATACAGCATATACTGTACTTATCTATCTATATATACAGTATATATATATAGTAGTTGGTGGGGGAGCTCACCATCCAATCACTCGACGTAGTGCTGCTCTACGGTGCCTGCCCTCTCCACTCTTCCTTCCTTCTTTCCATCCTTCCTCTTTTGTCTTTCCTTCCTTCTTTCCTCTTTCTTCTGTCTATGGGTGACTCTACACTGAGTGGCAAGCCAAATGGTTTCCTGTACATCAGGAAACCATTCACTACGCTGGGTGGTAAACATTTAACCAAACTATGGCGCCTGGTGGTTCAGTGGGTAATTAAGGCGCTCCAATCGAATTGAACTGGTGCAGGTTTATAACCATGGTGTGTTTTGGGTTTGTTGCTCACGTAATGCCACTCAGCGATAAGTGAGGCTGGTCATTCTCATCTTAAATGTCAGGACTAACTTGCCTAGCTCCAGGCTCCTGCACTTCTCATGGGGCAACACTGGATTAGGTGATGAATGAATGAATGATATGTATATCATCATCATCATCATCTGGACCTCCTTTCCCACCCTAGGACAAGGTAAGGAGTAGCAACGTCCAGACAGCCCAAATTTGCCCAATCCAATAGGCCACACTTCCGTTCACTCACCATTCAGGCTCCCAGAAACTTGGCTCTATCTGATACACAATATGCATACATGCTGTACACACATACATACATACATATATATATATATATATATATATATATATATATATATATACACACACACTCAAGTCGCCTAAGGTGCGGCTAATTAGTTCTGGACCGGGCCTGTGCCATAGAAAACCGTGCCATACAAAATTAGCTAAACCTATGGGAAAAATGGAATTTGGTTCTGGATGTTTGCCCTAAGTCCCCCTTTTCACCCCACTTTTCCCCATTTTTTTCCCACTTTCCACACACACACAATCAAGCAATCAATCACTGCATCTATTACACGTAACAATAGGCACAAAAACGGGAGGGTGATCAGCTTTGTGTCTACTTGGGCAATACCACATGCTGCAGATCGTGCAAAAAAAAAGCTTGGCCAAGTAGACACAGATCAGCTGACCGACCAAAACATTAAAAATGGCAGAGGCTGCCTGGTGGAGCACTGATTGAAGAAGTTTATTTGATAAAGTTTGTATGCTCAAGTGCCAACAAAACTCACATTAAGACATTAATAATCATTCTTATATACGTGATGATGATGATGGGAGGCATCATACTTCATCTTAGCTCAGAGATAGGTGCTTCGTCACTAACCCGTTCATAGCGGTTTTACAAACAAACCTATAAACTAGTCACAATACCCAAGGAATCTTTAATATTTCATTACTTAACACAATGAATATGGTGAAGTTTAACCTCCTCATAAGAGAGAAAAAAGTCCACAGTTGGAGCACTTGTAGTATGGAGCTGAAGTGGTCGCCATCTTCTTTGTTTACAAACAGGGGAGCGCACTGCCAGGGGAATTTGCCCGTGCGTTTCAAACCTTGTTGCTCCCACACCATAGGTAGTTTATGCACGTGTGTGTGTGTGTGTGTGTGTGTGTGTGTGTGTGTGTGTGTGTGTGTGTTTTTTGGGGGGGGGGGCTCACGGCACCTTACTGTGTCATAGAAAACCGTGGCATAGAAGTCCGCGCCATAGGCGACTTGACTGTATATATATATATATATATATACCCATCCATCCATCATCCAAACCTACAGTATATTGTCCCATAAGGAATGTAGGAGCCCGGGGCTAGGTGAGTTAGTCCTGAATTTGAGATGAGAGTGAACCAGCCTCACTCATTCCTGAGTAACAGTACTTGAGCAATAAAATCCAACCACCCCTTTACACATGCTCAGTCTGATTGGAGCAACTTAATTACCCACTAAACCACCAGGCACCACAATTTGGTTATATGGTTACCACCCAGTGTAGTAAATGGTTTCCTGGTGTACAGGAAACCATTTGGTTTGTCATTCAGAGTGAAGCTGCCTGAAGTGGAAAGAAGAGTAATAAAAAGTGACAGGAAGATAAAGGTAAAATGGGAATAGAGGAGGGCAGACACAAAAATAGAACGATAAATGTGAAGGAAGAAGTAGTTAGCACTACATCAAGTGAGTGGATGATAGTTGCCACCATCCCTACCACCAACAGGTACTAGTAAATATGGAATACAGGTAATTATCAATACTTTACAGGTATGTGGGGGTGTTCACCATCCACTCATTTGATGTACTGCTGCTTTAGGTATCTGCCTTTTCTTCTCTTCCTTCTTTCCTCTTCTGACTTTCTTTCCATCATTCTTTCCTCATCCTTCTGTCTTTGGGTGACTCTACACTGAGTGACAAGCCAAATGGTTTCTGTACATCAGGAAACAACTTGCTGCACTGGGTGGTAACCATATAACCAAATTATGGTGCCTGGAGATTTAGTAGGTAAGCAGGGTGCTCCAGTCAGATTAAGCCAGTGCAGGTTTATATCCAAGGGGTTGTTGGGATCTACTGGTCACATAATGCCACTCAGGGATGAGTGAAATTGGTCACTCTCATCTTAAATGTCAGGACCAACTTGCCTATCCCCAGGTTCCTATGCACCTCATCGGGCAACACAAGATTAGATGATGATGATGATGATGATGAAGAATACCAATTTAAAATATAATGCTTCTAGGTTTTAAAGGCATTGAATATACTTGTTTCACTAAGGCTACCTACCAGGACAATTAAGAATAATCTGCAATCACTTCTCATATACAGTATTCCTGTACAGACACTGCTCTCAACAACTGCTGGAATATACTGTATATATTACTGTATTGTACTTGGAAAAACAAGAAGTTCAAGACACATACATTTGATCTGAAACTGGTTATTACACTTGAGTATGGAAGAAATGCAACATATGGCAAGCAAACATGATGACATCTTTATATATCTGGCATTACCTGAGACCTATGAAGGCTATTTACCCTTGTGATGCAATCAAAGCACCTGCCTAAGATAGCATATATGCCATCGTGTGTGTGTGTGTGTGTGTGTGTGTGTGTGTGTGTGTGTGTGTGTGTGCGCGCGCTACTAATGCAGTAAATACCCTTAATAATACATTTGATACTTGTGCAGATACCATAAGATGCACTTCCAACAATTTCTAGAAATGAAACTACAGTATGGCAGAAACTAGATCATATGTGGCAAACCTTACTGCTGTATGTCCATATGTTGGATATATACTGAAAAGGTAATATTTTTCCATTTCCATGACAAACTGCACACACCCTTCACTACTCCAGCACAACCTGACAACATAAAATGTTCCATTATTATGTAGTGTACAATGCACAGGTTTATTACCTTTTCATTACACGATTATACTTGTTATTTATGAAAACTTGCCATATACAACTGACATAAACCTTTTACATTATATAACATGCTTCAGCCTTCCTGAGACTTCTACATCACTGTAATACTCTTGTTAACACCAAAACATTTCCAACATGCCTGCTGACTAGGTGATAAATAAAGATCATTTGTGGATAAGCATGACGGTATTACAAGATGAGAGTAATTTACCCACAATAACAGGCAGTGTACTGTTCAGTAGTGAAGCTGTAATATCACTAAAACAGGAATGAAGTATGGTAGTGCAACTGGCTGGAATATCTTTCTATTATACTATTTACATTTCAGCCCCAGCTGTTTGTAATCTGTCTGTCTGTCTGTCTTTCACTTATGCATGCACACTGCAACTGTCTTTGTGGTCCAAATTTCTATGAAGCTGCCTGGGACAAAACTGCAGTTGATTTTTTTTTCATCTGCATTTTTCATGCCTAACATTTCACACAATTGTAAAAATGTCTTATAAATATAAAGTTCAATGACCATCTCAAAAATAAAAACAGGACAACAAACAAACATAATTTCATCTAGTACAATGAAAATGATAATTACATAGTTTTCCCTTTACTTTAT
Organism: Coenobita brevimanus; assembly: GCF_032717465.1. Classification (NCBI taxonomy): domain Eukaryota; kingdom Metazoa; phylum Arthropoda; class Malacostraca; order Decapoda; family Coenobitidae; genus Coenobita; species Coenobita brevimanus. Next base: position 39,870,456 of record NC_137046.1, read on the forward strand.
AATTATGTCATCTATTAAATAAACTTATAACATCTATATGGCCAGAAAGAATGAGGATTTTACTTTATTTATATTAAACTTTAATTAGAAATCTCAACAACAGTATCTACAGTACAATTACTTGTGTCCACAATGGTAGCCACACAGTCAGAATAAAATTTTGTTACTATTCACTTCATAGGTTTCCCAATCTCTTATCAGTATGGGAAACACATAGCTTATAAAAGAATAGGAAAAAAAAGGTTAATACAATAATTTAAGTGATAGCAAAGTTACACATGCATGTACATGCACACATGCACTCACACAAGGAAACAGAGCTTACTTCCCTTCCTTTCCTTTTTCCATCTTCCCTCCTACTGCTTTCTCCTTTCCCTTTTCTTCCTACCTTTCTCTCTCTTTCTCTTCTTGTCATCCCTCCTTTCTCTCTAACCTCATTATAACACTAATACTGCTATACTATACAAGGATTTTCATCTGTACTTTTATCTAACAAAAAATAATTTCCTACCCACTTCATTCCATAATGACACAAACTCATGACAAATATGCTGTATCACTTTAGTAGGGCTCACAGGAATTTGCTGTCATCTGTGTAACCAATGCCACAATAAAAAATTTATATACAGACACGACTTGGTATGCGATATCGCATACCAATTTATCATATACTGTACTGAGGTCCATTTAATGTGGGTTCAGTGGAGATGTGTTGGGGGTCAAGAGCCACATAACCTAAAATCTCAAAAAGCTTTACCCTTTTAGGCTTGCCCTTGGCACCCTCAGTAGCATCACATTTTCCACTAGGGGTACCGTCCTTGCCAGACATGATTTCCCACCCACAAGTTTCAGTATTTGGCAAAAAAAAAAAAAAAAAAAAAAAAAAAATATCATTCAATATCGCACACTGCACTGTTTATTGTACACTTCCATTGTTATCTGGCAATAACAATGATGCTTCAAGGGCCTTGCATGCACAAAATGGAATAAATGGGAGAAGATCACAGTGCATACAGTGACCATTTTGGCTCAAATATCTGACTGTCCATCTCATGCAAGAGGCACTGCATATGTGCAGGATTGTATGTGGCCACCACAATTATCTATATGTAAATTTTGGCAATCATTAACCCAAAATTGGGTGTAACTTTTACTTATGCTATCAATTTATTGCATACCAAATTGTCATATACCGAGTCGTGACTATTATAACCAAGCAATCTGACACCAGTTAAATGATCAGAAAATAGCCTTCCATGGATTACAATGATGCATACCTCCTGCCCATGCTGGCAAGCATTTGGTGTCGACACAGCCTTATGCCATCAATTGGGATGTCATTTAAGAAGCCACCCATGCACACTAAAATCATAGCATGCAGCATTTTTCTCTTCACCAAACCAAGTGATGCATCCCATTACAACTGCCTTGAGAAAAAAATGGCCGGTAAGTCTAAGCTATTACAACATCATGTCAATCAACACTGAAAAGCACACAGGAGGTGCACTGCTAAGACTGAGACTGTTAATCTTTTTAGTACATTGACATCTTCCTTCTGTCAATGGGTGACTCTACACTGAGTGACAAGCCAAATAGTTTCCTGTACACCTGGAAACCATTTACTTTGCTGGGTGGTAGCCATATAACCAAACAATGGCATCTGGTGGTTTAGTGGGTAATTAAGGAGCTCCAGCCAGACTGAGCCTGTGTAGGTTTATATACAAGAGGTGGTTGGGGTTTATTGCTCGTGTAATGCCACACAGGTATGAGTGAGGCTACTCTTATCTTAAATGTCAGGACCAACTTGCCTAGCCCCTGGCTCCTAGTCTCCTCATGGGGCAACACAAGATTAGATGATGTATGTATGTACATCTTTATCACTGTATTCTGGTCTTTACCCGAAAATTTTATTCCACTTTGGAAAGCTCCTTGTAATGAAGAGGAATTTATGATGCTAGTGTGATACCTGACTGACACTAACCAAGAGCTCACCTTTCTTGATGGAGAATTCCCATGAAGGAAAGAATAAGCACTGAAGAAACAAGTTTGAAGATTGGGTACAGTCAAACCACCTTAATCACAGTTAATTACTCCACCAAACCACAATAATTAAGAAATGTAATTACTGAGTACCATAACATATGGGAATTAATGTAACTGGTTCAGGGCCTGAAATATGTGCTTTTTTGCCTATTATTCAGATATTTGCACCCAGCCAAACTGGCAGGACTAGAGGTTATTTTTACACAAACCCTGTTACAAACCATCGATCATGAATCAAACAAGCCTTTTCTCTCATGCCTCTCAGACCTGGTGAGGACTAGAGGTTATTTTTACACACCCCCTGTTACAAACTGTCAATCATGAATCAAACAAGCCTTTTCTCCCATCCTGCAAACATGCCTTTTCTCTCATGCCTCTCAGACCTGGTGAGTTAACACTTGTAACCATCAATTTTTGTCCTTCTGAATGTGAAATTCATCATGACTGAAGAAATATTTGCTAAATTTACCCTAAAATATTTCTAACAACATTTTGTTTATTATGACTTATTCATCCATCCATCCATCATCCAATCCGACATTGCCCCATGAGGAGCGTAGGAGCCCGGGGCTAGGCAGTTGGTCCCGACATTTAAGATGAGAGTGACCAGCCTCACTCATCCCTGAGTGGCATTACATGAGCAATCAACCCCAACCATCCCTTGGATATAAACCTTCACTGGCTCAATCCGACTGGAGCGCAGTAATTACCCACTAAACCACCAGGCAACAAAAATTTGGTTATATAGTTACTACCCAGCATATTAAACGGTTTCCTGGTGTACAGGAAACCATTTGGCTTGACACTCAGTATAGAGTCACCCACAGGCAGAAGGAAGAGGAAAGAATGAAGGAAAGAAAGACAGGAGAGAGTGTAAAGTCACCCATAGGCAGAAGGACAAGGAAAGAATGAAGAGAAAGACAGAAGAGGATGGAAGGAAAGAAGGCTGGAGGAAAGTAAGACACCCGACAGCAGCACTACATCGAGTGAGTGGATGACTTATTACCCCAAATAAATCAAAATCTTATCTCCATGACTGATATCTTTCAAACACTACATACTGGTAAATAAGTGTGAAAAGCACAAAACATTTCTGGGTTGGTGGCAGGACAAGAGGACTATCTTCGTGATGCAAGCAGTTCACTGTTACCACAGTAACCAACAAGTATTTAACAAACCACCACACTGCCAGTGCTGCTTTTTTTGACATACACTTTCACCCACCCTTCTGGTTAGACTGGTAAAGTAAAAGATGTCTAGAGAAATTTAATGCAATAAGAGTTATCTATCTATATCTATATACCTCGGCTGCTTCCCCCAAAGAAAGGGGGATAGCCGAGACAGGACAACACACTCCCAATTTACTCATCCACACACACACACACACTTATTCGTATCTTAACCCCAAGGGGAGAAGGGACAAATCCTCATCACACCACACTGCACAAGGGTCAACTGCGCAGTGCAATCAGTGACATCCATAGCAGGGCCTGACAGCAGAGCTAGTTTACCCCTACCACATCATAATGGACCCATCCCCTTAACTCTTACTTATAAGAGTTATGCTGTGCTAAAAACAATAATGCAACTAAACTGTGCTTTATGGGTGTTAATTGCAGTATCACAAACCCCTTATTACCTGTTGAATGTTGTATATATTTTTCTCTTAATATGTTTGCACTTTCACTGTGAAGTGGGGTGCAGAAGTTCTGAAGTACCCCTATAAATTTTTGTTTTTTTCATAGTCTACTGATAACAACAATCATGATAGTTTCATTTTCAATATTGTAGATATTTTACCAGCAATACTGAAGGTGGTGACTCTGATCAGGAAAAACTCAATAATGGTAAGTGCCAAGTTGGTTTGATTGACAGCATGTTGTTGAGCTTTAGAAGGTATTAAAAATGAGAGAAAAAATAATAATAATCTCATGACTGATATTCAACTAAAAACATTAAGAATGAATTATAGTGTATGCTTACAAGTTACTGTATATGGTCAGAAAAAAGGTCATAACTATGAGCATTAAAGGTGGCATGGGACATAGGGGTAACTTGCTAATGTACTTAATCATCATCATCATCATCATCATCATCATCCATCCATCATCCATTCCAATGTTGCCTCATGAGAAGCAGAGGAGCCCTGGGCTAGGTAAGTTGGTCCTAACATTTAAAATGAGAGTGACCAGCCTCATTCATCCCTGAGTGGCATTACTTGAGCAATAAACCCCAACCACCCCTTGGAAATAATCCTGCACTGGCTCAATTCGACTGGAGCAACTTAATTACCCACTGCACCACAAGGCACCATCATCATCTCATATGGTTACCACCCAGCCTTGTAAATAGTTTCCTGGTGTACAGGAAACCATTTGGCTTGTTACTCAGTGTAGAGTGACCCGTAGACAGAGAAAGGAGGAAAGACTGAATATAATTATAATAGTAATAATAATTACCAATGCCATCCCTCTCTCCATTACTCGTGTTTTTATTTCTCTCATCACCCCATCTATATACAGTATATATACAATGAACAATGGGACATCACACAACCTTGTCACATGCCCACACCAATCGTGAACCATTCACTTAGATGCCCATTAACCCTTACACATGCCTCACTACCGTCATAAAAACTCTTAACGGCACCTAGCAGCTTACCATATACACTGTGCACGCACAAAACCATCCACAATCCTTCTCCTGTCTACTTTGTCGTATGCTTTTTCCAGACCCATAAATGCCATATACACCTTATACTCTTTCTCACAAGCCTTCTCCACTATCTGTCTCACTGCAAATATTTGATCCATACATCCTCTGCCACTCCTAAAGCCACCCTGTTTATCACTCACTAGGACTCCAGATATCTCTCTTACTATCTCTAAAATAATTCTTTTCCATATACCTTCCCTACCACACTCAATAAACATATGCCACAATAATTCTTGCACTCACTCTGCTCACCTTTATTTTTGTACAGGGATACAATCACAGCCTTTTTTCACCCTGCTGAAACAGTTTCACTCATCCATGACTTCTTACATATCTCCAACAAGCACTTCATGCCGCTCTCTCCACTACACTTAATTATCTCTGCATACACCTCATCAACCCCAGCTGCTTTCCCATTTTTCAGCTGCTTTACAGGGTTCTTCACCTGTGCAGATGTCACATTTCCTGGCTCTGCATTCCTTCTCTGCACACCCCCAAATCCAGTTTACAGTGGCTCTGCTTTCTCTATTCCCATTCATCAAGCATTCAAAATATTCTTTCCATCTGGGCCTTACTTCATCCCCATGGGTTAATAAGCTACCGCTTATATCCTTCACACTTTCATATTTCTTTTCACTGTCACATTTATATTGCTGCACCTCTTTCTAAAATAACTTCCTATTTTCAGAGTTGTTTACATTCATTTTTCTTCCTACATTATCATTTACTTCCTTCATTTTCCTCTTCAATAGTCTCTTTACGTGCTTCTTGCTCTCAGAACATTCAGTTCTCACTTCAATTGAACCCATGTTCTGTAACCACTCTATCCACTTCTTCCTCTTTTCCTCCACTGTTCTCTTAACCTCTTCATCCCACCATGCCATACGTTTCTTCTTTGTTGTCACTCTTGCCACACCAGAGACCAATTTAGCATTCATAACTAAGCAATCCCTATATGCATTCAACAGGCTATCCAGATCTATTTCATTCCTATTTGCTGATTTCAACTCCTCCCATACTTTGGTCCTGTATTCATCTGCCATTTCTTTGATCCTCAGCTTCTCGACTTTTGGTCTTTCTCCCTGACTGCTCCTTTCTCTCTTGGTCCACCTCATGCCTCTCAGCTTGATCTTGCATACCACAATCACATGATCTGACAGACCTCCACATTGTCCTCTCAAGGCCCTTGTAGCAACAACCATTCCCAGCATCGACCTCTCTATGAGCACGTAATCAATCAGGCTCCTTTCAACACGATTCCCCTTCCCTCTATACCACGTATATTTATATGCATCTTTGTCTCAAATACAAGTTACAAATGCACAACCTCCTTTCCTGACACATTTCCTTTAGTTGCCACCCATTATCATTTTCTTCTGGTACTCCATTACAACCCATTATGTCATCCTCAGGACCAATGCCTACACTTCCATTCATATCGCCTACTATAATCACTTTATACAATGATAATAATAATAAATAAAATATAATAACTAAAATGCTACAATGCAAAGATTTTTCTCAGAAAGAAACAGGTTTGGACTAAGAAACCCTAAGCACATATAGGTACTTTGTACAATGCAATTCCCCAAATCCAAATTCCACTCTTCAAAATTTTTTTTTGAAAGAATACAATGAATGGGAACACTCACTCGATGTAGTGCTGCTTTAGGTGTCTGCCCTTTCCACTCTTCATCCTTCCTTTTCTGTCTTTCTTTTCTTCATTCTCTCTTTTTCCTTCTGCCTATGGGTGACTTTACACTCCCTCTTCTGTTTTTCTTTCCTTCATTCTTTCCTCTTCCCCCTGCCTATGGATGACACTACACTGAGTGACAAGCCAAATGGTTTCCTGAACACCAGGATACTATTTACTATGCTGGGTGGTAACCATATAACCAAATTGTGGTACCTGGTGGTTTTAGTGGGTAATTAAGGTGCTCCAATTGGATTGAGCCTGTATAGGTTTATATCCAAGAGTGGTTTGTGTTTACTGCTCACATAATGCCACTCAGGGATGAGTGAGGTTGGTCACTCTCATCTTAAATGTCAGGACCAACTTGTGTAGCCCCGCGTTCCTACGCTACTCATGAGACAACACAATTGAAAAAAAAAAAAAAAAAAAAAAAAAAAAAAAGATCTATCTACAGTATCTATTTATCTGTCTATTTACCTACCTATCTATATATATATATATATACAGGCAGACCCCAAGATACGATAACCCTATATGTGATACCATGGCATAGTGATGGGGGTAGAAATACCACGCTACCCTGCCGAATGATGGTCAAACCCTGGTATAAGTTTTTTTTTTTTTTTCTTTTTAACAATTTTGATGATAATTCAGCCATAAGTTTTGTGTTTGGGTTGATATATAAACTGCTTTTAGGCTTAGATTAATGTGTTTTAGTTATAGGTGGGGTGAACACTGTCATTTTGGGGTACAGTTTACTAAGCTTGATTTTTCCAGACTTAATTTTGATGATTTTCAGAATGTATTTTTGGGTTAGGTGAGTTATAAACTGCTTTTAGGCTTAGTTTAGCTTGTTTTAAAGCTATTTTGGGGTTTAGGTTAGCTAGGAACTTGTTTTTGGACTCATTTGGGTGGGTTTAGGACTTGGTTGGGGGGGAAACCCAAGGCTCAAAAACGCATCCCTATACATGTTAACCCTTTGAGATTCCGATGACTATTTTGATCGTCATTTCAAATCCAATCTCAGAGATTCCGATGATGCTTTTAATTGTCATTTTAAGAAACTTTTATACAATATTCACCATAAATCCCATTTATGCATCATGACAAAGAGGCTCGAGCATGATGTCACGGAATGGTTGGTCTATGCATGGCGGTACAGCACTGCTGGTCTGACTCATGGCTTTGTTTCATTATAACTTTATTCTTGGTGAATATTTTTCTAAAGAAAGTTATAAAATTTTTGGTTTTTGCCTAACTTCAACTTGTCACTCTGGCTTTTTATTTTCTGTAGTTTCCTTTTATGAACATACTATGATAAAGTACAACTATTCATCTTGAAAATAACATCACAACAAGCACCTTATCATAAAAAGTGTATTTGCACTAACCGATCAAAGAAAAACATCGCAAAGCAAATATGCAGCCGAGACTAAATTAAACTTGTGCATCTCTTTCCTTTCGCTTTACTGCACAATGAAATGCAAAAATTACCATAATCTGTATATCATTGTACAAGTAATTTATTGTATTTTTGCATGGTTTAAACCAAATTTACATATCTTTACTCATTATTTTTTGCCAAATATTTTTCTACGGCAAGGTATAAAATTTTTGCTTTTTGCCTAACTTCAACTCATCATTTTGACATTTTATTTTCTTTGTTCTTTTTTGAACATGCTACGATAAAGGACAACTATTCAGCTTTAAAATGACACCAAAACCAACATTCTATCACGAAGCGTATTTTCACAGAGCGATCAAAGCAAAATATTGAGCCGCGAAGATGTGGGTCAGCGTGAGTGGCTGACTCTAGTACAGACATAATCTGCCTGGCCCAGAAACATGACAGGGTTAAATTTACCCTGAGATATGATACCCCACCTAGTGATGGGTTTTTACTTAACCAACTGCATTGTTAAACAGGGGTATGCCTGTTTATATATATATATATACACAGTGGGCTCGCACAGTACACGTGATCACAGTGCACAAATCGTGCAGTACACAAGTGACCAAAAATCATAACCATAAAACTTTGAATGCACGAGTTTAGCCCACAATATGCAAGGCGGAGGCAAAGAGTGGCCCAAAACCGCTATTTTCCCAGACTATGCAACCCCCTTCCCCGCACAATGCACCCATTGTGACTTATGAGGCTCGTGGGGAAGATGCTTAAAAGGAGTCTACAGTAAGAGCTCGCCAATAACGACTTTGACAATAACAGTAAGTTGGAACAGATACAAGTTTTATAATAATGTTTAGATTCACTTGAATAATGGTTATGTCGTGAATACAAAGTCAAATGCATAGGCAACTGGAGGTACTATGCAATACAGGCATACCCCAGTTTAATGACGCAATTGGTTATGTAAAAACCCATCGCTAGGCGGGGTATCATATATCAGGGTAGATTCGGCACGAAAAGTATAGGGATGCGGGTTTGTGCCTTGGGTTTCCCCCTCAACCAAGTCCTAAATGCACTCAAAAAAAAAAAAAGTTTAAAGCCAACCCAAATGGCCTACCACCTGTAAAAGAAGCTAACCTAAGCCAAAAACCAGTGCCCGTCTTGCTTATATCCAGTCAAGGTCACTGGAGAATGCGATCTCCGACTCGTATTCAAACTCAGTGGAGAAGATGCATTGTATACAATCCCACTAACAGACGGTCAGCGGACAATTAAATAAACATCTGTTATGCATAATAATACAGTAATACCTTGATATACAATACCCCTTGATGCGATACCCCGGCTTAACGATGGGGGGTAGAAATATTACCATACCCCGCCTAACGATGGCCAAACCCCAATCTGACAATGGGTTTTGATTTTTTACCGATTTTGATGATATTTTAGACAAAATTTGTGTGTTTAGGTTGATTTCTAATATGTTTTTGGACTTAGATTAATGTGCTTTAGCCACAGGTGGGGTAAACATTGTCATTTTGGGGTACAGTTTACTAAGCTTGATTTTTTCCAGGCTTATATTTGACGATTTTCAGATTTTATTTGTTGGTTTTAGTGAGTTATTTACAGGTGTTAGGCTTAGGTTAGCTTCCTTGACAGCTGTTAGGCCATCTAGATTGACTTTAACCTGTTTTTGGGTCATTTGGGTGGGTGTTAGGCTTGGCTGGGGGGGGGGGGGACCCAAGGCTGGTAAACACTCCACATTTACTTTACATGTTAGAAGTACCCCGATATAAAATACCCCACCTAATGATGAGGTTTTACCTAACCAATTACATTGTTAAACCGGGGTATGCCTGTAATGTATCAATGATGCAGAATCGTCCAAGGTGCAAATTGTTGTGACGGAGAATCGTTGATGTTTTGATGGGGAATTCTCTTGACAAGGAATGCGATCAGGATAGCCTGTTCAAAGGCCCCTCTTTATGTCGTTTTTGTTACTGTTCTGGTTCCTGTGCTCCTTCATTTTCTATTCTCTTATTTTATTTAGACATTCCTTTGTATTTTCAAAGTGCTTTCCCTTGAACCCAAACGCAAACACATGATTTATCAATCGATGATGCGATCATGATAGCCTTTTCAACGGCTCCTCTTTACAGTACAGTATGTGGTTTTAGCTACTGTTCTGGTTGCTGAGCTCCTTTATTTTCGTCTCTCTTATTTTCCAACATTTACTTAGAAATTCCTTTGTATTTTCAAAGCTTTAGTGGTAGGTGGTGGCGACCATCATCCATTCACTTGATGTAGTGCTGCCTACTTCTCCTTAGCCTTTATCATTCTTTTTCTGTGCCTGCCCTCCCTTCTTCCTATTTCTCCCATCTTTCCTGTCACTTCTTATTGCTTTTCTTTCCTTTACAGGTGGCTTTATATTAAGTGACAAGCCAAATGGTTTCCTGTAAGCCAAGAAACCATTTACAACACTGGGTGGTAACCATATAACCAAACCATACATGCTTCCTACGTGTCAGCAAGTGGGTTGGTGGAAGGTTAGTGCCCCTCCCTGTAAAACAAATAACTCAAAGTCAAATGGCCACCCCTTACGGGATTATGGCATCTGACAATATATAAATATATAAATAGATTTTTTCTCAAACAGCCGGAATGTAAAGATGTGATTTATCGATGTCACAGTTTTCATCAATGCATGAAATATTTACTCTCTAAGGTTTTCATAATTATTAATATTTATTCAAAATTATTATTATGTACTCCATGATAGGTTAGCTGACACTTCAATGAAATATTCTTCATTGAGTCGCCTAACTGTCCATTCAGGAAGTGACCATGCAGTGCTAAATTGCAACTTCAGGACTGCATATGACATAGTTAACAGCAATGAAAGTTACAAAAAGAGCCTAAATTATAAAAAGGGAACCTAACATGACCTAAAGAAGTACTTCTTAGAAACAGATTGGGAAAAGGAGCTTAGAAGACAAGATTTAAATGTTATATATAAAAAATTCTGTGAACTTTAGGAAATAGGAGTCAAGAAGTAAATCGCACAGCATAAAGAAGCAGAAAAGAAAGTAAAGAAATGGTTTAATAAAGAATGTAAACAATCAAAAGAAAGAAGAGATTTGTTGTGGAACAGATACAGAAGACGCAATAGTGAAAGGGCATATAACAACTATAAACAGACAAGAAACGAATATATGAGAATAAGGAGGGAAGCCCAAAGACAGTTTGAGAAGGACATCATAAATAAAAGTAGTGATCAATCGAAGCTATTTTACAGCTACATCTGAAGCAAAACCAATGTAAAAGATAAAATACAATCCATTACGGATGAGCGGATCACCTATACACAAGAGAAGGATATTTGTGAAACACTAAATAAGAATTTCCAATCAGTTTTTACTGAAGAAAATAATTTTGAGAGGGATGATATGGAACATGCATGCCCACACATATTACCAGATATACAAATATCAGAAAAAGAAATACAGGAGGAGTTAAGTAAATCTGACAAAGGAAAAGCAAATGGTCCTGATGAAATTTTATGCTGGGTGCTACATGAATGTGCAACGGAGTTAAATAAACCATTATCTTTAATTTTCAAGGAATCCTTGGGACACAGTAAACTACCTGATATTTGGAAGAAAGCAAACATTGTTCCCTTATTCAAAAAAGGGAATACACAAAATCCACTCAACTACTGATCAGTATCACTAACCAGTGTTGTAAGCAAGGTATCAGAAAAGCTGATAAGAAAAGTTTGGGTAAATCATCTAGAACACAATATGATAACAGAAAGACAGTTAGATTTCAGAAAGGGAAAATCATCATCACTATGACAGAGTAACAGAAACGTTACAGAAAAGAGAAGGATGGGTGGACAGTATCTATTTAGATTTCAAGAAAGCATTTGACAGAGTACCATACCAAAGACTTTTATGGACAGTGTGAAGAGAGCGCTGGATGCAAGAGGGATGTCTCATGAGCAAGGAAGAATGGCTGTGCGTGACAGAAATAAATGGAGAGAAATTGTGAATGAATAAGTGATGACGCAGCCCTGAGGGGATATTCTCCCGCATTTGGTCTGATCAGCTAGTCAGGTCAGGTGCGGGTAAGGGGATGGGTCTGTTATGATGTGGCAGGGGTAAACCAGCTCTGCTGTCGGGTCTTGCTGCGGATGCCACTGATTGCATTGCACAGTTGACCCTTGTGCGGTGTGGTGCGGTGAGGATCTGTCCGTTCTCCCCTTTGGGGCTAAGATGCGAATGAATGTGTTTGAATGGATGAGTAAATGGGAAGTGTGTCGTCCTGTCTCGGCTACCTCCCTTTCCTTGGGGGAAGCAGCCTAGGTATATAGATAGATAGATAGATAGATATCATCAAGGAGGAATCCGAGGAAACTGTATTGTTGGATGCAAGATTTTCTTTAAAAAAAGAGAAATACGAACAGTACTAAGGGGAAATTACTCATCATGGAGGGAACTGACTAACAGAGTTCCACAGGGCTCACTGCTGGCACCAATTATGTTTTTAGTGTATATAAATGATACAGACAGTAACACTGGAAGTGAAAGCTATCTAAATATGTCTGCTGATGATGCAAAAATACAAAGGAGAATTACTAATGCAGATTCTTGTAAAGAGCTACAAGAAGAATTAAATAAACTTCATGAATGGAGCAATACATGGCAAATGGAATTCAATGTGGACAAGTGTCTTGTAATCAAGTTTGGTAAAAGTGGAAAATGACTGATTGGGATTATAAGCTAGGAAGTGAAACCCTACACACATCAGAAAGAGAGAAGGACCTAGGTGTGATTATCAATAACAGACTATCTCCGGCTGACCACATCAGCGAAAAGGTATGGAAAATGTATACACTGCTTGCAAAATATGAGAATAGCATTCACATACATAAATGAAGACATGCTAAGAAAGATGATATATCATTAATCAGACCAACCCTGGAGAATGCATCAGTAGTCTGGAGTTCTCATCTCAAAAAACACATAGATAAGACTGAAAAAGGTCAAAGGGCTGCTACAAGATGGGTACCAAGTTTAAGGGATCTAAGCTATGAAGAAAGACTAAAAAAACTGAATCTACCTACACTACAGGAGAGAAGGAAAAGAGGAAACATGATTATGCTATATACATTCATATCAAGGAAGGAGAAAATAGACATAAATGATTACATAACCTATAAGGATGCATCAGCAAGAGGACACTGCAAAAGCTATATAAAAAGAGGTGATAAAGACGTAAGGAAATATAGTTTCCCAAATAGGGCAATTGATCAATGGAATGCAATACCTAATGAAAGAGTGTGTGCCAAAACAATTCATATGTTTAAGAATATGTATGATAAAAATGGTTTAAGACACGGGACAGTACAAGCTTGACTCATTCCTGTAAAGATACAATTAGGTAAGAACTGTTTTGTATGTCATCAGATGGGCGAGAATCCGTATCCCAAATGAATGTGGTCACTCCACCTATGATTAAAACATTAATCTAAGTCTAAAAACAGTTTATAAATCAACTTAAACACAAAATTTAAATCTAAAATATAATAAAAAAATCTGTTTAAAAAAAATCAAAACCCATCGCAAAACTGGGGGTAAGCCTACAATAGGCGAGATAGGGTGGTATTTCTACCCCCATCACTATTCCGGGGTATCGCATCTAGGGGTATCGTATATCAGGGTTTGCCTGTACCTCCCATGAGGGTTGGCTGAATTACAAAGGATTGTTGAGAATTTACTACAGTATGAATATTTACTACCAATAAACTCCCAGTTTAGCTTCAACAGATATTATACTGAAAAAGTGCCACAGCAGTTTACAGTAACCCAACCTATCTCAAGCTGGACTCACTTGAACCACGCAGTTGACTTCATAGTATTTTGTTGTGTGATCCTTCCTCAACATTATTTTCATTTATAAAGGCTCCAATAAGCTTGCATGCGTCAGCCTTGGTCGCCTAATGGTGGCTCTCCATGATGCTTGATCTCTAGCACCCTCCTATTCTGTCCCTTATCCCTGAGGTCACACTCTATGACCTCATCCCAGGTCTTTTTTTGGTCTGCCTCTCACAACCCTATCCCCAGTGTTCACACTTCTCACTTTCCAAACCCAACTGTCATCCCCCATCCTTTCCACAAGCTCAAACCATCTCAATCTACCCCTCCTCATCACAACACCAATACATTCCAGTCCCATCCTTCCTCTCCACTCTTCAATCATAAGCCTAGCTCAGTGGGAGGGAAAAAAAGTAAAAATTGTTTGTTACCAATTTCTCACATCTGAAAAGCCAAAACCATGACAGCAGAATAATAACTGAGGATGGGTACAGTGATTTGAAAATGAATACCAATCAGATGGGTTTCTAAACATATAACTGATGGTAATGATGGACATGTTTGTGTTCCAAAAAAATTTCCATTTTCCAAAAGCCTATTGATACTCAACATTTTGGATCTGCGGAAATGCACTGTAAAACATTGCTTTTTTAATGTAATACAGGTATATTAATTTAATGGTAGTTAACTTTTGAGCATCACTCTCGCAAAGCTTTCAGGAACTGGCATCTGATGATACACTAAATATCAAATGGCTTTTACATCAAGTAATATCAATAATCAATATTAACCCTTAAGAGATGGATGTCTGCATATGATATCCCGCATTTTTCAAAGCAGAGCGAGCATTGAGGCAGCTTCCCATGCTCTATGGAGTGGGATGGCAATAACAAACCCTCCCTGACACCCCCCCCCATTATATTTTTATATACTATACATATACACTTGACCCTCCATTTCCCGGATTAAAAGGGAGGGAAGACAAGTCCGGGAACCCCAAAGTCTGGGAATCGCAAAAGTCCAGCCCCACATACCATTCCCCGGACTTTTACCATACTTTGTCCAAATTCTCTAATAATGTCCGGCAATTATTCTGATATTCTAGAGCATTCCGGAATGCAGGCTACCTATACCAACATAACTAACACACACACTAAATAAAATAATAACAATGACACAATAACATAAATATAAATGCAGTACATGCTAAAATAACAAATATAAACATAAATACAGTGTACATGGAAAGTATAAATACTTGCCGAAACATTGTAGGTGAAACTACGTATGCTATGATAATATAGTGGGACCCTAGAATAACTTGTTATTTAGAGTTGGAGTCACCAATGACCTTTGTGTGTGACTGGGTGACACCATTGGGGCCAGGTTGAAGTGACTCGGGTGTAGGTTGAGGTGACTCAGGTGTAGGATTTCGGTAAGAAGCATCTGGGTGAGGCAACCATGGCCTGCTAAGTAATGGTGCAAAGAAGCTTGGGATCTATGAATGCCGGACTTTTGTGAGAATCCCGGACTAGTACAGGCATGTCCGGCATCTGATAATATTGCCCGGCATCAGCCCGTGTCCTTGAAATCCGAAATCCGGGAATTCAGGGTATGGGAAATGGAGGGTTGAGTGTATACTGGAAACATATTATTTTCCATAAGTGCCTCTGTGTAATAAAAACATTGCAGTAACAGTGACACGACAGTTACATGGTCTTTGATATTATCATCATTATTGTGGTAGGTGGTGGCGACCATCATCCACTCACTTGATGTAGTGCTGCCTACTTCTTCCTTAGCCTTTATCATTCTTTTTCTGTGCCTGCCCTCCCTTCTTCCTATTTCTCCCATCTTTCCTGTCACTTCTTATTGCTTTTCTTTCCTTTACAGGTGGCTTTACACTGAATGACAAGCCAAATGGTTTCCTGTAAGCCAAGAAACCATTTACAATGCTGGGTGGTAACCAAATAACCAAACCATACATGCTCCCTACGTGTCAACAAATGGGTTGGTGGAGGGTTAGTGCCCCTCTCTGTAAAACGAATAACTCAAAGTCAAATGGCAGCCCCTTCCGGGATTATTGGTGTCTGGCAATAGACAATAGATAGATTATTATAATATGGAGTGCACAGTTTAAAGGGAAAAAAGTATTATAAAATGGTTTTGAAACTGTATTTCATTGCAAGCATGTGGTACGAGTATTGCAGTGCCAATACAATGAAATATATCTGCTGAAGTGACCACACAGTGAATGTCTATAGTATGTGCAATGTTGAATAATAATTATAATATGAAAATCAGAGTGTGGTAAAGCTTCAAGTAGCAGTCATGGGTGTGAAAAAAAAAAACATGATTTTAGTACATTTCCTTCTAAAATCACTGCTCGTCCAGTGAAAGCTCACATAGTCTGCAACGCCACCTCATGGAAGACCTGAAGGTATGTGCTTTCCAACTGTACCTATTTTTTTACTCTAGCATTACTCATTATGTTTTTATAAAGGTTTAAAAGTTTGTTTACATTTGGCCGATTATGCCTGCCCACAGCATCTGTCACAACATGTGGACACACATTTTTAGGGGGTTAAGTAATGCATCAAAAGTTGTTATATAATGTGTATATATATATATATATATATATATATATATATATATATATATATATATATATATATATATATATATATATATATATATATATATATATGCACATGTAGCTTATTATTATAACATCCCATGTCATTGTTTAAATGAAAATGCTGTAAATACTGTACTGAAAATCACTTATATTACCTGCAGCTAGTACTGTATTACCATAATTACACTACACATAAAGTGATGCTCATAAAGAATGTATTAGTCCTGCTGGTTGAAAGGCTCATCAACTATCAAATCTTGTCAATACTTTTACTATATGATACCAACAGTGGTCTGAAATCATCCCAATGTTAGTTACTAAGTTGCCATATGAAAATCTTGGGTTAGTCTTACAAGTGAAGAAAGTGAGTAAAGGGGGAACACAGATTTGGTACTGAACATTTGGTGAGAGAGGGGGAGGGAGGGAAAAAAAAATCCTACCAAAAAATCTAAGATATATTTTCATACATATTTACATATATGGTGTCCTGTGTACCAAACCTTTCCACATGCTCTAAGTACCATTCTGAATCTTTTACCCTGTCATTGCAACAGTGGATGCATACATATCTGTATTAACTTAGTTTTAAATTTACTAATATATTTTAGATTTACTAATATCAATCACTTTATTTCAGGTGATAAATCTTTATTTTCCTCTCATCTTTCACAGCACTAAATTAGTTTTAAAAAAAACACAAAGTGTTATATAACTGTGTACCATAAGAAAATACCATGTTCACTCTTGGTCATAAACTTTGCTTTTTATTATATCATTTTATCACTATATTCATTCCAGTTTGGTCTGTGATTATCAAGGCTTTGAAGAAAAAACTCAGGCAACACAAGGCCATAATTCAGATAAAACATGTAAATATGTGTCTTACCTACTACCGTTTATAACAATGCCTCAGGGTTGGTACTAGATGACCTTGTGGAGGGAAGGAAGACCAAGTTTGTTTTACTGTGAAAAAGATAAACTAAAACACACATAAACGTCTGACTAATTGCAGGAAATATAAATTATGTACTTGCATTACTGATCATATATGTGCTTGAGGCACAGAGGCAACAACTCTGTATTCATGCCAAGGATTAGTCAGTAGTCAAATATACTCACCCCAGCCGCTAATCTATATTACTGTACTTTGTCCATTAGAGGTAATGTCCATTGTGATACTTTTAAACATGGTTCAGACAAGTCAGGCATGTATTCCAAAATATCACAATTTTTTTTCACATATTTAGTACTGCAAACTGGGGGAACTGGAAATATCACCATTATAGAAACAGCACTGGACCTTTAATTAGCTGTTTTTTAAAACAACTTTCTTAGAACTTTATATATATATATATATATATATATATATATATATATATATATATATATATATATATATATATAAAGCCAATTTAAATGAGGATGTACTGTGGTTATACTAGTCAACTAATGGATATGTGGCATACAAAAATTGGGAGTGAATGATATAACTGCCATTTCAAAATTTAAGGCATTTCCATATACCTGTACAAAGAAACTCTGTACATCATACAATATTTCAAATGATATAAATTCAATTACAAGTATAATGTTGGTCAAACAGTATGCGATATAAATGTAAGACGATTAATTTACTGTATAACAAAATCCAAATGAAATTATATAACACAGTACCATTAAGCCCATTACAGACATTTACTGGCCTAAGCTACATTTCTATAATCAATATGGCCAGGGCAACACAACCTTGCAACAATCACTTCAAAAACATTCAAAACATTTGTGGTGTCCAAGACAGTTCTCTTTCATTGTAACTGCAATTACAGTATAATGCATATTTGTTAATACCATACACTAGTGTAATCAACAGACATATATGTATACAGTATATACATACTTTAGTATGATGAACATCTGACTGTCTACTTGATATTCAATGCCAAAAAATGGCAACTTGTCCTAACCTTAATCACAGGTAACTGCTCTTAACCAAATCAGCTGATTTTCTTTCAGCCAGTAAACATTCAGTCATCGTCATCATGACCAATATTTTTAAAATCCTGGCTTCACTTCAATAAATCATCAGTGTTTTCTAAGCCAGTTAAAGACAGGCCAACCAGCCAATTCAACATCTACAATTTCTCATCCAACAGAAGATACTGGTTATGCATACAAAGTCCTCTGTCTTTGGTTTACCAGTAACAACTACAGTAAAAAATATATACCAATGTATTTACTTACACTCACTCACTGATATCAGAGCTACTCCTGACCAAAGCCTTCTGTTTCCTCAATGGCAAAGGTGAGTTTCTCTACAAGCTGTTCATAGGATTTATATGGAGGTAAATCAAGGCGATTAAAGCAGGTATGAGAGCGGGGAAGCCATGTCTCTTTACCAACCTTCTCAATGCAGAATTTCTGGGGGCCATTGCTCCCTGTAAAGGGAAGAAGAGTGTTAATTAAATAACAACATATTGTATACTGTATACAGCTATTATACATACATGACAGGATATTGTATGTACCTCCGATATTTACTGCACATTAAGGACTACAATAAAACCTCAATATGTTAACTAACTCGGAAGAGACACTGTCTAGTACGGTACCTGTGAAATGGTCGGCAAAGCTCAATATAATAAACCCATAATAAGTTGAGAAAAGGAAAACTGAATTTCAAAGAGTGTGGCCTCAGATACAAGGGACTGAATAGGGAGCCTGCCAGAATTCAAGCCAGAGATCTTGCAGCATGGACAGCTGCAATAAGGTGACCAAGGTCAATGCATGCCAGCCTGTTGGAGTTTTTATATGGCAGTTTACATGGCTGTGCCTTCAGTGAAACCAAAATCATTCTTGCCTTGTTAAGAATTTATTTCATACATCTTAGGCAAACCACCATCCTCATCCAGCCACTCTTGCAACTCCTCAGTAAGGTTCTTTTACCCTACAGCTGCCAACATTTCTGCCATCTTCAGTGCTCAAACTCTTCAAAATCACGTTGCAGTGGTGCTGGAGTCTTGGGGAGTCTTAGGAGTTTGCACCACCCATTCTTGAGCATAGCATGAGACATTTGCTTCCATGCATCTGACCAGTTAAAGATGGTGTCTTTGGTGATGCATTACTTAAGTCGTGCATTTTTTTTTTTTTTTTTTTTTTTGTAGTCATCCTAGTCAATCCCATCCTCCGTCACAACTAAGCACTGGTGCAGACATAGGTTATGTAGTGCCTCTTTGCAATCTCTAAAACTCCCTGGTCCATGGGATAGATGAAGACAGTGGTGTTGGATGGTGGGAACAGCCCTTGATTTGTCCACCCTTGCTGCAAAGTTTGGTGGAAGAAGATTGGACTGCTGCACTGTCCAGCAACTGCATTGCCTTCATTTTGTTAGGACTGATGCCATATCTTTTTTGGTGGTGCCTCACAGAGGGGGTCAAAGCTGTGCTGCAGTCATTAATGATATTCTGGGTTAACCAGGCAAACTTGTTCTCCTGGTACTCCACAGGAAACTTGGCCATGATGTCTTTGGGTGACCTGGGTCACTCACTCTTACCTACTGTGACTGGCTGTAGGTGATGATAGCCATCTGCACTGGCACAGGCAAGAATGTAGAGATGCTCCATCACTGTCTTATGCCCTGGAGTGCTGCCAATATCCTTGGAAGCCTGGATATTCTGGGGGAAAGCATGCTAGAAGAGCCCAGTTTCATCAGCACTGTATATCTAGAACTCATGTTGGCCCTTGTCCTCTATTAGCTTCCAAAGACGTTGGACAAACGGTTCCACAGCAATGACATCAGCGCTGAGCTTCTCTCCGGTTATGGCCTTGTTAACAATGCAATGGCATCTCCTGATCCTCCACAGCCAGCCATCATTACACTTAAAATCTTCGACTCCAAGGTGAATAGGAAGCCTCTGTGTTTCGTGCTTAATATTCAGGCCACATACAAGGACACCCTCAGCTCGCTCCTGTGTGTACCACCTATACAGCGCTCGTCAGAAGTAACAAGCACCTATGGCAGGGCGCGCAATACTTTTCGCCAAAAAAGAATCACCTGTTTTTGGTACTAAAAATTAAGCCAGATGTTTGGGCCCCTAACATGATGTCACCGCAACTTGAGGCCTTACTGCGCGCTGGTTGGCTCCTGCCTCAGTTGCCTACGGGCTGCATGAGAGAGAGGAACTCCACCGCACCTCCCTCTCTTTTTGCACCATTTTTTACCTTGTGTCCCGCAGTGTTTTGGCTTTCGCCACTTGTTATTGGCCCCTACCCGTGAACTTTCGAGTGAAATCATATCACAGATCATTGCTCTAAAGGAGGCAGGCCACCCCACGAAGGAAATTAGTGAACTGGTTGGTGTGGCTTGATCGACAGTGCGTAGGTGGTGCGCCCGTTTTCAAGTGGAAAATAGTGGTGACGTTCCAACAAAGAAACTGCGGTCTGGTAGGCCCAGGAAAACTTCCCCGAGGTCTGTTAACCCCTTAACCGTGAGGCGTCACTTTTGTGACGCTCGGCTACAATGGATCATACAGCGGGGCGTCACTTTTGTGATTCTGTGTTATTTTGAATTATCCTGGGCTCTCAAGTGGTGGCTTGTATCATCTACCAGTACTGCCAATGTCCAACACTAGTCAGGACTCCAAATCTCATCTGTACTCCCATCCACTGTTGACATTTTAGCTATTTTACCCCCTTCGTGACTCCCCTCCCTACCTGCCCTCCATTACCCTCTCCTCTCACCTCCCACGCCGCGCTGCGCTACGGAAATTTCCCCCTTCTCTTTCCACAGATTTCATCCATTGAAATAAGCCCTATGCCCTATATTTTTACCCAATAATATATACCAAAAAAAAACAGGTAAGTGATAGTGTTATACTCCAGAAATTGGCTAATTATCACCTGACAACACCTCACGTGCATTCATTCGCTACATTACCACGGTAATTTCCCCTTTGATTTGTGCCTTGTAATCGATGTCTGTAATAAAAATATATATCAGAAAGGAAGGGAGAATCCTAATTGACATTTACATTCACCTGGAACAACCTATTTCTTTATTTATTGCCGAGATTTTCTACCTATAAAAAATTAGCCTGTAAGTTAGCAGCAGTAAGCCTAAAGTGTCATTGTCAACCCTTCCCTTCTCAGATAATTTACCCCCTTCGTGACTCCCCTCCCTACCTGCCCTCCATTACCCTCTCCTCTCACCTCCCACGCCACGCTACGGAAATTTCCCCCTTCTTTTTCCACAGATTTCATCCATTGAAATAAGCCCTATGCCCTATATTTTTACCCAATAATATATACCAAAAAAAAAACAGGTAAGTGATAGTGTTATACTCCAGAAATTGGCTAATTATCACCTGACAAAACCTCACGTGCATTCATTCGCTACATTACCACGGTAATTTCCCCTTTGATTTATGCCTTGTAATCGATGTCTGTAATAAAAATATATATCAGAAAGGAAGGGAGATTCCTAATTGACATTTACATTCACCTGGAACTACCTATTTCTTTATTTATTGCCGAGATTTTCTACCTATAAAAAATTAGCCTGTAAGTTAGCAGCAGTCAGCCTAAAGTGTCATTGTCAACCCTTCCCTTCTCAGATAAGCCGCGGCATTTAGTTCCTTGTCCTCCACTGCAAAGACAACATGTCGCACTCGCGCCCCGCCATTCCTGCCGCTTCTGCGCCCATTGCAAAGGGCCCCGTGACCTCTACGCCAAAGAAAAGTGTTGAGGCAAGCAGGAAAGGCCTCAGTGACTCTGCAGTGGCACAAGAACTTGCAGAATTGTCCATGATAATAATGGACAGTGACTTTGACGATTTGGGTGAATCGTGTGATGAGCTGGGTGAGGTTATCGCGCCAGAAACAGCGACAACAAGTGCTTCTACCAGTGAATTAGTGTCTAGCTCCAAGGGAAAGGAGCCTTTAGTGCAGGAAGGACAAGAATTTGGGAAGGGAGTCAAAAGGCGGCGTGTTAGCCCCAGAACAATGCCCCCATGTGACCCAGCCCGACATGAGTCACGAGTGCATTCACCTCCCTGTTCCCCAAGCCCCGCTTTACTCATCTCGTCATCATCGTCGGCTGAGTTATCTCCGGAGTCTTCATCGTCGGAGTCACCACCAGCATCAACAGTGAAGGCCGGCCGTAGAGGTAGAGGTAGATGTAAGAGAGTGAAAAGTAGTGTAGCTAGTAGGGTAAGGGCTGCTAGTGCTGTATGGCAACCTAGGGTCAGTGAGAGTGACCTTGACAGAGATAAGCCTCCCTCTCAGCCAACCTCCACCACCACCACCAGCCCTCCACCGCCACGCCAGGGAATCCTGGACGCCTTCGCGTGGACGGAAGGGTCAGATTTTGTCCCCGAAAACCTGGTTTTCGATGAGAGCTCGTCAGGAGTTCAGCCTTCCTTCACTATGGACGAAAATGCTGAGTGTGTCGACTACCTTTTGGCCTTCCTAGATGACGAAGTCATGCAGCACATATGTGATGAGACCAACAGGTTCGAATCACAATGTGCTGCTAGTGGTACAGGTGCAGCATGCTGGGAGTGCAGGAGCTGTATGTGTTCTTTGCCCTCATGCTTCTTATGCCACACTCCAAGAAGCATGAGTTGGAAGAATACTGGTCCATGGACCCCTTACTACCCTCACCGACCTTCAATAAGTACATGGCCAGAGATCGCTTCCGGAACATCATGGGAAACCTGCACTTTGCCGATAATGATGTACCTTCCCAAACCGACCCACTCTGGAAGATCCAGGAGATTCTGAACAGAATGAAGGATAAGTTCATGTCATTCTTCCACCCATTTCAGAAGGTTGTCATAGATGAATCCTTGGTTTTGTTCAGAGGACGTCTTCGGTTTGTTCAGTACATTCCAAGCAAACGCCATCGCTTTGGAATTAAGTTCTTTGTACTGTGTGACTGTAAGACGGGGTACATCCTTGACTTCGTCATATATTCAGCCAGCACTGTCGATCTCGATAAAACTCACCCCTTGGCTTCTCAGGCTGTGTAGTGAAAGTGCTCCTAGAAAAGTATTTTGGTGGGAATCATGTGCTGTATACAGACAACTACTATACAGCACCGAAACTTGCCAAATACCTTTCTGAGCACGGCATTGGCTCCTGCGGCACTGTGAAAAGTAATCATGCCAACTTCCCCAAATTCCCAGAGGCGGGAAACTCGCAGCGAGGAGACATGCACCTACGCAAGTGTGAGAAGATGCTGGCAATACGGTGGCATGACAAGAGAGTCGTGCACATGCTCACCACCGTACATAAGGGGGAGATGAGAGACAGTGGGAAGGTCGACCGTAGGACAGGCGAACCTGTGATGAAACCTGATGCTGTGTTGGACTATAATATCAACATGCAGCTGGTGGACAAGTCCGACATGATGATTGGTGAGATCGACTGCCTCAGGAAGAATACTAGGTGGTACAGGAAAGTTTTTCTGCATCTCATAGATATGACAATGCTGAACGCCTTCATCCTGTACAAGATGAAGGTAAAGCCACCCAAGTCCTTCTCCCTGAGGTTGTTCGCCAGGACTTGTGTCCAGCAGCTGCTGGAAAAATATGGTAGGGTGCAAGCAGCAACTCCAAGGCGCCATCCAGTTACACTTCCCGACCGACTTGAGCAGAGGGCGTATATGGATCGGCACAGACTTGAGCTGATGCCTGCCACAGGGAAAAGGAAGGCTGCGATTCGCAGGTGTCAGGTATGTGCGCATACCACACGCCGCACACCTGAGCATAAACGCACCTCTTGGCAGGCGCTGAATGCCAGGTTCCCCTCTGTGTAACCTGCTTCTTCGATTATCACAGCCAGAAGCAGTTCTAACAGTGCAAGTGTAGAAGCAGAATTATTTGGAAATAATGTGTAAATAATGTGTACATAGCAGGTGAAAGCAATGGATGTTCAGTACATATGATTGAACAGAGTATTATAGTTTTATCTTACTGAAAGTGACAGTGAATAACATATTGTAAGTAAAATAGAAGGGTAAATATTGAAAATAGAATAGAAAATGTAAATAGTAATGTAAGTAATTAGTAATATAAGAATATGAGTACAAATAATTTATGTTATAACAGTGAGAGTGAATCCGTGGCTCTCTACGTATTTTACTGACTGAAAAATTGAATGAGTTCAGTGACAATAAAATAATACGACTGAAGGAAACTTATGGAGAAAGACTCCAGATATATATAAGTGTGATATAGTAATAGAAATATAAAGTGTGAGGGGTTTTATGAATAATAAATGACAGAGTGCCTAGAGCGAACTAGCGCAAGTGCGGCGATCAGACGCGCTCGTAATTTCCATTGCTTTCACAGTGTTTTTTTTTTGAGTATGGATCCCAAACTACTTGAAAATGGTAGAATAGTGTTTATAGTGTTTGTATCTGGCTGTGGTAATCATATTACGGGTTGTTGGGAAGTGTAACGTGGAGACTTAGTTACCCTACTTCAGAGGTCTCCACAAGTCCTACGGAAACTGACGAAGGCTCAACAATCATTCCAGGAGAAAGCTGAAGGTATGTGCAATAAGCATATATAATTTTATTATTCTAGGACTAATAACTGATTTTTGGCAAATATTTTTTGAGAGTCTGTCGGAGCCCAAATAACCCCGCGGGACACGCAAGTCATTGGTAAACAAGCCCGCGGTGTAGGGGTTAATGTTTTAAAACGTGCAGTGGAGTCTAATCCTCGTGTGAGTGCAAGGAAAATTAAGGAGAGCAACCCGGAAGTGTTTGGTGAGGTTTCTGTGCACACAGTGTCTCGAAGAGTCCATGAACTTGGTTACACAAATCACAGGCCTGTGAGAAAGCCTCTTCTTACACGTTACCAGCGACTTCGTGGGCTTGCCTTTGCTAACAAGTACCTTAACTGGGGTGAGGACCAATGGTTGTCAGTGATGTGGTCTGATGAGGCAACGTTTAGTGTTACTTGCAATCGAGGAGCGCGCGTGTACCGTCGCAAAGGTAGTGACCCGCTTCACCCCCGTTACGTGGAGAGCACAGTTAAACACCCTGATTCACTTATGGTATGGGGTTGTTTCTCTGGGAAAGGTTTGGGGAAGCTTGTTGTGCTTCCCAAGCACTGCAGAGTGAATCAGGACGTTTATCTGGAGCTTCTTTGTTGATCATTTACCTGAGTCCTTTGAGCTCACAGGTGCACGAGTGTTTCAGCAGGACGGTGCACCTGCTCATAAAGCCAAATCGGTCACCAATTGGCTTCGTGACTGCAAGGTATCATTCATGAAAGACCAGCCAGGCAATAGCCCAGACCTCAACCCAACAGAAAACCTCTGGTACCTCGTACAGAAGAATCTGCAAGGGAAGGACGCGAGCTCTCTGCCTAAGCTGGAAGCAGCCATTCGTGACTCCTGGGAAAAAATACCACTCCAGCACCTGAGGAACCTCGTCCTTTCACTTCCACGATGTCTCGGGTCCGTGAAGAAGCGTAAAGGATACCCTTCCAAGCATTAAAGGTAAATAAAATGCATTATTTATATGTTTTCCAATGTTGAAAGGTTTGTTTCGTAGAAGGGATGCAGGGCGCTCGATACTTCTGACGAGCACTGTATATATATATATATATATATATATATTGCCTAGCCCCTACGCTCCTTGCAGGGTGGCATAGGATTGGATGATGAATGGATGGTGACTATCTTCACTGGCAGGAGCTGAATCATGGACGGGAACTGGGGGTGATGCACGTACCTTGTGTGCCGTGTGGTGTACTTAATTTTAAGCATTTTTCAAATACAGTAAGACCTCACTATAACAGACTAATTGGGGCTGAAACCATTCCGAAAAATGCGAAATTTCAATAAAAGCGACATCCGGACTTCCCCCTGCTAATCTGGACATTTTCTGAAATATCGGACATTATAGTCGCGACAGCGAGAGGTGGCGAAGAAGCACCTCCCTCAGGAAGGAGTGAGGAAAAGGCTTTCCTTCTCTCGTCCCTGATTGGTCTACGGTGATGGGCAGAATGGGGAGGTGTGAGAGCGCTTATATTTCCCTCATATTACCGTCACCAAATTGATCGCCATGGTTCGAAGCTTTATTTATTGCTACAGCAGTTAATATGTGTACACAGACTATTACCTATGCTATATCACAATACATACAGGTGTGCATGTTGATATTCTAGAATATGAAAGTCCAGCCAAAAACATTTAAGGGGTAAAACATTAGAAAGGACAGGATAATACTCATCATAAGCCAAAATCAGGGAAGGGGAGAGAGAGAGAGAGAGAGAGAGAGAGAGAGAGAGAGAGAGAGAGAGAGAGCAGAATACAGAAAAAGAAACACGTGTGCTTTGAGGGAGTGGTAATGACAAGATCAGGTCCACCGGGACATACTTGTCACTCCTAAGCCCCTTTCTTCTCTCTCCTACCCCGTCGCTCCTGAGGGCGTACATGCATGCATTCAGACATATATCTATACATACAGTATACTGTATACATGCATCATATATATATATATATATATATATATATATATATGATGCATGTATACAGTATAAATATGTCTGTATATATATATACACACAGTACAGAGAGAGAGAGAGAGAGAGAGAGAGAGAGAGAGAGAGAGAGAATAAGCTGGCTTAAACCAACACGAACAGAAGCATCGCTTATTGTGAAAACATTGTTCACCTGTCAGGATTTTTTTTTTTTTTTGATCGACTGAACGCAGGTATGCTAAGTTTATATTTTAGAACAAAGCATTAGAAAGGCCATACAGTATACATCCCAAGCCAAAAGCAATGCATTCCGTCGGACAAGCAGACAAAGCAGCTGGAAGATGAGGTGAAAAGTCATGATGCAAAATACAGAGGAAACAAAGGCAGACATTCTCTGAGGCTCACACTGCGCTCACGTCCCTGGGGATTGTCATGGAGGGCTGAAGCGAATCACAGGTCGCAAGATCCACCTGTCCATACTTGCCACTCCTTAACCCTTTCTTCCCTATGTTGCTCTCTCTCTCTCTCTCTCTCTCTCTCTCTCGAAACACACCACAACAAAATGTAAGCAAAAACGTATATATATATACCGGTAATGACTTTATTGACGTGGAACGAAGTGTACAAGTCCTGGAGTATGATAGTGAGAGAGGGGCGCGCACGCACACGCGCACACACACAACACACACACGCACGCACACACAACACACACACGCACGCGCACACACACACACACACACACACACACACACACACCAGAATATATTGTCCCTTGAGAATTAGCCTTCCTCCTCAGGTCACACACACACTCTTGGCTGCCTTTCATTTTAACTTCCTTCTTCCTTATGTATTATGAAACTTATCTCTACATCAAATCCTTTATCAACACTCCTCTTACGTTTCCTTTTTTTGCTCGAGAGAGAGAGAGAGAGAGAGACAGACAGACAGACAGAGATGGGTTGAAGGGGGGAGGCTGATGCAGTACATTTAAGGTTATTAAATACGGCGATGAATTACGGATGACTTGATGAGCCTTATAATGGGATACTGACTGCATAAGTACAGCATGATAAATACAGTATTTTCCTTTGTATTTCAAGACTATGAAAAAAGAGATTATAAAATATAATGAAAACACATCACAACAAAATGTTACAAAAAACGTACATACATACATACATAGAGAGAGAGAGAGAGAGAGAGAGAGTATCACCAGGCAGGTGAAGATGTCTTTCCAGATTAGACGGTACACCTGTACTGGTCATCAAATGGACTCCTAACCTCACTCATGCACCTCCCACCCCACCATCCACCAATCACAGACATTCCAGCGGGAAGAGAGTGGGATGAGCTTCTCCGCCACCTCTTGCTGTCGCGACTATAGTCCAGATTGCATGTACGGTTTTTAAACTGTTTTGGCTACCATTGTGGTACTGTACTGTTATAACTTCACTACATTAATCAAATTGTATAATAATACTGTACTGTACACTGATAGACATGTCTTTTATTTACCTTTTTGTGGTGAACATAGCTGAAGTGGTCAGGCAGTCTGGGCTGCTTCTGGCTTTATCGGACTTTTTCTGATAAAGTAATCCCTCTAATATCCAAACGCCCAATATCTGAACATCCCCACTAACCGGACATAATCGTCCCAGGATCCAACATTCCCAAAATGGTCCCGGGGGGGGGCCGCCCGTAATTTGAACTTGCCGCGTGCGGCGCGGGACAGCATTGTTGTGGCGCGTCATTCCTCCGATGTTCGATAGAGCACCGCTGCATCCTCCCCACTTTCCGCCTGTCTCTCGTCGCAAGTGCACGCTCGTTGTTATGGCTGCCCACGTGCTCGCTTTTGTGGTGGTGCCTTACCTGCTGCAGGCACTCCTGCTGCTCTCGGGCCTCCTCTTAGTGTGTGTGATGATGGCCCCGCCACCTGAGAAAAGGAAGAGAGTGGTGTTGACTCTGGAAAAGAAACGGGAGATATTGGAAAAAGTAGATGCGGGGTGGTCTTCTTCCCGCATCCTCCGCGAGTTCAACCTGGCCCGATCTACTTTGTTCGATATTAAGAGATCCCGAGACAAACTCATGCAGTACACGGCTGACTTCTCGTCGAGAAGCAAACGCAATGTGGAGAGGAAGGTGATGTTTACTCCCAAGTTTGCTGAAATCGACCACTCCACGTTGATTTGGTATCGACAGCAACGTGCTGCTGGTGTGATGGTACGTGGAACGGAGCTGAAGGCTGCTGCTGAGAAGTTCGCCAGGCTTCACGACGCCCTAGACTTCAAGGCATCCGAGGGTTGGCTCTTTGCGTTCAAGTTACGGCATGGCCTTACCAACCGTAAAGCTCATGGCGAAGCTTTGGACGCTAACGAGGATGGAGTTGACGAGTTTCGGCACAAGGTGAAGGGCTTGATCGACAGGGAGGGCCTCACTCTCGGTCAAGTCTACAACGCTGACGAAACTGGTCTATTCTATCGCTCTTTGCCAACGAACACTCTAGCCGAGGAGACGGAGAAGCATGTACCTGGCCGCAAGCTCTCCAAGCAACGGATATCTGCTTTGTGTTGTGCCAATGCTAACGGCATGCACCGGCTTAAGCCCGTTGTTGTTGGCTGTGCAAAAGCAGCCTTGGTGTCTTCGTGGGGTGATGGATGTCCTTCCTGTCGTCTGGTACCATTCTTTGAAGGCATGGTTTACAGCCGTGATCTTCAGAGACTGGTTCCACCGCCACTTTGTCAAGGAGGTCATCAATTACCAGACGAAGACACTGGGAATCCTGTGCGACCAGGTAAAGGCCCTCCTTCTTCTTGACAATGCACCTGCCCACCCATGCGACAAGGACTTGGTGGCTGAGAATGGCCGGACTAGGTGCATGTTTCTGCCACCTAATACGACTGCTCTCATCCAACCAATGGACCAAGGAGTGATCATGGAAACAAAGCGCCTATACCGACGGAAGTTCCTGGATGAGGTGATGGTTGTTCTCAAGGACGAGGACGAGCGCAGGGAGGTACGGGACACATGAGGCCAGCGGACTTTGGAAAACCTTCGCTGCTACAACATCAAGTCTGCACTCTACAACTGGGCTAGGGCATGGAAGGAAGTCCTTGTCAAGACTCTGGAAAATGGTTGGTCTCGTCTGCTTCTCGGAATGGATATGGAGAACGATTTTCTAGGGTTTGACGTGGATGACTTCCATGCACGGCTACGTACGCACAGCGACGATGTTGATGTGGACGATGTTCGTGTGAGGCTGGATGATGATGAGGGCGATCCTGGGTATCAGACATTGTCTGATATCGAGATCGCGTCTTCAGTTGCAGGTGTCAGTAAAGAGCTTGAAGATTCTGACGAGGAAGGCGACAATGATGCACACTCCTCTCAGCAGGACACTACTCCAGCCATCCCCAAGCTAAGCACACTCCGGGAACACCTAGAGTTCGTCCTAGACTACCTGGAACACCCAGACTGCGACAGGGAGATGGGGCCCTTGGTACTTGTGGAGGAAGTGCGTGCTTTCAGGCAGCGCATCATCAATCGTCAGAATCGTTGGTCATTGCGTCAATCAACCATTGACAGCTTTTTCAGGCCCGTGACCCCCGCTGTGCCCAGCCCTGGCTCCACTCCATTGCCTCCCCAAGACAGGCCCTCATGCTCCGAGCCACAGCCCAGCACATCAGCCACGGTGGAGTCACCGCTCGACGTGAGTTTGCGTCTGTCTTCAGAGTCGTCTGCAGTGGGTACACCATCACCACGACCCAGCAACGCACCCCTAGGTCACCTGCCAGTGATACTCTTGGACTCTGACAGTGAATAAACAGCAAGAACTTCTCCACTAGACCACACGGGAATTTACAGTGTTGTGCAGTGAAAAAAACAGTGTGTTGCGTTGAGGATTTACAGTTGTGAGTGAAAAGACTAATTTGGAACAAAATTTAACGTAAATAGACTTGTTTGTTTTTGCTTTAGAAAATTATTAGAAGAATGGGAAAAGTTAAAGTGCAGAGTGCAACACTTAGTAAGTTACAATGGAGCATTAGTTAGACAAGAGTGCGCACGCACTGTGAAGAGAACGGACTTCTGAAAGCAACTGACTAAGTTCAGTGCAAGACTTCATGAACAGTGTACTGGAAGTGCTTCAGGAAATCCTTCTTACTGTCAGAGTCCGAGAGGAGGCGGTTATTCATCGAGGTGGTCATGGACTTGCTGTAAGTAGGCAGAATATTTCATACTGTACTTTTTTCCATACTATACTTACCTCAAACACCTCATTTCACTCTTTAATGTCCTTTATTGGTGTGAATAGGGTGTTAGGAGCTATGCATGTGCAGTAGGAAGGTGTTTTTCTGAGTTAGGCTAGGTTAGGGTCCATAAATACCAGTCAGGAGCCAGTAACCAGAATGTTTAATATTGTATGAACCTACTTCTAAACCCTCATTTTATGCTTCTTTTGCATTTATTTCAGTCATTTATGTGCCTTATTGGTGTGATTTGGGTCTTAAATAGGTGCTATGCATGTCCAGAGGGAGTTGTATCGGTGTTTCTCTGAGTTAGGGTCCATAAGTACAAGTCCATAAGCTGGGGCCCAATATCCGGACAGGACCAGTATCCAGACCTGCCTATGGCTCTATTATGTCGGATATTGGAGGGATTACTGTAAAGGAATTTAATCCGGTAGCTCGAAGAGTCCAATAAAACTGAATTCTGGACTACTGAAGTCCATTTTATCGAGGTTTTATTGTACTGCACTGTACACTTTACGTACCTTATTGTTTACAACCTTACAAACTAGAGACGTTCACTCTGTATATTTCACTTATCACTCGTCACCCTTGAGCAGTATATCAGGGACTTCCAGGGAAATAAAGTGGGTCAGATTGAGGGTGGAGCACGGGAGAACAACAGTGACATCGCCAGCCCACCACCAACCGACGCACGAACACATAAACTGTCGGGACTATATAGCCGCCTTGGCCTGAGTTTAGGCAGTCCGGACCACTTCTACCTTTCTGGAATTTTCCTGATATAAATAAATAATTCTGGTTGGCTCCTCGACTTCGAAAAAAGAGAATTACAGGCTAGTGAAGTCCGTTGCAGTGAGGTCAAACTGTCTATACATACATACATGTATATATATATATATATATATATATATATATATATATATACAGTCAAACCCCTACTTACGAAGGATCAACTTATGAAAAAATTTTCATCCATCCATCATCCAATGCCATCCCATGAGAAGCATAGAACCCCAGGGCTAGGCAAGTTGGTCCTGACATTTAAGATGAGAGTGACCAGCTTCATTCATCCATGAGTGGCATTTTGTATGCAATAAACCCCAACCACTCCTTGGATATAAACCTGCATAGGCTCAATCCGATTGGAGCACCATAATTACCCACTAAACCACCAGGTGCCATAATCTGGTTGTATCGTTACCACCCGGCGTGGTAAATGGTTTCCTGGTGTACAGGAAACCATTTGGCTTGTCACTCAATGAACAGTCACCCATAGGCAGAAGGGAGAGGAAAGAATGAAGGAAAGAGACAGAAGAGGGAGTGTAAAGTCACCCGTCGGCATAATGACGAGGAAAGAATGAAGGAAGGAAATACAGAAGGGGAAGGAAGGAAGAGAGGAAAGGGCAGACACTCAAAGCAGCTCTACATCGAGTAGATGGTGAGTGTCCCTACCTACCACTATGGTAAAATTTTCATGGGGGGGGGGGTAATTTACTGATTCAAACCGCACGCCATGTACAAATCCGTGGTCTGCAACAGAATGCGACTATACGCTCCTGCCAGTGTTGCCACACATACGATAATAATCATATGTGTACGATAATATTACCTCTGGTACGGTGTTCGATACTCTTTTCTATTATCGTACAGTTTGGACAACATTTTTGGGTTGAAAGGTAGCATGGCAGTAAATTTTGTGGCATGCATAGCAAATAATGCACAGCTGTTCCACAATTTACAGATATGGATCTTTAGGGCCACTGTAATGGCGATCACTGAAAATATTTTTTTTTGTGGTCTTACTGAGTTATTATCTGCAAGAGTAAGCACATTTCTATGAATTATCTATTTAAGTTCTATGAACTGCATTCTGCTGCTAGTCAGACTGTTTTCTAGTGTGGCACAAAGGCTGTTTCTTTTCCTTGCAATATTATTTTTGTAATGAAGGGTATGATTATATTATTATGAGATATTCATGGTATGCCCTAATTCTGATACAAAATAAAAAGTGATAAATTTACACCTAACTATATGACAGTACCATTCAAAATTATGGTTCTGATTAATAAAAATAATTTTGAGGAGCCAGTATGATAATTCCCATCTAAAAGTGTAGCAACACCAGCTCCTGCCTTGCCCCTGCTTCCCTGCTTGGAAGCCCAGAGCCTTGTTATTATCAACACAAGCAACATCAGCTGTGATTTTTGTCATTCAGACTTGATTACTTCCCCCAACATGTCTCAGAAATGGAGAAGTAGTGAGAGTAGTAGTGGCAGAAGCAGAAAATGGCATGTAATTACACTGGAAACCAAGGTGGACATACAGTAATTAAGAGAGTGGAGAGAGGGGAAAAGGTGATTGATTTTTTTTTTTTATGCAAGGAAGAAGGAACCAAAGGCCAGGAGCCTGCAAACCATTCCTTCCAAGAAAAATAAACAAAAACAATACGAAACAGAGCCAAATTCAAGATCCATTAATTTTGACATGCCTAGACACACTGTGTTTGAAAGACTGGAGATCATAGGAAGTAGTAAATACAGAGGGAGACAGTTCCAGAGTTGACCTGTTCCATAAATGAAGGACTGGGAGTAATGGACAGAAAAGGGATGAGAATTTGTTGCTAGATGGGTGCTACGTTCCCGTCATAGAGGTGGAGGGATGCAACCAGACAGTTCGGAGGAGCAGTGACCACTGAAGCAGCGACAGAAAAGAGATAAAGATGCAACAGTGTGGTGAAGAGACAGGTTGAAGGGAGCCAGTAAGAGGAGGAAAGTTGATGAAACGAAAAGCCTTTGACTCCAACCTATTGAGAAGAGCTGTATGTGGGGAACCTCCCCACATGAGAGTTGTACTCTACATAGGAGCAAATAAATCTATCTATCTATCTATTGCCAGATGCCTCAATCCCATTTGGGGTGGCCGTCAACATATCACCTCTACGTTGCCCTGTTCCCTGCCATTTCACTGCCCTGCTCCCAGCTCACACTCCTCTCTCTCATATACCTCTCCACTCCATCCCTCCATCTCATCCTCGGCCTCCCCATCTCTCCCCTCCCCTCCACCTCACTCACATACACTCTCCTCATCAGTCTCTCACTCTCCATCCTCTCCACATGCCCAAACCACCTCAGTGTGTTCTTCCTAATGCTTCCTATCAAATCCACATCCACACCACAATGCTCCTTTATATCCTCATTTGTCAGCCTGTCTCTCCATGTGACTCCACAGGCTCCTCTTAAATAATTCATTTCCACTGCTCTCACTCTTGACTTGTGTCCTTCCAACAACGTCCAAGCTTCACTTCCATATGTCAGAGTTGGTATCACAACACTGTCATGTAGTAACTTATTCACTTCCATGCTCACTTCCCTGTTTCTTATCACTGCCTTCAAGGAACAAGCAACCTTTCTTCCTTGCTGTACCCTTTCAAGCACTTCACCCTCCAAACTTCCATCCTTACTCATCACACTACCCAAGTACTTAGACATACTCACATTTTCCATTTCCTCACCATCCAACCTCACTGTACATTCACTGACTTCATCTCTCTCAAAGACCATCACTTTACTCTTCCCTACATTCACCTTTAGATTCTGTTTCTTACACACTCTCCCAAACTCATCCACCAAGCCTTGCAGCTCCCCTTCGTCTTCACTCAACAACACAGTATCATCTGCAAACAACAGTACAGGGAGTTTCCAAACACTATCCTCTCTCACCAGGGCCATTCCAACATCTACTGCCCTACCTTGTACCTCTTTTATTACCCTATCAATGTACAGATTGAACAACCATGGAGACATGACAGATCCCTGTTTCAACCCAACCTTCAAAGAGAACAATTCACTCAGTTCACCATCCACACACACTGAAGCCTTAGCACCATCGTACATACTCTTCACAGCATTCAATGACTTCCCATCTACTCCATATATTCTAAATACTTTCCACAATCCTTGTCTATCCACCCTTTCATATGCTTTCTCCAAATCCATGAAAGCCGCATACAACTTCTTTCCCTTCTCTAGAGACTTTTCCACTAAAGATCTAAGAATGAATATCTGATCTACACAACCTCTTCCCTTCCTAAAGCCTCCCTGTTCTTCTCCAACTAATTCCTCTGTTATTTCCCTAACTCTGTCAATAAGTATCCTACCGTACACTTTTCCTATTACACTAAGAAGACAAATGCCCCTATGATTACCACACATTGTGCAGAGTTAAAGAAGGTACAGAGTCGGCTTAGCACACCTAATCTCTAGGATGCAGATTTTACAAGAGATGTAATATGATCTTTCCCACAAAGTCCCGAGAGAATGAAACCTCAGGTATGTTTAACCTCTTCATGTCCAGGACATACGCATACACGTCAACATGGCGCCTGGTGAGCCTGTCCTGATGTATCAGTCTTCCTCTAGTGTGTTTCACTCATTGGTACAGAGGTGTGGGAGAGTTTTTCAAGCCTGGTATTGGCCACTGATGCTATCAGAAGCTCCGCCCACTAACCAATCAGAAGAGATACATTTGAAAGCATAGGCCCCCCTCCCCCTACAAACCAATCATAATTGATATAAGTGATACCCCAGCCATGTCACGGTCTTCTCAGCCAGTTACACTGCATTCTTTTTTTTTTTTAGTTTTTGCTCATCACCCATGAAAGGAGGACTCGGTGCCTTTGTCCTCTCCCTCTCTCGCCATTTTTGGTGGCTGTTTGAATACAGACATAGCAAAATTACGTCGCCATGGCTGACTCTAGTGGGGATAGTTCAGATGATGTGTATGTGCCAAGTTATTCAGGTAGCAGTGCAACATCTGACAGTGAATTCTCTGAGAGCGGTAGTGAATTATCCGAGGATACTGAGCCTATCGAAGACGAAGGCTGGTGGTTTGTGGCGGACATTTTCTCAGATGAGAGGCCTGATGATGTACCCCTGTTCAGTGATGAAAATGCTGGTGTAAATTCTGCATTGGGACCACAGTGTTTCACTACCCCTGGGGCAGTATTTAGTTACTTTTTCGATGATGAAGTGGTCTAAATTACGTGCATGGATCAATGAAAGAGCTGAAGTTTACTTACAAGAAAATCCAGGTAAATCCAAAGTGTATGGACTAAAGTGGCGGCCAGTGACGACAGAGGAACTGCACGTGTTCTTTGGCTTTCTCATGGTGATGAGTATGATAAAAATGCCAAATATGCATATTATATGTATTGATCACACAATGTGATGTTTGGAGGACCACCTATATTTTGCAAAGATGTGATGAGCAGAAACAGATTTCATTCTATTTTGAAATTTCTGAGGTTCTCCTCAGCTGCATCTGTGAAAAAAAGTGACCCTAGTTCAAGGATTGAGCCCTTTTTAGAGCTACTTCGAAAAAGATGCCAGACTCTGATCAGACCATCAAAAGACGTAGCTGTTGATGAGGCACTTGTTTTGTGGAAGGGATGACTTGGCTCTCGACAGTTTATCAAGACTATTTTACAATTTGGTGTAAAAGTTTTTGTGTTATGCCCATCTGGTGATGAGTGAAGTGGTTATTCAAGGAACTATGAAATTTATTATGGAAAGAGTAATTACAAAATAAATGACCCTGCTGCTTCTCACCACTCAGTTTCTGAGGACATTGTTGTGTACCTAATGAAGGATTTGTTGGATCAGGGACGACACGTTGTCACTGATAATTGGTACACAAGTCTCAGACTTAGTGACTACCTGCTGACACGCAATACAATGCTGATTGGAGTTGTGCGTAGTGGGAGAGAGCCCCCCAAGAGAGTTATGAGTGAAAAGTTGGAAAAGCATCAGTCAATCTTTGCTAGAAAAAATAATACTTTGGTTGTGAAATATCAAGACAAAAAAGAAGTTACTGTGCTTACAATCAAATACAATGCAGGCATGGTAGAAAAGACAAAGACATATTTTGGAAATAAGACTATTTTTCAACAGGCCATTACATATTGATCGCTACAACAGCAAAATGGGCAGTGTAGATATGGCAGACCAGTTGCTTGAGCCATATATATTTGAGAAAAAGAGTTTGGCATGGTTCAAGAAGATAGAAATTCACTTCATATTCTGCACTCTTTTGAATGCCTTTCTCTTCTACCGTAATGTGTGCCAATTCAAAGGTGAATTTCTCCACTTCATCAAAACTGTCAGTAAGCAATGGATGCGTGAACATAGTGGTCGTGCTGATGCTCTCATTATGCAAGAAGATACAAAGACATTGAAAAGGCCAGTGGAAGTGATAGAGCTCAGGGATCTTGTTCATGCGTGGGTTCGCCATGAAAAGTCGGGGAAACAAAAGCGTTGTAGTGTGTGTACTTGGAAGGAACGCAAGAGGAAAGACAGTGTATTACTGCCCTGGATGTCTGGGGGAGCCAGGTCTGTGTTCAATGGACCACTTCAGGGAGAGGCACACTGATGTACCAGATAATCCAAGGCCAGGCTCAAGTGGTGTGCCATCAAGAAAGAAAAAACGCCTCTGCTAAGCCCCCTCACCTTTGTATATACAGTAATCAAACCAACAACACAGCATGACAGAATGTATGTACATTGACTACTGTATTATTCTAATATATTGCCACTTAGCTAGTATTTACTGTATATTTTATATCCTCAAAACATTACACATCGTATTTAGAATGAAAAAGTACATAAGGAAATAAATATAATATATATATATATATATATAAAGAAAATTATAAACAATGTGAGGTACACGAAGCACGTGGACGCCATTGGAGAGGCTGGGATTGACGTGTAACAGCGTGGTCAACATCTGGGCGTGAAGGGGTTAAGGATGATGCAGGATTAAGTCGAATATTATTAAACATTCGCTGGCACTGCTGTGGAAGATTTTGTTGGGTTGATAGGTATAAGAACTGAGTTTTGGATGCATTAAAAACAACAAGATTATTTTTACCCTAGTCAGAGATATGAGCCAAGTCAGACATTAGGTGTGCCATAGCCTCATCCCTTGTTTGTCGAAGTAACTACTGAGATGGAAAGTGCGAGAACCGAATAGAAAGATGAAGGATGGAATCATCAGCGTATGAGTGGATAGAGTTATATGTACAGCTTAGAATGTCACTGATGAATAAAAGTAAGAGAGTTGGTGATAGGACAGAACCCTGAGGAACACCATTATTGATAGCTCTAGGAGCAGAACGATGGCCATCTACAACAGCAGCTATAGAACAACCAGAAAGGAAGCTATAGATGAAGGCGCAGACAGAAGGATTGAAACCATAACAGGGCAGTTTGGATATTAAAGATTTATGCTAGATGTGGCACATGTGTTTATACTGAATCCCTCGACTGTAGGAACAATTTTAAAGGGCAAGGAACATATTCTTGAACATATTCTTGTACTTTTCCTATAAAGTACTGTGCAGTGTATGTAAATATATCACAGTCTTTGAATTTATGCTTGTTTACATTAATCATACATGCATGAAAATTGGGGTTATTAAGGTTGGTAGAAGTTTAAGGGGAGGAGTTCATCTTGATGAATGATGAAAAGCGTTTGCAAAAGAAAAGATGGACGTACGAAAAAAACGACTTACAAAAGACCTTAAGGAACCAATTATTTTTGTAAGTTGGGGATGTCCTGTACATACACATATACAGAATACATATATCTATACAGTATATTCATATACATTTACACATGTCCATATATGTATGTATACATAAAGATCATCATCATCATCTAATCCTCTGTTGCCCCATGAGCAGCGTAGGAGCCCAGGGCTAGGCAAATTGGTCCTGACATTTAAGATGAGTGACCAGCCTCACTCATCCCTGAGTGACATTACCTGAGTAATAAACCCCAATCAACCCTTGCATACAAACCTGCACAGGCTCAATCTGACAGGAGTGCCTTAATTACCCACGAAACCACCTGGTGCCATATTCTGGTTATATTATTAACACCCAGTATAGTAAAAGGTTTCCTAGTGTATCTGAAACCATTTGGCTAGTCATTCAGTATACAGTAGAGGCACCCATAGGCAGAAGGAAGAGGAAAGAAGGAAGGAAAAAGACAGAAGAGGGAGTGCAGAGTCATCCATCCATCATCCAATCCTACGTTGCCCAATGAGGAGCGTAGGAGCCCGGGGCTAGGCAGTTGGTCCTGACATTTAAGATGTGAGTGACCAACCTCACTCATCCCTGAGTGGCATTATGTGACCAATAAACCCCAACCACCCCTTGGATATAAACCTTCACCGGCTCAATCCGATTGGAGCACAATAATTACCCACTAAACCACCAGGCGCCAAAATTTGGTTATATGGTTACCACCCGGCGTAGTAAATGGTTTCCTTGTGTACAGGAAACCATTTGGCTTGTCACTCATTGTAGAGTCACCCATAGGCAGAAGGAAGAGGAAAGAATGGAGGAATGAAAGACAGAAGAGGGAGTGTAAAGTCACCCGTAGGCAGAAGGACGAGGAAAGAATGAAGGAAAGAAAGATAGATGAAGATGGAAAGAAAGAAGGATGGAGGAGAGGACAGGGCAGATACCCGAGAGCAGCACTACATTGAGTGAGTGGATGGTGAGCACCCCCACCTACCACAATCCATAGGCATAAGGAGGAGGAGATAATGAAGAAAAGAAAGACAGAAGAGGACGTAAGGAAAGAAGGATGGAAGAGAGGAAAGGGCAGTCACCCGAGAGCAGCACTACATCGAGTGGGTGGATGGTAAGCACCTCCACCTACCACTTTATACATAAACATATAAATATATATATATATATATAAATGTATATATATATATATATATATATATATATATATATATATACATACACTATATATATATACAGTAATCCCCCAACTATCCGATGCAATAGAGCCAAAAGCATGTTCGGAAAGTGGTCCCGTCCGGAAAGTGGGCCCCAGCCTCCTGGACTTGTACTTATGGACCCTAATCTACCATGACTCAGAAAAACACCTATACAACTCCCTACTGGACATGCATAGCACCTATTTAAGACCCAATTCACACCAATAAGGGACATAATAGACTGGAAAAAAAAAAAAAAAAAAAAAAAAAAACAGAATGAGGTTTTAGAGGCGAGTTTATACAATATTAAACATTCTGGGTACTTACAACAATTCCCTGGCTCCTGGACTGGTACTTATGGACCCTAACCTAACCTAACTCAGAAAAACACCTCCCTACTGCACATGCATAGAAAGAAGGGACATAAAAAAGTGAAATGAGGTTTTAGAGGTCTATCTCAATGTATCTATTGCCAGACGCCACAATCCCGTAAGGGGTGGCCATTTGACTTTGGGTTATTTGTTTTATGGGGAGGGGCACTAATCCTCCACCAACCCACTTGTTGACACGTAGGGAGCACGTATAGTTTGGTTATATGGTTACCATCCAGCGTAGTAAGTGGTTTCTTGGCTTACAGGAAACCATTTGGCTTGTCACTCAATGTAAAGCCACCTGTAAAGGAAAGAAAAGCAATAAGAAGTGACAGGAAAGATGGGAGAAATAGGAAGAGAGGGCAAACACAGAAAAAGAATGATAAAGGCTATGGAAGAAGTAGGCAGCTCTACATCAAGCGAGTGGATGATGGTTGCCACCACCTACCACAAAGTAAGTATGGAAAATACAGTACAATATGAAATATTCTGGGTACTTACAACAAGTCTCTGGCCACCTCGATGAATAACCCGCCTCCTTTCAGACTCTGACAGTAAAAAGGAGTACCTGAAGCACCTGGAGTACACTGTACATGAAGCCTTGCACTGAACTTAGTCATTTGCACTCAGAATTCGATGCTCTTAACACTGCGCACTCTAGTCTTACTTGCGCTCCATTGCACCTCAATGAAATAAGTGTTGTACTCTGCACTTCAGTCCTTGCACTCATAAATCCATTTTCTTAACACTACACACTCTAGTCTAATTTGAGCTCCATTGAATGTCAATAAAATCAGTGTTGCACTCTGCACTTAAGTCTCTGCACTTACAATTCTAATTTCTTAACACTATGCACTATTTTTTTTTCACTGCACAATGCTGTAAATTCCCGTGTGGTCTAGTGGCGAGTTCTTGCTGTTTATTCACTGTCAGAGTCTGAGAGTAGCTGATGCAAGTGGCCTAGGGGTGCATCGCTGAGTCGTGGTGATTGACTACCCACTGCAGACGATTCTGAAGAGAGGCGCAAACGCACGTCCAGTGGTGACTCCACCGTGGTTGATGTGCTGGGCTGTGGCTTGGAGGATGAGGGCCTGACTTAAGGAGGCCATGGAGTGGAGCCAGGGCTGGGCACAGTGGGGGTCACGGGTCTGAAAAAGCTGTCAATGGTTGATTGACGCAAGGAACGACAATTTTGGCGATTAATGATGCGCTGCCTGAAAGCATGCACTTCCTCCACAAGTCCCAAGGACCTCATCTCCCTGTCGCAGTCCGGGTGTTCCAGGTAGTCGAGAACGAACTCTACGTGTTCCCGGAGTGCGCTCAGCTTGGGGATGGCTGGAGTAGTGTCACGCTGAGAGGAGTCCGCATCATCGTCACCGTCCTCGTCAGAATCTTCAAGCTGGGTACTGACACCTGCAACTGAAGATGTGATCTCAATATCAGACATGGTCTGATACCCAGGATCGCCCTCGTCATCATCCAAATACACACGCACTTCGTCCACATCAACATCGCCACCGTGCGCACGTAGACGTGCATGGAAGTCATCCACGTCAAAACCTAGGAAACCGTGCTCCACATCCGTTCTGAGAAGCAGACGAGACCAACCATTTTCTAGAGTCTTGACAGGGACTTCCTTCCATGCACTGACCCAGTTGTAGACTGCAGACTTGATGTTGTAGCGGCGAAGGTTGTCCAAAGTCCGCTGTCCTCGAGTGTCCCATCCCTCCCTGTGCTCGTCCTCGTCCTCGAGAACAACCATCACCTAGTACAGGAACTTCCTTCAGTACAGCCTCTTTGTTGCCACGGTTACTTCTTAGTCCATTGGTTGGATGAGAGCAGTAGTATTAGGTGGCATAAACATGCACCTAATGTGCCCATTCTCAGCCACCAAGTCCTTGTCGCATGGGTGGGCCATTATCAAGGAGAAGCAGGGCCTTTACCTGGTCACGCAGGATTCCCAGTGTCTTCGTCTGGTAATTGATGACCTCCTTGACGAAATGGCGGTGGAACCAGTCTTTGAAGATCTGGGCAGTGAACAATGCCTTCAAAGAATGGTACCAAACGACAGGAAGGACATCCATCACCCCACAAAAACACCGAGGCTGCTTTGCTCGGCCAACAATAAATGGGCTTAAGCTGGTGCATGCCGTTAGCATTGGCACAACACAAAGCAGATATCCGTTGCTTGGAGAGCTTGCGGTCAGGTACACGCTTCTCCGTCTCCTTGGCTAGAATGTTCGCTGGCAAAGAGCGATAGAATAAACCAGTTTTGTCAGCGTTGTAGACTTGACCGAGAGTGAGGCCCTCCATGTCGATCAAGCCCTTCACCTTGTGCCGAAACTCCTCTATTCCATCCTCGTTGGCGTCCAAAGCTTCGCGATGAGACTTACGGTTGGTAAGGCCATGTCGTAACTTGAACGCGAAGAGCCAACCCTCAGATGCCTTGAAGTCTAGGGCATCGTGAAGCCTTGCAAACTTCTCAGCAGCAGCCTTCAGCTCTGTGCCATGCACCAGCACACCAGCAGCATGTTGCTGTCGATACCAAATCAATGTGGAGTGGTCGACTTCAGCATACCGGGGAGTGAACATCATATTCCCCTCCACGTTGTGTTTGTTCTTCGACGAGAAGTCAGCCGTGTACTGCATGAGTCTGTCCTGGGATCTCTTGATATCAAACAAAGTTTCGGGCCAGGCTGAATTCACGGAGGATGCGTGAGGTTGACCATCCCGCGTCCACCTTGTCCAATATCTCCCACTTCTTCTCCAGAGTCAAAACCACTCTCTTCCTCTTCTCAGCCAGTGGGGCCATCATCACACACATTAACAAGAGACAGGAGAGCAGTAGGAAAGCCTGCAGCAGGTAGGGCACCACCACATAAGCGAGCACGTGGGCAACCATGATGACGAGCGTGTACTCACAAGAGACGGGCAGTAAGTGGGGAGGATGCAGGGGTGCTCTAGTGGACGGTGGCAGAACTTGACTTGTTGTTTTCTAAAAGCCTCAGCCTCAACCTTATGTTTGTTCACTACCATTGTAAAAGCTCTGAATGGCACTAACAGCTTACCATCTACACCACGCATACGCAAAACCTTCCATAAACCTTCTCTGTTCACCTAGTCGTATGCTTTCTCCAAAACCATAATTGCCACAATTAACTTACAGCCATAGCACAAGCCTTCTCCGTTGTCTCATGACAAACATTTGATCTACCTATCCTCTACCACTCCTAGAGCCCTACTGTTTGCCGCTCACCAGGCCTTCTGATATATTCCTTATTTTCTCTATGGTATCAGTAATTCTTTCATTTACCTCCCCTACAACACTTGAGGTGCATGTCACAATAATTTCTGCACTCACTTTGCTCATCTTTATTTTTATACAAGGGTATAGTCACAGGACTTTTTTCCATTCTGTTGGTGTGCTTTCACTCATCCTTGCCCTTTTACATTTTAAAAGTGAATTCACACACATACACATGCACACGAAAGTGCACGCGCGCGCGCGCACACACACACACACACACACACACACACACACACACACACACACACACACACACACACACACACACACACACACACACAGATTAAGACTTACCCATTAGTTCTGCAAAGCCACCGACTGGAACTCTACACGTGCCTGTCACAAACTGCAGTAACCGGGCACGCTTTTCGTTGTCA
Source organism: Coenobita brevimanus (assembly GCF_032717465.1). Lineage (NCBI taxonomy): Eukaryota > Metazoa > Arthropoda > Malacostraca > Decapoda > Coenobitidae > Coenobita > Coenobita brevimanus. The sequence continues at coordinate 39,914,420 of NC_137046.1, forward strand.
ATCTCTCTCACAAACTGTAATCCAATGGGATAATTTTAACCATTTGCTTTCTATTAATTTCATTTCTTTAATTCAGTATTGAATAAGATGGAATTTGTCACCATCATTATCCTGATCCCTATTAAGGTACCATGAAGTACAGGCATACCCTGGTATCCAAATGAGTTAGGTCAAGTGAAGTTAGTTTCGACAGTGTTCCCCCCCCCCCGAGGTGGTTATAATATGGGATACACAAGGATATGTTAAGCTGCCAAACATGTTTACTCTGGGATGACTTCTGCCAAGTACAAATCCAGTCATACTACACTCACTAAACAATTACTGCAACACAGTACCTGCATTTTTTTTTTTTTCTTTTACGTGCTCGACTCTGGGCATAGGCTTCACACCTGCTCCCAAGGCCCAGTAGTCCTCCTACATATCATACACTCCTACACATCACCACTTCGGTGCTAACACCCACAGTCCATATTGAATACATACTAGGGCTGTCTCAAACAGGACTGGTGTACTGGTATTAGCGGGGGTATTTTTATGACATGTCAGCATGTCTTCTGGTAGATTGGTAAAGTCTGCTTTACATGAAATTCAAATCCTTAAGCTGTTCCCTGCCCCAGTGGGGATCTGAACCTGGGTCTGGTAGGATCGCAAGCCACCTCTCTCCCAACTGAGCCACTGCCTCCCCCTGGTATAAGCACCTGAAGTTACACAATTTCCTATGCATGAAACAGACGTCATAGAATGCTGAGTAATGGAACAGTACCTGCATCAAATGGTATAAGCACCTAAAGTTACACAATTCCCTGCACAAGAAATAGAAGTCATAGAATGCTGAGTAATGCAACATTTACTTGACATTAAAATCTGAACACTTTCCTTTGTTCAGGTCTCCCATCTTGAGTAAACCAGTAAATCAGCAGATATCAGCATAGGTTCAAAAGACTGAGCTTGCTCTGTGACTTAGCTAAACCAGTCATAACATCCAGTCACAATATAGTCAGTAAACACAAAAAGAAGCAAATGATGTTAATATGTTATGAGTTTACCAAGCATTAAAATGAACATCACAATTTGTATACTTGAAAATATTAGCATGCATCTGACCCCAATTACTGCTGTTCACAACTTCTGGATGTGGGCAGGGCTTCATGAAACTCATTTTCTACCCAAGCTGTGATGGTGTGAGTCAGTGAAAAGTAAGTATTCACGGATAAAAGGTCCTGGCCAATGAAAACGGTTTACTCATATGATGATGTCATGGGCTGATGTATTGGGGCAATATTTCTGAGTCTCAGGCTTGGCCCACCTCAGGTGTGCTAACATGTTCTTGGGCCGAAAAATGCACTACAATGGTATAAGTGTGGATTTTCATCTTGCAACGATAAAAACTACTACATATACTGTACAACAAAGTGTATTATAACCAAGTGATCACTTTATTATGGTGATTTTTACAAAATTATGGAGATATTGTAGTGATTTTGTATTTTTTCTAGTGATCTTCAGGAGATTTTTGTATTACTTACATTCTAGCATTTTTAAGGGTATGTTTAATTGTATTAGTGTCTCTGAACTGGCAATCCTACACTGCTGATAGGGTTGGTTACTACTAAAACGTTCGCTTTCATATAGAATTTTGTACTGGAATTTTATACAAACAATACTGCTACAAATATTAAGGCAGTGTGGGAAAAAAAAAAAAAAAAAAAAAAAAAAAAAAAAAGCAGTGAAAATTCATGTCAGTAAATAGGATACCTAAGAGTGTCTATATTTATTATTGAATAATAAGCAATTCACTGCAGCATCCAGTACCTCATCATACTTTTGACCCAATTTCACATTTCTATATAGGGTGGGGACACCCAGGGTAAAGCTCTTTCACCTCACTGGAGATATGAATCACAGAAGAAAGGCAGCCCCACACAAAATCCCCCTTCCTCCATAAGTGCTAGTACAGGGACAAGTAAGCTGACAATGCAAGTTCTGGCAGCGGGATTGCAACTGCCTCATGCTAATCCAAAGAGGAAGAGTTTTCAGTTCTCCAGTCCCTTTGATCCTACTTGTATTAAAATAACATGCAAGTAACTGCTTTCAGCTCCCAGTATTTGGTTGGTTACCATGCCTGTATGGTATCAGTGATCTCTCTATACATATTGGATCACTGTACAGTGGCAACAAGTGGTGTGAGATGTGTTGCATGAGCAAAAAAAAAGTATGCTGATTGCACAGCATGCTTTTCATACACAATCCCTGGTGGTTGAAACTTTCCACATGGTTAGTTATTTCCCACTTTCATGCTAATTTAATCCTCCATAAAGTCACTGTCTTTTGTCTACTTTACCTCTATATAGGTCACTATGCACTTAGAAAACTATTTACAATCCTGTTGGGGACACTGGTTTTATAAAAGGCAGGTGAGGTCTTTCCTAGTGAGTTTTTCTTTTCATCTCTCTCTCTCCCTCCATCTCTCTCTCTCTCTCTAAAACTAATGTCAGTCTTATGTCAGCTTACCACTATACTGGAGTTTATGTCCTTAGCAATCATGACTGGAGTCAAGTTGGAATCAAAGAGGGCTTTTAGAAGACAAGTTGGGGTCACACCAGAATGTTGGCAAACACATTAGGCTTATTATAGTGGGTTAAAAGGATCAGTGTATGTGGCCTCCACGTGTGCTGAACCCTAAGTTAACCCTTTATCTGCACATATGAAGGGATCAATGTGTGTGTGTGTGTGTATTTACCTTTTTGTATTTACCTATTTGTAGTATACAGGAATTGAGCAATGCTCGTGTTGTCCCGTCTCCATATCCACATTTATCAAGTCTACCTTTACACACATGAATATTTTTCTTATGCAATCCTCTTTGTCTAAGTCGTTCCAAATATTTAAGTATTTACATAATATACATAATTGTGATATACACGGAATGTACTATGCTTGTGGGTTTCCGTCGCTGTTTCTCAAAGTCAAATTTAGCTTTAAACTCGTTTAAGTTTTTAGACTGGACGATCTCTTTGTCCAGGCTATTCCATAAGTCTATACTTCTGTAAGGAAAGCTATATTTCTTGATATGCAGCTTGACTTTTTCAATTTCATTCCATGTCCTCTTGTTGCTCTCTTATCCCATACAAACAGATCTTCTTTGTCAATTTTATCTACTCCCACCATGGTCCTGAACACTGCAATCATGTCTCCCCTCTTTCTCCTTTCCTCTTAGGAAGGCAAATCCAGTTTTTCCAGCCTCTCTCTGTATGACAGGTCTGTCAGACTGGGGACTATCTTGGTTGCTCTTCTTTGTATTCTCTCAATCTTGTTTATATCTTTCTTTTTGTGTGAGGACCACACTACCGCTGCATATTCTAACCTGGGGCTGATCATCGCCACTATCAATTTTTTCATCATCTCCTCATCCATATAATGAAATGCTACTCTTATGTTAGTCAAGAGTTTATAAGTCTCTCCAACTATCTTGTTAATGTGCTTTTCTGGTAACAAACTATCTTGGACCAGCACTCCCAAATCTTTCTCTTCTCTCCTTTTTGTGATTAATTCATTACCCAACAAATAATTCAATGATGGCCTCCTGGTACTTTTACCCATTTCCAATATTTTACATTTCTTTACATTAAATTTCATTTCCCACATCCGGCTCCAATCGTGTATCCTATCCAAATCCTCCTGCAGTATTTTACAATCCTCCTCAACCTCTACCTTCCTCAAGATCTTTACATCATCAGCAAACAGACTTGCATAACTGTTCACTCCATCTACCATATCATTTACTTAAATCAGGAACATTACTGGCGCCAACACCGAGCCTTGAGGGACTCCACTTGTTACTTCCCTCCATCCAGACATCCTATCCTTTATTACTGTCCTCAATTGTCTGACTCTCAAAAAGTCTCTCATCCATTCCAGAAGTTTCCCCTTCAGTCCTCCTATATATTCTAGTTTCCACATTAGTCTCTTATGAGGTACCTTGTCAAAGGCCTTCTCTAAGTCTAAGTACACACAATCCACCCAACCATCTCTCTCCTGTACCACGTCAATCGCTCTTGAGTAAAGGCTCAACAAGTTAGAAACACATGACCTTCCACTTCTGAATCCAAACTGACATTCAGCCAAAATATTCATCTCTTCCAGATATTTTATCCATCTGTCTTTCAGGATTCTCTCACACAATTTTGCGACCATGCTGGTTAGAGACACTGGTCTATAATTCAAGGGTTCTTCCCTGTTTCCTCCCTTGTAAATTGGTAACACATTTGCCCTCTTCCATTCTTGTGGCACTTTCCCGTTCCAGTGAGCATAAGATTAAACTGTGAATTTTATCCCCCAGTTGTTCTCTGCATTCCTTCAGTACCCAAACAGAAATTCCATCAGGTCCTGGGTCTTTCCTTACATCTTGAGTTTCCAGTAATTTATAAACTTCCTGTACCTCCACTTTTATATCTTTTATCACCGGAACATTTCTAATCACTCCCTCCCCTTCCACAAGCTCCTTTAGTGAAAACTGACTGGAAACATTTGTTCATTATTTCTGCTTGCATTGCCGCATCCTTAAAGACCTCTCCTTCTACTTTCAGTTTGGTGATTCCTTCCTTTTGTTTCAGTTTGCCATTAACAAATCTATAAAACAGTTTGGGTTCGTCCTTGCATTTGTCTATTATACCTTTTTCAAAATTCCTTTCTTCTCCTCTACGTATTCTTGTATATTCATTTCTTGTTCTTTTATATTCTTCCTTTGTTCTGTTGTTATCTCTCTTTCTCCAATTGTTCCATGCCTTATCTCTCTCTTTTCTTGCTATCATACACCTTCTATTAAACCACTCCTTTTTCCTGTTTTCTTTCCCTCTTACTCTTGGCACAAATTTTTCCACTCCCAAATTATAGAGGTCTAGAAAGATATCCCACTTCCTCTGTATCTCTCTTGTTTCTCTGAATTTTCTCCAATCCGCATTTTCAAAAAAGTTTCTCAATTCTGTAAAATTTGCTTTCCCAAAGTTGTATCTTCCCTGTCTATGAAGCTCGTCTCTTGGCCCGACGTTCCCTATTAACATCTGGAACTCAATGACCACATGATCACTTTTTCCTAAAGGACAGAGATATTTCAATGATTCTATTACATCAGGTTCTTTGGTAAACAATAAATCTAACCTTGCTGGTGTGTCCTCACCTCGAAACCGTGTCTCTTCTTTGACCCATTGCATCATCACATTATTCATTATTATATTTAATAACATAGTGCCCCACAAATCCTCGCCGCCTCCCGAGTACCATTCCTCCCAGTTCACCTCTTTACAGTTAAAGTCACCCACCAAAATTATATTATTGCTTTTTTCAATTATTTTTGGTAAATAGCTAGCCATATCTGACAACATCTCATGGTATTCGTCATCCTTCCATGCTCTCGTCTTTGGGGGAACATACACTACCGCCATATCTCACTTAACATTCTCTCCAGTTTCTAATTTCATATATATCACTTCAGCCCAGCCTTCTCCCATTTCCTCAGTATCTACATTTATGTTGTTCTTCACTGCTATCATCACTCCTCCTCCCGTTTTTTCTTTTCTGTCTTTTCTCCACAGTTTGTATTTACCATCACCCAAATGAACATCAATATCTTCTCTTAATTTGGTCTCTACAAAGCACACGACATCAGGTTCATATTCTCTCAAGAAATTGTTAATTTCGATCCTTGTTGATATGAAACCATCAACATTAGTACAGTATATATCACCTTCAAATTATTTTTGACGTTTTTAATACCCTCTTCTCTCCTACTCTCTGTCCGTACCACTTCCTCAACTTCTGATCTTTCACAGCCATCCCCCTTAGTTTCCTTCACTTCTATTTCCTTAAATACCACTTCCTTACTTTTATATCCATTACTCTCCAAAAAAAAAAAGGATTACATTCTTCCTCTGTCCTATTATCATTTTTTTCCTTTACTTCTTCCTTCAATGATTTTAAAACGTCTCTTTCTTCTTCATTCAAATCTTTTCTTATTATAATATTTTCCATCCCTGCCTCTTTGCTTAATTTCCAGGTCACTTTAAGTATCTCATTTATTACACTTTCAGATGTAAACTTGACTCTCATTGGTCTTGTTTCCCCTTTCTTATAAGGCCCTATCGTCCTTACTTCCTCAATTTCTTTTACACACTTGTCTCTTTCGGGGTCAATCTTGCCTAATATTCCTCTCACCAGGTTCGTGTCTCTCTCGAGTCTTACGAACCTAACCTTTTCTTCCTCTTCCCTGTTTCCAAATATTACCACACATCTGTTCCTTTCTACAGTTTCTCTCACTATTTTCTCTTTTTTCTTCAGTATTTTCACTACATTTTCTTCCATTTTTTTCTTGTTCATTTCCCTTTCTTCCTGGATGATTTCTCTTAAGCTGACCACTTCTTTCTGTTCTTCTTCTATGTGTGCCCACTTTGCCTTCTGTTCTTCTACTACACTACTCACCTTCTCCGTTTTATTAGTACTCTCTTCTAGTTTCCTCCTCAATTTGACATTTTCACGCTTCAAATTTCTAATCTCTTCATTCGCTGTCTCATTGGACTGGATCACACTCTGTATGGTAGTCTCCGTATTTTCAGACACATCCTTTATCACTAGATTCTCTACTTTCTTTTCAAGTTCACTAATCCTCATAATTAATGTTTTAACCAGGTCCATGACATTGGTACAGTATTTGTATCAAATCCTTGAAATTCGAGTCCCTCATTGTTTACATTTTCGGCCATGTTTGATGTTGGTTAAAGTACCAAAACAGATGTTACCGAAAAAAAACTACAAACATTCATGTATACTCTAGGCAATAAATCTTTACATTTTTGGTAGTCTATTAACATTCATTATTTTAAATTTAAAACAAGACCTTAGGAGACAGGCCAGACAAAATTCCTGAAACTACTTAAGGTAGCAGCGATGGCTGGGATGTCTGCTCTCTCCGGCTGTTCATTCGTGTGTGTGTGTGTGTGTGTGTGTATGTGTATTTACCTAATTGTGATATACAGGAAATGAGCTACGCTCGTGGGGTCCCGTCTCTGTTTCTCAATAAGTCAAATTTAGCTTTAAACTCGTTTAAGTTTTTAGACTGGATGATCTCTTTGTCCAGGTTATTCCACAGGTCTATACATCTATAAGGAAAACTATATTTCTTGACAACCTTCAAGCAGCTTGGCTTCCTCAGTTTCATCCCGTGTCCTCTTGTTACTCTCTTATCCCATAAAAACAGATCTTCTTTGTCAATTTTATCTACTCCCATCATGGTCCTGAACACTGCAATCATGTCGCCTCTCTTTCTCCTTTCTTCTACGGAAGGCAAATCCAGCTTTTCCAGCCTCTCTCTGTACGACAGATCTGCCAGACTGGGGACCAACTTGGTTGCTGTTCTCTGTATTCTCTCAATCTTGTTTATATCTTTCTTTTTGTGTGGGGACCACACTACTGCTGCATATTCCAACCTGGGGCGAATCATGGCCACTATCAATTTTTTCATCATCTCCTCATCCATATAATGAAAAGCTACTCTTACATTAGTCAGGAGTTTATACATCTCTCTAGCTGTCTTGTTAATGTGTTTTTCAGGTGACAAACTGTCCTGGACCAGCACACCCAAATCTTTCTCTTCTCTCGCTTTTGTGACTGGTTCATTACCCATCAAATAATTCAATGATGGCCTCTTGGTACTTTTACCCATTTCCAATATTTTACATTTCTTTCCATTGAATTTCATTTCCCACATCCGGCTCCATTCGTGTATCCTATCCAGATTCTCCTGCAGCATTTTGCAATCCTCCTCAACCTCTACCTTCCTCATGATCTTTGCATCATCAGCAAACAGACTTGCATAACTGTTCATTCCATCTACCATATCATTTACGTAAATCAGGAACATTACTGGCGCCAACACCGAGCCCTGTGGGACTCCACTTGTTACTTCCCTCCATCCAGACATCTTATCCTTTATTACTGTCCTCATTTGTCTGTCTCTCAAAAAGTCTCTCATCCATTCTAGGAGGTTCCCCTTCAGTCCTCCTATATGCTCTAGTTTCCACATTAGTCTCTTATGGTGTACCTTCTCAAAGGCCTTCTCCAAATCTAAATACACACAATCCACCCAACCTTCTCTTTCCTGAAGCACGTCAACCGCTCTTGAGTAAAAACTCAACAAGTTGGAAACACATGACCTTCCACTTCTAAATCCAAACTGACTATCAGCCAAAATATTCATCTCTTACAGATATTTTATCCATCTATCTTTCAGAATTCTTTCACACAATTTTGCGACCATGCTGGTTAGGGAAACTGGTCTATAATTCAGGGGTTCTTCCTTGTTTCCTCCCTTATAAATTGGTACCACATTTGCCATCTTCCATTCTAGAGGCACCTTCCCCTCTTCCAGAGAACACACAATCAAACTGTGAATCTTATCTGCCAGTTGTTCTCTGCATTCCTTCAGTACCCAATTAGAGATTCCATCAGCTCCTGGGGCTTTCCTTACATCTTGAGTTTCTAGTAGTTTATACACTTCCTGTACTTCCACTTTTATATCTTTTATCACTACATTTCTAGTCACTACCTCCGCTTCCACAAACTCCTTTTCATTAGTGAAAACTGACTGGAAACGTTTCTTCATTATTTCTGCTTGCATTACCGCATCCTTATAGACCTCTCCTTTTACTTTCAGTTTGGTGATTCCTTCCTTTTGTTTCAGTTTGCCATTAACAAATCTATAAAACAGTTTGGGTTCATCCTTACATTTGTCTATTATACCTTTTTCAAAATTCCTTTCTTCTTCTCTGCGTATTCTTGTGTATTCATTTCTAGTTCTTTTATATTCTTCCTTTGTTCTGTTGTTACCTCTCTTTCTCCAACTGTTCCACGCCGTGTCTCTCTCTTTTTTTGCTATCATACACCTTTTATTAAACCACTCTTTTTTCCTGTTTTCTTTCCCCTTTACTCTTGGCACAAATTTTTCCACTCCCGAATTATACCGGTCTAGAAAAATATCCCACTTTCTCTGTATCTCTGTTGTTTCTCTGAATTTTCTCCAATCTGCATTTTCAAAAAATGTTCTCAATCCTGTAAAGTTTGCTTTCCCAAAGTTGTACCTTCCCTGCCTGTAAAGCTCGTCTCTTGGCTCCATGTTCCCTGTTATCATCTGGAACTCAATGACCACATGATCACTTTTTCCAATAGGACACTGATATTTCAAGGATTCTATTACATCGGGTTCTTTGGTAAACAGTAAGTCCAGTCTTGCTGGTGTGTCCTCACCTCGGAACCTTGTCTCTTCTTTGACCCATTGCGTCATCACATTGTTCATTGCTATATTTAATAATATAGTGCCCCACGAATACTCGCCGCCTCCTGAGTCCCATTCCTCCCAGTTCACCTCTTTACAATTGAAGTCACCCAATGAAATTATATTGTTGCTTTTCTCAATCAGTTTCTGTAAATAACATGCCATGCCTTACAGCATTTCCTGGTATTCATTATCACTCCATGCTCTTGTCTTAGGGGGAACATACACTACTGCCATATCTCGCTTGTTATTCTCTCCAGTTTCTAGTTTCATATTTATCACTTCGGCCCTGCCTTCTCCCATTTCCACGGTATCTACATTTATGTTGTTCTTCACTGCTATCATCACTCCTCTTCCTGTTTTTTCTTTTCTGTCTCTTCTCCACAGTTTGTATTTACCATCTCCTATATGAACATCAATATATTCTCTTAACTTGGTCTCTACAAAGCACATAACGTCAGGTTCATGTATCCTCAAAAGATCGTTGATTTCTAACCTTGCCGATATTAAACTATCAACATTAGTATATGCCACCTTCCAATGATTTTTGATGTTTTCTATACCTTCTTTTCTCCTTCTCTCCGCTGGTACCACTTCCTTAACTTCTGATCCATGACTCTCCAATAAAACACTGTCTTCTCTTTCTCCGTTCTCTGTTCGTTTTTTACCTTTGCTTCCTTTACTAAGTCCTTTATTTTAGCTCTTTCTTCCTCATTTGCATCTCTCCTTATCCAAACATTTTTAAACCCTTCCTTATCTGATAGTTTCCATGTTCTACTGATAATTTCGTTAACTGTTGCTTGGGACTTAAACTTTACCTTCAATGGCCTTGCCCCTCCTTCCTCGTACTTTCCCAACCTAAACACCTCTTCAACCTCTTCTTGAGCTTCGTTGTTTTCCTCCATGACTATTGATATAATTTCTTTAACCTTACTCAGGTCTTCTCTTTCTCTGTCTGATCTTATTGTCATACATTTTTCTTTAACTCCTGAAATTATTATACATTTTTTCTTATCTGCTACATCTCTAACTAAAGATTCTCTACTTCTCAACACCCTAACCACTTCCCTCTCCACTTTTTCCTCGCTTTGTTGGTCTATAATCTCTCTCAAATTTACATTTCCCTCTTCCCGAATTTTCTTCACCCCTTATGTTGCTCCTTGATTTCTTTAATGTGCTCTTCCTGTATTCTTGATTTAGATTCATACTCATCTAGTTTGCTTTTCATCCTGTCCCTTTCCTCTTCCAACCTCTTATTCTCCCTCTTAAGCTGTTTTATTTCATTCGAGGCTGATTCATTGTTCACTCTTAATTCAGTAACTTCCCTTTCTTGTTCGTCAATACGTGTACAGATTTTTTCCTGTGTACTCCTTAAACTTTTGATCTCGTTTTCCTGCTCTATGGTCCGTTCCTGTGTGTGTGTGTGTGTGGGGGGGGGTGTATTTACCTATTTGTAGTATACAGGAATTGAGCAATGCTCGTGTTGTCCTGTCTCCATATCCACATTTATCAAGTCTACCTTTACACACATGAATGTTTTTCTCATGCACCACCTCTTTGTCTAAGTCATTCCAAATATTTAAGTATTTACCTAATATACCTAATTGTGATACACACGCAATGTACTATGCTCATGGGTTTCCGTCACTGTTTCTCAATACGTCAAATTTAGCTTTAAACTCGTTTAAGTTTTTAGACTGGATGATCTCTTTGTCCAGGCTATTCCATAAGTCTATACTTCTGTAAGGAAAGTTATATTTCTTGATATCCTTCAAGCAGCTTGACTTTTTCAATTTCATTCCGTGTCCTCTTGTTGCTCTCTTATCCCATACAAACAGATCTTCTTTGTCAATTTTATCTACTCCCACCATGGTCCTGAACACTGCAATCATGTCTCCCCTCTTTCTCCTTTCCTCTAAGGAAGGCAAATCCAGTTTTTCCAGCCTCTCTCTGTATGACAGGTCTGTCAGACTGGGGACCATCTTGGTTGCTCTTCTTTGTATTCTCTCAATCTTGTTTATATCTTTCTTTTTGTGTGGGGACCACACTACTGCTGCATATTCTAACCTGGGGCTGATCATCGCCACTATCAATTTTTTCATCATCTCCTCATCCATATAATGAAATGCTACTCTTATGTTAGTCAAGAGTTTATAAGTCTCTCCAACTATCTTGTTAATGTCCTTTTCTGGTGACAAACTATCTTGGACCAGCACTCCCAAATCTTTCTCTTTTTGTGATTAATTCATTACCCAACAAATAATTCAGTGATGGCCTCCTGGTACAGTACTTTTACCCATTTCCAATATTTTACATTCCTTTACATTAAATTTCATTTCCCACGTCCGGCTCCAATTGTGTATCCTATCCAAATCCTCCTGCAGTATTTTACAATCCTCCTCAACCTCTACCTTCCTCAAGATCTTTACATCATCAGCAAACAGACTTGCATAACTGTTCACTCCATCTGCCATATCATTTACGTAAATCAGGAACATTACTGGCGCCAACACCGAGCCTTGAGGGACTCCACTTGTTACTTCCCTCCATCCAGACATCCTATCCTTTATTACTGTCCTCATTTGTCTGTCTCTCAAAAAGTCTCTCATCCATTCCAGTGTGTGTGTGTGTGTGTGTGTGTGTGTGTGTGTGTGTGTGTGTGTGTGTGTGTGTGTGTGTGTGTGTGTGTGTGTGTGTGTGTGTGTGTTCTTACCTAATTGTTCTTACCTAATTGTATCTTTACAGGAATGAGTCAAGCTCGTACTGTCCCGTGTCTTAAACCATATTTATCGTACATATCCTTAAATTTGTGAATTGTTTTGGCACACGCTATTTCATTCGGTAGTGCATTCCATTGATCAATTGCTCTGTTTGGGAAACTAAATTTCCTTACGTCTTTATCACCTCTCTTCTTATGTAGTTTTTTGCAGTGTCCTCTTGCTGATGCTTCTCCATATGTTAAGTAATCATTTATGTCTATTTTCTCCTTTCCTGATATGCACTTATATAGCATTATCATGTCACCTCTTTTCCTTCTCTCCTGTAGTGTTGGTAGATTCAGTTTATTTAGTCTTTCTTCATAGCTTAGGTCCCTTAAGCTTGGTATCCATCTTGTAGCGGCCCTTTGAACTTTTTCAATCTTGTCTATATGCTTTTTGAGATGAGGACTCCAGACTACTGATGCATATTCCAGGGCTGGTCTAATGAATGATGTTATTATCCTTCTTAGCATGTCTTCATTTATGTATGTGAATGCTCTTCTCATATTTGCAAGCAGTGTATACATGTTCCGTACCTTCTCGCTGATGTGGTCAGCCGGAGATAGTCTGTTATTGATAATCACACCTAGGTCTTTCTCTCTTTCTGATGTGTATAGGGTTTTATTTCCTAACTTATAATCCCAATCAGGTCTTTTTCCACTTTTACCAAACTTGATTACATGACACTTGTCCACATTGAATTCCATTTGCCATGTACTACTCCATTCATGAAGTTTGTTTAATTCTTCTTGTAGCTCTTTACAAGAGTCTGTGTTAGTAATTCTCCTTTGTATTTTTGCATCATCTGCAAACTTGTTCATATAGCTCTTATTTCCAGTGTTACTGTTTATATCATTTATATACACTAAAAACATGATTGGTGCCAGCACTGAACCCTGTGGTACTCCACTAGTCACTTCTTTCCATGATGAGTAGTTTCCTCTAAGTACTGTCCTCGTTTCTCTTTTTATGAGAAAGTCTTGCATCCAACAAAAAAATTTGCCTCGAATTCCTCCTTGATGGTACAGTTTCCATAAAAGTCTTTGGTGTGGTACTGTGTCAAAAGCTTTCTTGAAATCTAAATAGATACTGTCCACCCATCCTTCCCTTTCCTGTATTGTGTTTGTTACTCTGTCATAGTAGCTCAACAGATTAGTAACACATGATTTTCCTTTTCTGAAACCAAACTGTCTTTCTGTTATCATACTGTGTTCTTCTAGATGATTTACCCAAGCTTTTCTTATAAGTTTTTCTAATACCTTGCTTAAAACACTGGTCAGTGATACTGGTCGGTAGTTGAGTGGATTTTGTCTATTTCCTTTCTTGAATAAGGGGACAATATTTGCTTTTTTCCAAATATCAGGTAGTGTGTGTGTGTGTGTGTGTGTGTGTGTTCTTACCTTACCTAACTGTAGCTTTACAGGAATGAGCCAAGCTCGTACTGTCCCATGTTCTGAACCATTTTTATCATACGTCTTTAAATTTATGAACTGTTTTGGCACACACTATTTCATTCGGTAGTGCATTCCACTGATCAACTGCTCTATTTGGGAAAATGAATCTCCTTACATCTTTACCACCTTTCTTTTTAAACAGTTTTCTACAGTGTCCTTATAATGTTGCTTCCCTATAGGTTTTATACTCATTTACATCTATTTTCTCTTTTCCTGTGATGCATTAATGTAACATAATCATGTCTCCTAATTTCCTTCTCTCCTGTAATGTTGGTAGGTTTATTTTTTTGAGTCTTCCTTCACGGCTTACGTACCTTAAACTTGGTGCCTATCTTGTAGCGGCCCTTTGTACCTTTTCAATCTTATCTGGGTGTTTTTTGAGATGCAGATTCCAGACTACTGATGCATGCTCCAAGATTGGTCTGAAGAATGATGTTATTATCTTTCTCAGCATGTCTTCATTTATATATGTAAATGCAACCCTCATATTAGCAAGCAGAGGATCGAGTGGCAAGAGTGAAAGATGAGTTTTGGGCGAGAGTAGAAGGGTGTATGGACAAGTTTGAGAGGAGCGAGAGAGTGCTGTTGATTGGAGACATGAATGGCAAAGTTGGGAATGTACGAGTGGATGGAGTGGTTGGTCAGTCGGGTTTGCCAGTTGAAGTAGATAGGAATGGAAGTGCTTTGCTGGACATCTGTGCTTGTAAGGGGTTGGCAATAGCCTACACCTACTTTCGGCATAAGATGATCCACCGGTATACATGGAGAGTAATGAGGAGGATGGATGGTGAACTTGTTGAACGAAAGGCAATGATAGACTACGTGTGTGTGGATGAGCGAATGAGAAGACAAGTGTTGGATGCAAGAGTGTGGAGAGGGTGGGGGAATGGAGTCTCGGACCATCACTTAGTGATGGCCAAGGTAGAGCTGCAAAGAAAGTGGTTGAGGAGACGAAGGGGAAGAAAGGAGGAAACAGCTCCTGTGAGAAGACTGGAGAAATTGCAAGATAGTGAGAAAATGATAGAGTATAAGAGCATAGTGGGAGAAAGATTGGGAAGGTATGAGCTAGAGCAGATGGAAGGGGTGGAAGACGTAAATAAGATATTCATGGAAGAGATAGGCGCAGCGTGTGAGGCGGTTTGTGGAGTGAGGAGGAGATGCAAGGGTGTGCAAGGGACAGCATGGTGGAATGATGAGGTGAAACAAGCTGTGGAACAAAAGAAGAAGGCACATAGTGAATGGTTAGCGAGTAGAGGTAGGGAGAAGATGAGAGAGAGAAGAGAGAGGTATATGTGAGCAGGAGAAGGGAGGTGAAGAGACTGGTGAAGGAGAGTAAGAAGAAAGTGGATGAAGAGTTTGGGAGGAATCTGAGTGTGAAATGGAGGGAGAGTAAGAAATTGTTTTGGAAGGAGGTAAAGAAAGTAAGGCAGTGTGAAAGGGGAAATAGTAGGGGAGTGAAAGATAGGAATAATAGATTGTTGGTGGAGAAGAGAGAGAAATTGAGGAGATGGAAGGAGCACTTTAAGGATTTGTTGAATGTAGAGAGTGAGAGCAGTGCGAGTATAAGTGGTTGGGGAATGGCTGGAAGAAGAATAGATGAGAGGAGGGAGGAAGAGATCAGTAGGGCGGAAGTAGTGAAAGCGATGAAGAAGATTAAGTTGGGAAAGGCCCCAGGAATTGATGGAGTGTGTGGAGAAATGCTGAGGTATGGGGGTGAGATTGTTGTGGAGTGGATATGGAAGTTGTGTAGCTTGGCTTGGGAAGAGGGAAGAGTTCCAGAGGACTGGAAATCAGGTATAATTGTTCCTTTATACAAAGGAAAAGGGGAGAGAGAAGTATGTGGTAACCATAGGGGTATTTGACTTCTTAGTGTGACTGGTAAAATATGTGGCAGAATACTCACTGATAGGGTTGGGCATATGACAGAGGAGCTAGTTGGAGAAGAACAAGGGGGATTTAGGAAGGGAAAAGGGTGTGTAGATCAGATATTTGTTCAAAGATGTTTACTGGAGAAGTATCTAGAGAAGGGAAGGAAAGTGTATACTGCCTTCATGGACTTGGACAGAATAGACAGGCAAGGTATGTGGAAGGTATTAAGAATATATGGAGTGGAGGGGAAACTGTTGAGTGCTGTGAAGAGTATGTACGAGGATGCTAGGGCTACGGTGCAAGTGGATGGTGAGCTGAGTGAGTTCTTTGATCTCAAATGTGGGACTGAAACAGGGTTGTGTGATGTCTCTATGGCTGTTTAATATATACATGGATGGGGTTGTAAAGGAGGTGCAGGGTAGGGCAGTGGATGTGGGGGTGACTCAAATGAATGAGGAAGAGATTTGGAAGCTTCCGGTGTTGCTGTTTGCTGATGATACAGTACTGTTGAGTGAAGATGAATGGGAGTTGCAAAGTTTGGTGAATGAATTTGGGACAGTGTGTAGGAGGAGGAATCTGAAAGTTAATGTAAACAAAAGTAAAGTTATGGTGTTTGAGAGGAATGAAGTCACAGAGTGTGCAGTGAGGTTGGATGGTGAGGATATGGAGAATGTGAGTGCATTCAAGTACTTGGGTAGTGTGATGAGTAAGGATGGAACTTTGGGGGATGAAGTGCGTGAAAGGGTACAGCAGGGAAGGAAGGTTGTTGGTACACTGAAAGCAGTGATGAGAAATAGGGAAGTGAGTATGGAAGTTAAGAAGTCACTGCATGATAGTATTGTGATCCATACCCTGACGTATGGAAGCAAGGCATGGACCTTGCAAGAGGGGAACAAGTCAAGAGTGAGAGCAGTGGAAATGAGTTACTTGAGAGGAGCATGTGGAGTGACGTGGAGGGACAGGTTGACGAATGAAGAAGTGAAGGAACGCTGTGGGGTGGATGTGGATGTGGTTGAGAACATTAGGAGAAATACACTGAGGTGGTTTGGACACGTGAAGAGAATGGAGAATGAAAGAGTGACTAAGAGGGTGTATGTGCGTGAGGTGGAGGGAGGGAGAGGGAGAGGTAGACCGAGGATGAGGTGGAGGGATGGAGTTGAGAGGTATATGAGGGGGGGGGGTGAGTTGGGGGAAGGGTAGTCAAATGGTGGGTGACAGAGCGACTTGGAGGCGTTTTGTCTGCGGCCACCCTTTGCGGGATTAGGGTGTCGGGCTATAGATAGATAGATAGATATTAGCAAGCAGTGTGTACATGTTCCTTACTTCTTCATATATATGGTCAGCCAGTGACAGTCTGTTATTGATAATCACTCCTAAATTCTTTTCCCTTTCTGATGTGTGTAGCAATGAATTTCCTAACTTACAGTCCAAGTCTGCTCTTTTCTCACTTTTATCAAATTTTATTACATGACTTTTGTTCACACTGAAATCCATTTGCCATCTATTGCTCCATTCATGAAGCTTATTTAATTCCTCTTGTTACTCTACGCAAGAGTTTTTTTTTTTTAATGAATGGAGGAAGGAAAAACAAAGGAAAAAAAAAAAAAGTCCATGTGCCTACAGGCATCCTCCATTCATAAAATATTTATAACAACTGGATTTGAATTGAAGTGGATTAAATGTTTGTGGGAAACAACTCCCAGGATGTGAATTCCAGAGAGTAGTAGTTCTGGGGATAAATGAATTTTGATAAGCAGAGATTCTGCACTGCGGGGAAGAAAGTGTGAATTCATGGGCGCTCCAAACTGCCCATGTATTTCGGGAGAAAATGTGAAGGGGAGGCACAGTTGAAGCTAGTTCGTCAGAGCACTTACGGTAAAAATATTGATAAAATAATGCTAAAGAAGCAACATCTCTATGTACTGATGAAGGAGGAAGGTCCTGCGTAATGGCAGGATTATTGATTAATCTAAAGGCCTTATTTTGAACTTTGTCCAACTGCCTTAATACAACCGCTCCACATCCACTCCACAGTGGTGAACAGTATTCGATCTGAGAACGCACATGACTTTTGTATATTGTGGCCATCTGCTCGTCAGTGAAGAACTCATGAACTCTGTACATAAGTCCCAATTTTTTGGAAGAATTTTTAACAAGGGATTTAGCTTAAGCTGTCCAGCTTAGGTTGGGGTTTAGAGTAACACCTAGGATATCAACTGTAGTGGATATGCAAATACTGACATCATTTAACCCTATCCCGTAAAGGGAGGAACGTAAATTCTGGCTGTGTGAGCAACTCTCGCTCGAGAGCTTTCTGAACAGTCACATAGAGATATTTTATTTCTGACGCTCGTAGGGAAGTTACTTTTCGTCACAGAAAGACCATTTTGGCCTCATTTTGAAGATGAAGAGTTTTGCTTTGTCGTACATTGTCCAAAAAGACAACATATACAAAATAAAATGCAAAAAAAGTGAGTAGAAGTTAGCTGACATGCAAAAGTTTTACACTGTCCTTTAAAAAAATATTTGCCCCCCCCCCCCCCCCCAAAAAAAAAAAAAAAAAAAAAAAGTGAGTAGAAGTTAGCTGACATGCAAAAGTTTTATACTGTCCTTTAAAAAAATATTTGCCCCCCCCCCCCAAAAAAAAAACTATTCCAGAAGTAATAATATTTTTTGCTTCAATATGTAGCAGAATAAATTTTCTTTCCAATACTGCATTATTTGTTGTATTTTCTTAAATAATAATGCCGCATATATACACGAGAAAAAGGAACATAAGTGTTCGGCGGGAGGTCAAGAGCTGTACATCCTACCTGTGAGGAACCTCACACCACACTGAGCTAAGCAAACCAAGTGAGCATGCATGCACTAGCTGTGGTAGGCTTAGCTCCACCCACTTTTGCCCGTCATCCAACAAAAATGACGACTCCCTAAATATTTCTTTAGAGATTACATCAGATGACGGGCAAAGTCGTCATACTGACATCAGAGGTTGACAAATGCATGACGACCCAGGTCGTCATGGCTAAGTCAAAGGGTTAAAATTACAGTAGAAGTCCGATTTTTCGGCATCTATGGGACCAGGCAAGTGCCGAAATATCAAAATTGCCGAATTATCGAAAACCCTACCCACTCAGTACCTTATATGTTTCGGTGAACACTATCATCATTACTCATATCATTACAAATGTGTTTGGAGACAGTACTGTATACTGTTTGATACTGTACAATACTGTAATGAATACAGTACTATACATGAATATGAAAAATAAAGAAATTAGTGAACATACTGTATATAAATGTAATGGTACAGTAGGCCTACAAGTTCACATGCACTTACCTAAACTTATAGTAGGTTCCTTATTTACATATGTACAATAGAAGGGGTTTATTGGAGTCTGCTACTGCTGAAAGAAGTCCACATCTTATGTGTACGCTTCTTGCTAACACCAGTTAACTTTCCACACGTGGAGGCCATTTTCAAAGCACGCAGATGTTTATACTGTTCACAACACACGGCTGGTCCACTCAGGTGTTACAAAGCTCCTGTCTGATGTTACGGTGCTTACAGCACACTCGAATAGTAATTTCAGAGGTATTTCGGTACGAAGTTCACAAAGCACACAGAAGAATCAAGAGAAGTCGGCAGCAGCACGGCAACAACTCGGAAGAATGGCGAAACAGATTCTCTTTCCCATGCTAGACTCACTACATGTTTGTCCTCTCTTTATGCTATAGGAGAAAGAGCTAGCCTCTGAGCTTCATGGCAGTGGTAGACTCGTTCCATCACTTTCACTATCTCACTCACTAAGGCGGGTAAAGGCGGGTAGCTAGCTGGCGAGCCTCATGGAGAATTTCAAGACTGACGAAAAAAATCGGAGAATCTGCCGAACGATCGGAGATTTTCGTAAATGGGACTATTTCTCAAAACTGCCGAAATGTCAGATTTGCCGGGGAATTGGATGCCAAAATATTGTACTTTTACTGTATATGAGAGTCTGAGGGATTCCTCCTGTTGGAGAAATTAATGTATTTAGTTTTCTGTGCATTAAATGAGACCAGATTTTTTTGTCCCCATTGATTAATTTTAGAAAGGTCATGGTTCAGAGAAATTGTGTTGTTTATTTGGGAATTTATAATATCAAATTGTGTAAAGGAGGTATTAAATGTGTAAGAACTATGAAGGGTCGAGTCATCAGCATAAAAGTGTATTGGGTCATTTATATGAATGAGAAAGAGAGTTGGCGCCAAAACTGATCCCTGAGGTACGCCAGCATTTATGGAATGAAACTGAGAATAAATTCCATCTACCATGACCCGTATTTTTCTATTATGAAGGTAAGAAGAAATTAGAGGAACCAGTGATGCAAGGCCATAGTGTGACATCTTAGACAATAAGGCCTGGTGCCATACTCTGTCAAATGCTTTTGATATTTCAAGTGCTATTGTGTGTGTTTCACCGTGATGGTCTATTGTTTTGTTCATCTGATGGGTAAGAAGGCAAAGAATGTCTACAGTTGAACATTCTCGTCTGAATCCATACTGCCGATCACTGATTAATTTATTAATTTCTAGATGCTTGACTGTGTGTTTGTTAGTTAGTGTCTGAAAAACTTTACCGAGAATGGAAGTTATTGCAACTGGTCTATAGTTTGATGGATCAGAAGTTGCCCCCTTTTTAGGAACAGGATGGATATTTGCTTCTTTCCAAGAGGCTGGAAAACTTGAAGTATGGATACATAAGCAGAAAAATTTTCCTAATACAGGAGACAACACTGAGGAGCAATTTTTAAGTACTATTGAAAGAATTTCATCTGGATCAGTAGCTTTGTCTGCTGAGAGATTCTGTAATACAGCTTGTACGTATCTGGCGTGAATCATGAAAGGAGGTATTTGAGGGGAAAGAAAATCAAGTACAGGAATATTGTGATTTTCTGTATTTAGGGTTGAGTTTGTTGAAAAAATGTCAATAAGAAGTTTGGATTTTCTACATGGGTCACTTACTAGATTTCCATTGGGAGACTGTAAAGGTGGAATGGAAGAGGTGTTAGTAAAGTTAGTTTTGAGTGAATTAAGGGTTGACCAGAATATTTTGTTATCGTTCGGGTTGTTTAGTAATTTGTTAGCCTGTCTGTGTAGAAAGTTTGATTTAAAAAGATTGATAATAGTTTTGGCATGGTATCTGATATTTCTTTAATAGTTACAGGCTTCTTTGGTTTTGGTCCTTGTATAAGTGTTATAAGCTATTGCTTCATGTTCTGTTACTCTAGCACAATTGTGGTCAAACCATTTAGGAGAATTACATCTTTTTCTGTAAGTATGATGGGGGAATGAATGTTTCCATGCCGACTTTAATGAAATCCTGTATGTGGCCCAATGTGGAATTTGCATCTTGGGAGAAAAAGGAGGTCCAAGGAACATCCATGAAAAAATTATGGAGTCCCTCCCAGTCTGCCCTGTTGTAGTGCCATTTAGTCACCAAGACAGGTTCAGAGCAGGAGGGTGTGGTAGGTGTTAAACTGGAGGCTTGAATCAGACAATGATCAGAGGATCCGAGGGGGGACTTCACTTCGACATTATAATTATCTGAATTGGTTGTTAGAAACAAGTCCAATAGGTGGGGATTATGATCGGGGTTGACTGGTACATGGGTGGGTTCACTGGCTAACTGGGTGAGATTAATTGAGTCTGCAAATAGCTCACAATCAAGACCAGGGTCATCAGTTCTGGCTGAATAAGTGAGCCATTCAACATTATGGACATTAAAATCACCCAGAATAATAATTTCTAATGCAGTATTAATGTTGAGGACACTTAGCTGTGAAGACTGAGAGTCAAATAAACTCCGCTCTGGAGGGGCATTAGGGGAACGATAAACACAACAGAAATACTTAATTTTACCAAAAGAATTTAATTTGTACATGGAATAGTCAAAATAAGGACAATTAAATTTAGTAATCTCCTCCAGGGCAATTTTTGATATAGCAAGGCAACATACACCTCCTTTGGGTCTGAAATTTTGAATCAAGATATAACCAGGAAAAGTAAATCTAGCTAAATCAGAGGTGGAGCTAACTTGTGTCTCTGTCAAAAATTGCAGATCTACTGGAGGAAATACTGAACAGAATTGATGTTGGAGTGAAGTCCCCTACTATTGCAAAAGAAAATTTTACTGCACTGAGGAGCAGATTTAGGGTGCCGCAACACTGGAGGCGGCACAGTCGCTTGATGACGACCGGGAGGGCCCTGGGCAGACCCAGCCCTGCCGGTGGTGGTCACCCGAGAAACCACCGCACTAATTCCCAGCATAGCGGCAGCCATGGTTCTTTTTATGGGGGAAAGAGCAGGGATGTGTTCTGGAATATGTATGATATGTGATGACAACATTGGTGTTTTATGGAGAGAGGATAGCTGGTTTAAGGCAATGTGATATAATGTGGATGTGTGTGTTGTGTAAAGAGAGCAGCCTGATGCCCTCTGATGTTTGAGGCAGAAAGATGTGTAACCAGCTACCAAGGCCTAGGAGAGAAAATGGAATCCAGGCTATTCCCTGAGTCTCCTGTTACCTTGGCAGTAGTACTTCCCTACGTCGTTTATATGTACTAAAAACATAATTGGTGCCAGCACTGATCCCTGTGGAACTCCATCTGTCACTTCTCTCCTTGATGGGTAATTTCCCCTTAGCACTGTTCTTATTTCTCTTTTACTGAGAAAATCTTGCATCCAATCGTCCAGACTACCTTGGATTCTTCCTTGATTGTACAGTCTCCATACAAGTCTTTTGTGTGG
Source organism: Coenobita brevimanus (assembly GCF_032717465.1). Taxonomy (NCBI): domain Eukaryota; kingdom Metazoa; phylum Arthropoda; class Malacostraca; order Decapoda; family Coenobitidae; genus Coenobita; species Coenobita brevimanus. The sequence goes on from NC_137046.1 coordinate 39,936,613, forward strand.
TACTCTGTCAAATGCCTCCTCGAAATCCAAATATATGCTGTCTACCCAGCCGTCTCTTTTCTGTATTATTTCTGCAACTCTATCATAGTAACTTAATAGGTTAGCTACAAATGATTTTCCCTTTCTAAAACCAAAATGTCTTTCTGTTATCATATTGTGTTTTACCAAGTGATTTACCTAAATTCTTCATATCAGTTTTTCTAACATTTTGTTTACAATGCTGGTCACTGACACTGGTTGGTAGTTATGTGGATTTTGTCTATTTCCCTTCTTGAAAAGGGGCACAGTGTTTGCGTTCTTCCAAATACAGTACCAGATAGTTTTCCTTGTCTTAAGGATTCTCTGAATATTTAATGTAATAGACTGCTTAGCTCTTTGGCACATTCCTCTTACAACTAGCACGAAGTCTCATCAGGGCCATTGGCTTCTCCCCTGTCCAATTTCCTCATCTCTTCTTGGACCTTTTGATTTGTTATACATATACTTGTTAATATGTTTGGGATGCTTGTTCGTTTTCATTTCTCACAAATCTACTTTTAGTAAAAACTAATTGGAAATTTTTGTTTAGTACTTCATCCATCCATCCATCCATCATCCAATCCTAGGTTGTCCCATGAGGAGCTTAGGAGCCCGGGGCTAGGCAGTTGGTCCCAACATTTAAGATGAGAGTGACCAACCTCACTCATCCCTGAGTGGTATTATGTGGGCAATAAACCCCAACCACCCCCTGGATATAAACCTTCACTAGCTCAATCTGATTCGAGCACAAAAATTACCCACTAAACCACCAGGTGCCAAAATTGGTTATATGGTTACCACCCAGCGTAGTAAACAGTTTCCTGGTGTACAGGAAACCATTTGGCTTGTCACTCAGTGTAGAGTCACCCACAGGCAGAAGGAAGAGGAAAGAATGAAGGAATGAAAGACAGAAGAGGGAGTGTAAAGTCACCCATAGGCAGAAGGACGAAGAAAGAATGAAGGAAAGAAAGATAGAAGAAGATGGAAGGAAAGAAGGATGGAGAAGAGGACAGGGCAGACACCCGAGAGCAGCACTACACTGAGTGAGTGGATGGTGAGCACCCCCACCTACCACAATCATACAGTATATACAGTCATCTCACCTATAGTGCGACATTGCAAAGTGCATCTCACCCAATGTGCGACAGGGGTCTGACAATAATTAATTATTTAGAAAGTGTCTTTGCTACTTGCAATGTGTGACAGGCATGAAAAATTGAGGCAAATATGGTACTCATCCTTACTAAATGCTCTTTTCGTTTTCGTTTTTTAAAGGCTCCAACATGCTTGCATGTGTCGGCCTAGGTCACCTAATGGCGGCTCTCCAAGCTGCACGATCCACTGCAGCCTCCCTGTTCAGTCCCTTAACCCTAAGGTCACACTTAATGACCTCGTCCCATGTCTTTCTCGGTCTACCCCTCACAACCCCACCCCCAATATTAACACTTCTCACCTTCCTCACCCAATTATCATCCCCCATCCTCTCCACATGTCCAAACCACCTCAATCTACCTCTCCTCATCACAACACCAATACACTCCAATCCCATCCTACCTCTCAACTCTTCCATTGTAAACCCAACCCCTCCAGGCCTTGGACGCAGGGACGCACTGCACATCCACCTAATCATTGTCATTTCAGTACGTCTGAGCCGGCGAATGTCTTCCTCCTTCACTGCCCAGGTCTCACTACCATACAGCATTACACTCCTAACACATGCTGCATACAAAGACCCCTTAGCACGTAGGGAGAGCCCTCTCAATGTCAGGAGAGGCAAGAGCTCCCTGAACTTCTTCCAACCACTTCTCACCCTAGCCACAGAGCTAGCTCCAGCCCCACCTCCAGCACACAACATGTCTCCCAAATAACAAAACTCTTCCACACACTCAAGAGATTCACCAGCAAGTTCAATCCTTTCACGTCTGACGATCTCCACCTGCTCACCCCGGCACGCCATACACATAAAATCAGCATTATCTCGCAGTCTACCTCTGATACCACTACATCTCTTATGCACCCATTTATCACACACACTGCACAAGATGGAATTACTTCCCACGCCCTTGTGGCAAACTGCACATGGCCACTCTCCCTCGTCTTTGACAGTACCGCCACCAACCCTAGATATCATCACTTTTGTTTTATCTGCATTTACCCTTAAACCCTTTTGCCCCATACCATCTCTCCACTTCCTAAACCTTTCCTCCGCCTCCCTTTCATTCTCTGCAATCAACACCAAATCATCAGCATACAACAACTCCCACGGGAGTCCGTTTCTAAAGTCACGTGAAAGGGCTTCAAGTACCATGATAAACAACACGGGACTCAAGACTGACCCCTGATGCACACCAACATTCACGGAAAACTCATCACTCAAATCTCCATTCACTCTCACCTGGGTGTGAGCACCCACATACATGGCCATAACCACCCTAACCAGCCACTCCTCCAAGCCATGCTTTCTCATTGCCCACTTCACCACCTCTCTAGGGACTCTGTCAAAGGCCTTTTCCAAATCAACAAAAACAAAATAAAGATCCCTTCTCCTACCAATATATTTTTCCTAAAGCTGTCGAACAATGAATATGGCATCAGTGGTCCCCCTACCTGGCATAAACCCAAACTGCATCTCATCAATATTCACTCTTTCTCTAATCATACCTTCTAAAACTCTCTCCATTACCTTCATTATCTGATCTAAAAGCTTTATACCTCTATAATTTCCCCTTTCCAGGGCATCACCCTTCCCTTTATACACATTTACAATTACACTCTTCAGCCAATCATCTGGGACAACACACTCATAAATAATCCTGTTTATCAGGTCAGTGATTAAACTCACCCCTATATTGCCTGAGGCCTTCAACATTTCGGCAGTCAACCCATACACACCTGCTGCCTTCCCCACCCTCATCCTGCCTATTGCCTCATTCACAGTAGCAGTATCAATCAAAGGCCAAGGGCCAGACACTGTATCTGCTGGCTCCAAACCTTCCCTGTCCCAGTCAAACTCCTCATTCAACAACCGGTTATAATGCTCTCTCCATGCATCTTTAATATCCTCACTGTTCACCACTACCCTTCCTTCATCATTCTTCACACACTGCTCACCTATGAATTCTTCCCAACTTGAATTCTTCCCATTCCTTCTGGTACCTTGCCAAAAACCTTTCTAACAACTTTACCTCATCATCCTTCCCCCCTCTCTTCTACTCTGATGGCTCTGTAGCTATTCCTTCTACTGATAAAGCAGATCTCTTCGCTCAGACCTTTTCCTCCAATTCCACCTTAGACGATTCCGATGCTGTTCCTCCATCACTTCCCCCTTCTGACTTCCTCATGGCTGATATTAAAATTTCTTCAGTTGATGGATTTTCTGCCATCACAGGCCTCAATACTAATAAGGCATATGGGCCTGATGGAGTCCCTCCTGTTGTTCTCAAGAACTGTGCTTTTGCGCTTACACCCTGCCTAGGCAAACTCTTTCGCCTTTGTCTATCAACTTGTACCTTTCCTTCTTGCTGGAAGTTTGCTCTCATTCAGTCAGTCCCAAAGAAGGGTGATCATTCCCAACCCTCTAACTATCGTCCAATTGCTTTAACATCCTGTATCTCAAAAGTTTTCGAGTCAATTCTTAACACAAAATTTTTAAATCATCTGTCCTATCACAACCTTCTTTCTGATCGTCAGTATGTGTTCCATCAGGGACGCTCCACTGGTGATCTTCTCACCTACCTTTCAGACTCCTGGTCATCCTCCTTTCAGGACTTTGGCGAAAGCTTTGCCATTGCACTTTACATCTCAAAGGCTTTTGATTGAGTCTGGCATAAATCTTTAATTTCCAAACTGCCCACTTACAGTTTCTATCTTTCTATCTGTGCCTTCATCTCTAGCTTCCTTTCTGGTCATTCTATACCTACTGTTGTAGATGGCCATCGTTCTTCTCCTAGATCTGTCAACAGTGGTGTTCCTCAGGGCTCTGTACTATCACCAACACACTTCCTTTTATTCATCAATGACCTTCTAAGCTCTATATCTAACCCAATCCACTCATACACTGATGACTCCATCCTTCACCTTTCCATTTGGTTCCACAACACCCATCTCAGCAGTTACGTCAACAAACAACGGATGAGGCTATGGCACACCTAATGTCTGACTTGGCTCGTATCTCTGACTGGGGTAAAAATTATCTGGTGTTTTTTAATGCATCAAAGACTCAGTTCTTACACCTATCAACGTGACAGAATCTTCCACAGGTATACCCACTAATGCTTAATAATATTTAGCTTAATCTTGCATCATCCTTGAACATGCTTGGGGTTTCATTTACTTGGGACTTATCTTGAAAAGATCATATTACATCTCTTGTAAAACCTGCTTCCAAGAGATTAGGTGTGCTAAGCCAACTCCATTCCTTCTTTACCCCTGCACAACTGTTGACTCTATACATGGGTTTAATCCGCCCCTGTGTGGAGTGCAACTCTCATGTGTGGGGAGACTCCCCACATACAGCTCTTCTCAACAGGGTGGAGTCAACGGCTTTTCGTCTCATTTACTCTCCTCCTCTTACTGACTCTCTTCAACCTCTGTATCTTCGCTGCACTGTTGCATCTTTTTCTCTTTTCTATCACTATGTCAATGATCACTTCTCCTCTAAACTGTCTGTATGCATTCCTCCTCCTCTACGACGGGCGCGTAGCACTGACCATTATTCTCAGTCCTTCATTTATGCAACAAGTCAACTCTGGAACTGTCTCCCTCTGTCTGTACTTCCTGCTTCCTATGGTCTCCAGCCTTTCAAATGCAGTGTGTCCAGGCATCTCAAAACAACTGGATCTTGAATTTGGCTCTAACTTGTATTTTGCTTTTCTCTTGGAAGGAACAATAATTGCAGGCTCGTGGCCTTTGGTTCCTTCTTCCTCGCATAAAAAAAAAAAAAACTCTCGCAACTCGTGAGCATATTTTGTAGCACATGATGGGTAAGAGTGGGGCTGGCGAGTATGTGTGGTGGAGTGCGGCTGGCATGTGAGTGGTGGCGAGGGAGATGCCAGTGCCGTGGCGAGGGAGATGTCAGTGCCATGACGTCACGGTGCACTGTGACGTCGGCAGCATCTGTACAGCTTACCCTCACCTCCCCAAGGCCATTGTCTATCCTATGTACAATGCTGGTAAGGTCTTGAATTTTCGTAATAAATATACAGTATTACTCGTGCATGTTTCTACTGTAAGTTTCCCTTTGCGTTTTCGTTACGGATAGGTACTGGTGAATCAATATACAAAAATTCATGATGTGTCGCCCATAAAGCCATCTTAACATGGGATCCTGTGCTTCGCAAAGTGCGAATTTATAAAGTGCAACGGGCCGTGTCGCCCATATTCACCCACTTTACGCGAGATGACTGTATATACAGTACCCTCGCGTCCAACACGCGTTAGTCCAGCACGATTCACGTCCAGCACGGAGAGCAAATAATTAGTATTATTTAACACAATTTAATTACTGCAACACGAGTGTGTTAGCATAACATGCACAGAGCTCCGAGAAGTGGGCGAAATCCGCAGAGTTCACCTCTAGCACGATCACCCCCGGTCCAACACGGTCATAATGGACATTCCCATGATGATGATAGCCAATGAAAACTTCTGATCAAGTAGCCTTCCCCGCCCGCTATCGTGACGTGATTGTGATGCCGCCCAATTAAAAAGGCTTCTGCTGTCACATGATGTTTTGTTTAAATTTCTCCCGCCACAGCGCCACTCAGTCGCATAATTCGCATTGGAAGGTGCTTTTTTCTTGCTGCATTTTCTGCCCTTGTTACTGCATTTTACCCTGCTCACAATGCCTAGGAAGCCTTCTGAGAACCCCAAGAAGCGTCGGCACCTCCCTCAGGCCACCAAGCTAGAAAGCATCGAGAGGAAGAAGAAAGGGGAGAGGAAAGTTGACATTGCCAAGGTCTACGACATGAATGAAGCCAACGTGAGGACCATAATAAAAAACCAAGACAAGATCCTGGCAGCCGAAGGCTATCACACGGCACTTCATACCAGGTTTGCCGAGGACACGATGGTAAATCGGAACGGTAACGTGGTAAAATTGCCGACAATACCACGGGCATTTGGAATTCATCTGGATGGATTCCTGCCGAGGATACGACGGGCAAAACAGTGTGACCAAAACCCAGGCGACTCAACAGAGAATGTATTGTACTACAGCATTGAACATTTAGCCTGACAATGAATACATATTAATATTTTAGAATAAATATCAATCGTTTTGAAACCCTTCTCATCGGTGTGTGTACCAGTTTATAAACAAAGTTGCTTCTCCTTATTCTCTACCGAGTCAGCGACAGCGTTCACTTTCCACAGTCACGAGACGGGGCTCTGGCAACAGTGTGAGAAGCATGCCCTTTGCCGAGGATTACAGAGTGCTAGGACAGGCAGAAGCAGGACCTTCCACGGCCGTGGATGAAGATAGTGATTCTGAGTGTGATTTCGAAGGATTTATGAGGGAGGTTGAGGAGGAGCAACAGCCATTACCCACTAGTGACGCCAGCAGCCATCCTCCGGGGACCCAGTAGGACTACCTACAGCCTTGGATACGAGTACCACCTTCCATTCCCAGGAAGCCCACCAACACTATCCTAAAAGGTTAGTTATCATTCATAGCACAGTACCATTTATTATAATTACAATAGTACCAATATATGTATAGGTATATGGTAGGTATTTAGGGTGACTTTTCCTAGGGTTGCTGACATAATTCATTTTTCCCCATAAGTTCTGTTGTTAGTCCAACACGTTTTGGGTCCAACACGGGACCCATGCATGACAATATTACCGTGTTGGACGCAAGGGTACTGTATATATATATATATATATACATATACATGTATACAGTACCCTCACGTCCAACACGGTAATATTGTCATGCATGGGTCCCTGGTCCAATACGGGACCCATGCATGACAATATTACTGTGTTGGACGCGAGGGTACTGTATATATATATATATATGGGTCCCGTGTTGGACCAAAAACGTGTTGGACAAACAACAGAGCTTATGGGGAAAAATGAATTATGTCAGCAACCTTAGGAAAAGTCACCCTAAATACCTACCATATACCTATACATATATTGGTACTACTGTAATTATAATAAATGGTACTGTGCTATGAATGATAACTAACCTTTTAGGATAATGTTGGTGGGCTTGCTGGGAATGGAAGGTGGTATCCAAGGCTGTAGGTAGTCCTATTGGGTCCTCGGAGGATGGCTGCTGGCATCACTAGCGGGTAATGGCCGCTGCTCCTCCTCAACCTCCCTCATAAATCCTTCGAAATCACACTCAGAATCACTATCTTCGTCCACAGCCATGGAAGGTCCTGCTTCTGCTTGTCCTAGCATCATCCATCCATCATCCAATCCCATGTTGCCCCATGAGGAGCGTAGGAGCCCAGAGCTAGGCAAGTTGGTCCTGACATTTAAGATGAGAGTGACCAGCTACACTCATCCCTGACTGGCATTATGTGAGCAAAAAACCCCAACCACTCCATGGATATAAACCGACACCGGCTCAATCCAATTGGAGAGCCTTAATTACCTACTAAACCACCAAGCATCATAATTTGGTTATATGGTTACCACCCAGCATCGTAAATGGTTTCCTAGTGTACCTGAAACCATTTGGCTTGTCACTCAGTGTAGAGTCACCCATAGGAGAAGGAAGAGGAAAGAATGAAGGAAAGAAAAACAGATGAGGGAGAATTAAGTCACCCTTAGGCTGGAGGAAAAGGAGAAAATGAAGAAAAAGAAGACAGAAGAGGAAGGATGGAAAGATGGAGGGGAGGAAAGGGCTGGCACCCGAGAACAGCACTACATCGGGTGAGTGGATGGGGAGCGCCCCCACCAACCATGAGTATACTGTAATTATATATATATATATATATATATATATATATATATATATATAATCATCATCTGGACCTACTTTCCCACCCTAGGGACAGCCCAAATTTCCCCAATCTAATAGGCCTGGCTTCCATTCGCTCATCATTCAAACCCCTGGAATCCTGGCTCTATCAGATAGGCCCAAAACATTCAAAACGTTCTGTAGCGTCACATAAATGTATCTGATAGTCAATCGGGACGCAGCTACATCAAAAAGGGGTGTCAGTCCCTGAGCATGCACTTCTCACAACATTCATCCAGCCTGCTCGATCTCTTGTCAGTTTCCTAGCCTCATCAACTTCCAAACCTCTCTTCCTCACACACTCATCCACCATACCTCTCAACCTTTCTCCTTGGCCTACCTCGCCTCCTCCCTCCTTCAAATTTGCTCAGATATACCTTTTTCACTATTCTATTCTTATCCATTCTCTCCACATGACCATACCATCTCAGTACACTCTCTTTGATTCTGGTGTCCACAGACTTCCTCACTCCACATCCTTCATGAATCACATTATTTTGTATCCTATCCACCCTCTGTACCCCACACACATTCCTCAGCAGTTCCATCCCCACTGCTCTTACTCTTGACTTTTCATTTTCATACCACACCATAATCTCACACCCATATGTTAAAGCTGGCACTAACACTCCTTCATGTATGTTTTGTGCTGCTGCAACACTTAAGCCTCTGTTTCTTATCAAGGCTTTCATTGCACCAGTTACTTTTCTTCCTTGTGTCACTCTACTTTCCACATATTTTGCACATTTTCTTCTCTCGTCTATCACTGTACCCAGGTATTTGAACTCTCTCACCAATTTCAGTCTCTCTCCATTCACTGTAACATCGCACCAGGAGTCACCTTCTCTCTCAATAACCATCACTTAACTCTTTTCTACATTTACTCTCAAGGCACGACGCTCACAGACATCAGCAAAACTCTGCACCTGCCTACCAAGTTCTTGCTGGTATTTGCAAGTAGCATTGCATCATCAGCATACAACAAATTTGAGATATTCCATCCATCACCATTCATTACCAACACCATCCCCCTCTCCATTACTCATGGTTTCACTTCTCTCATCACCCCACCCACATATATATTGAACAACCATAGGGACATCACACAACCATGTTGCATGCTCACACCAATCATGAACCATTCACTTAGATGCCCATTAACCCTTACACATTCTTCACTACCATCATAAAACAGCACCTAGCAGCTTACCATCTACACCGTACATGCGCAAAACTTTCCACAGTCCTTCTCCGTCCACTTTGTCGTATGCTTTTCCAGATCCATGAATGCCATAATTGCCTTATGGTCCTTCTCACAGCTTTCTCAGCTATCTGTCACACTGAAAATATTTGATTCACACATCCTCTGCCACTCCTAAAACCACCCTGTTCATCACTCACTAGGACTTATGATATCTCTCTTACTTTAAAATAATTCTTCCATATATCTTCCCTACTAAACTCAATAAACTTATGCCACGATAATTCTTGCAATCACTTCGTTCACCTTTACTTTTGTACAGGGGTACAATCACAGCCTTCATCCACTCTGCTGGCACAGTTTCACTCATCCGTACCTTCTTACATATCTCCAACAAACACTTCATTCCACTCTCTCCACCATACTTAAGCATCTCTGAATACACCTCATCAACCCCAGCTGCTTTCCCATTTTTCAGCTGCTTTACAGCACTCTTCACCTGTGCGAGTGTCACGTCTCCTGGCACTGCTTTCCTTCTTTGCACACCCCCAAAACCAATCATGTTTACAGCCACTTTGCTCTGTCTATTCCCATTCATCAGGCTTTCAAAATATTCTTTCCATCTGGTCCCCACTTAATCCCCATGGGATAATAATCTACCACCTACATCCATCACACCATCACATTTACTTCCACTTTCTTTTCTACATTTTCCCACCTCTTTCCAGAATAGCTTCCTATTTTCAGAGTAGTTTGCATTCATTTTACTTCTTAGATCATCATTTACCTCCTCCTTTTTCCTCTTCACTAGTCTCTTTACATGCTTCTTGGTCTTAATATATTCAGTTCTTATTTCAACTGAACCCCTGTCCTGTAACCACTTTAGCCACTTCTTCCTCTTTTCCTCCACTGCTTTCTTAACCTCATCATCGTACCATACTGTACCTTTCTTTTTTGTTGTTACTCTTGCCACACCACACACCGCTTTAGCATTTCTAACTAAGCAATCCCTATATGCATTCCACAGGCTGTCCAGATCCATTTCATTCCAATTCACTAATTCTAACTCCTCTTCTACTTTGGTCCTGTATTCATCTGCCATTTCTTTGATCCTCAATTTCTCAACTTTCAGTCTTTTGTCCTGACTGCTCCTCTCACTCCCGATCCACCTCACTCCTCTCAGCTTAATTTTGCATACCACAATCATATGATCTGACAGACCTCCACATCGTCCTCTCAAGGCCCTCGTATCAGCAAACATTCCCAGCATCAACCTCTGTACAAGCACATAATCAATCTTCTTTCAACATGATCCCTGTTCCCTCTATACCATGAATATTCATGTGCATCTGTGTTTGAAATATGAGTTACAAATGCACAACCTCCTCTCCTGATACATATCCTTCAGTTGCTGCCCATTACCATTTTCTCCTGGCACTCCATTACAACCCATTATGTTATCTTCAGGACCAGTACCTACTCTTCCATTCACATCACCAATTACGATCACTTTATAGCTCCTGGGCAATTCACCCACTACTTCATCCAGCTCATCCCAAAACCTGTCTTCTCTCTCTCACTCCTGTCCTTACACGGTGCATAAGCTACAGACAGTAAAACCTTGCAATAATGGACTAATTGGGGCCCAAGGCTTCCCGAAAAAAGCTAAATTCCAATAAAAATGACATTCGGACTTGCCCCTGGTAACCCAGACTTTTTCCAAAATATCAGACATTAGTCCAGATCGCACCAACGGTTCTAAAACTGTGTTCACTACCACTGCAGTACAGCACTGTATTACACATTCACTACAATGATCGAATGGTAAAGTGTAATATATATAATAATACTGTATTGTACTCTTCACTGCCTAGTGGTCTCCAGGATGCATGGGGATATTTCAAGGTAACTTTGAGAAAATAAGTGCATTTTAAATACCGCAAAATATGGTATGTATGTCCAAAAAATGGAAAAGTATAATTATTCATAAAACTGATTTTTATAGGAATGACATACAGTACAGTATAAACAGATACTTTCAACCCCATTGGTGAATACTGACACAGCTGATGCATCATATCTATGCTGCTATTCCCTAAAACAGTTTATGAAATCGTAATAGTATTGCCAGAGAAGAAAAAAAGAAAATCCATCCATCCATCATCCAATCCTACATTGCCCCATCAGGAGCATACGAGCCTGGGACTAAGAAATGATAAAAAATCTGTTACATCCTACCTGCCAAAACCAGAAGATTTGCTTGGAGGAACGAGTATAGTGACGGTAGATGGTATGTTTCTGCCAATCACTGATGTCAATCTCCTGCATTCCACAAAGCAGCAGTTCTAGCTCCCTCTCATCAAAATACTTGAGCCATTCCAGTGGGACTACTTCAGAGAATCCTTCCAGGAAGCATCGTGTCTGTGCTTCCTGTCCCCGTGTTAACCGCCACTGCATCATCAGTCTGAAAGCCAGAAGTGTCTGTCATATCTACAGTATAGCATTCTTCTATAACATACATGCATAACATATTATAACATGTAAGATATGCAGCTTCATGGAAAACCTTCCTCACACTCTCTCTCTGAAACACAAACATACATGCATGCACATACATCTACACATGCATGCAGGCATGCATGTGCACAGAAGTGATAAATATAAAACTATAAACCAAAGGGAGAAGGCAGGAGAGACATCAGAGTAGCATATGTCCCTCCTAAGACAAGGGCATGGAGTGATGCGGAACACCAGGAGATGTTGTCAGACGTGGTTAGACACCTACAGAAAGTGACTGACAAAAGTAACAATGTAATCCTGATGGGCAACTTTAATTGTAAAGAGGTGAACTGGGGGAAGTGGGACTCATGAGGTAGTGAAGATTCGTGGGGCAGTATAATGTTAAATACAGTAATCCCTGTAAGACCTGGACGTCCAAGTCCCGGACATTTGGAATTGGGTCCTTGGACACACACACACAACAACAAAAATTTCAACCCTACTTTGAATCTGCCACATGGTGACGAGCAGCTGTGTTTTGGCGCATAGATCTGTCAACGTCCGTTAGAGTGCCCCTGCATCCTCCCCAGTTTCCTCCTACCTACCGTCGTGACTGTAAGCTCATCACCATGGCTCTCCACATACTTGTTTTTGTGAATAACAGTGAATAAACTGCTATACCTCGTCACTGGACCACGTGGGAATTTACAGTGTTGTGCAATGTTAAGAAATTAGAATTCAGAGTGCAAAAGATTAAGTGCAGAGTGCAACAATGGCATGATGCAAGTAGTGTGGTGTAAATAAGAACAGAATGTGCAATGTTAAACAATTATAATTCACTGTTGCAAAGGCTTAAGTGCAGCACAACAGTGAGTTACTGTACGTGCTTCAAGTGCACCTTCACCACTGTCAGAACCTGTGAGAAGGCGGGTTAATCTTTGTGACAGGCATGGAAGTGTCATAAGTACCCTGTCCACTGCTAAATATTTTCCATACATGGGGTGGAGAGGTATATGAGAGAGGGGGGTGTGAGTTGGGAGCAAGGCAGTGAAATGGCGGGGGACAGGGTGATGTGGAGGCGATTTGTTTGTGGCCTCCCCAAACGGGATTAAGGCGTCTGGCAATAGATAGATAGATAGACTTCTAATTTCTCATTCTCTAGTTCCTTTTGCATTTATTTCATGGTTTCTGTCCCTTATTTGTGTGCACAGGGTTTTAAATAGGTGCTGTGCATGTCTGGTAGGGAGTTATTTAGGTGGTTTTCAAAGTTAGGTTGGGTTGGGGTCTATAAGTACCTGTCCAGGGGCATTTTTCCCCAAGTCCCGGACAAAATCAAGTCCCAGACATGCCTTTGGCTCTATTACGTCGGATCTTGGATAACAATGAATAATGTAATAACCCAGTGGGTCAAAGAAGAGACAAGATTTAGTGGTGATGACACACCAGCATGACTAGATATCCTGCTAACCAAAGAACCTGACACTGAATCTCTGATATATCTGTGTCGTGTAGGAAAAAGTGATCATGTAGTGACTGTGTTCCAAATGACAGGAAGGACTTGGCGCCAGAAGATAAGCGACACAGACACTGACACTACAACTTTGAGAAAGCAAACTTTACAGGATTGAAGAAATTTTTTTGAAGAAGGGGATTGACGAGAATTCAGAGAATCAAGAGACGCAGAAGAAGTGGGAAATCTTTCTAGACCTTTACAACTTGGGTGTGGAAAAATATGTGCCAAAAGTAAGAAGGAGAGAGAACTGGAAACAGGACTGGTTCAAAAGAAGGTGTATGATGGCAAAAACAGTAAGGCATGTGGCATGGAACAAATGGAGAAAAAGTGGTAACAATAAAATAAGGGAAGAAATGAATATACAAGAATCCACAGAGGGGAAGAAAGAAACTTTGAAAGAGGCATACCTGACAAAATGTTAGGAAGAACCTAAATTGTTTTATAGGTTTGTCAATGGGAAACTGACACACAAGGAAGGAATCAATAAGCTGAAAGTAGAAGGAAAGGTCTATTAAAATGCAGTAATGCAAGCTGAAATAGTGAACAAAAGTTTCCCATCAGTTTTCACTAAAGAAAGAGATTTTGAGGAAAGGGAGGGGGTGACTAGAAAAGTAGTGTTAAAAGATATAAAAGTGGAAGTACAGGGGGTGTATAAATTACTGGCAGCTCAAGATGTACAGAAAGACCCAGGGCCTGATGGGATCTCTAACTGGATACTAAAGGAGTGCTGAGAACAACTGGCAGATAAGATTCAAGGTTTAACAGTGTGTTCTCTGGAAGAAGGGAAAGTGCCTCAGGAACGGAAGAGGATCAATGTGATGCCAATATATAAAGGAGGAAACAAGGAAGAGACCCTGAATTATACACCAGTGTCCCTGACCAGCATGGTTGCAATACTGTGCAAGTCTTGAAAGACAGGTGGATAAAATATCTGAAAGAGATGGACATTTTGGGAGAAAGTCTGTTTGCATTAAAAAATGGAAGGTTGTGTGTCTCTGATATGTTGAGCTTCTACTCAAGGGCGACTGACATGCTACAGGAGAGATAGTTAGGTGGACTGTGTGTACTTAGATTAGGAGAAAGCCTTTGACAAGGTGCCCCATAAGAAACTAATGTAGAAATTGAAGCACATAGGAGGACTGAAGGGGAAACTCTTGGAGCAGGTGAGAGATTTCATGACAGACTGACAGATGAGGGCAGTAATAAAGGACAACATGTTCGAGTGGAGGGAAGTAACAAATGGTGTCCTGCAGGGCTCAGTGCTGGCATCTGTAATGCTCCTGATTTACGTAAACGATATGGTAGATGAAGTGGACAGTTATGCAAGTCTGTCTGCAGACGATGCAAAGATCATGAGTAGAATGGAAGTTAAAGAGAACCCTAAAATGCTGCTGGAAGATTTGGACAGGTTTAACAGTAGGGCCAGGTATGGGACATTTAATTCAAAGCCAAAAAATTCAAAATATTGGAAATGGGTGAAAGTAGAAAGAGGCCATCACTGAAATACTCAATGGGAAAGGAACCAACCACTAAAGTGAGAGAAGAGAAGGACCTGGGAGTGTTGGTCAAGGATAATTTGTCATCCAATAAACAAATTCACAAGACTGTCAGAGAGACATAATTATACGCTCTTGACAAACATAAGAGTGGCATTTCAATATGTGGATGAGGTGATGATGAAAAAATTGAAAGTGGCTATGATCTGCCCCAGGTTGGAATATGCAGCAGTGGTGTGGTCCCCACAAAAAGAAAGATATAAACAAGATAGAGAGAATACAAAGAGCTGCAACCAAGATGGTCCCTAACCTGGCAGATCTATCGTACAAGGAAAGACTAGAAAACTGAGGCTGTCTCAAGACCAGGCAACTTAATTGGAGGCCAAAGCATGACAGGTTTCTCAGACTGCACAAGCTTACCTTTTAAGAAGCATCTACTGTATTTCTATTTTACAAATAAAGTACATGATTGAAATTCAACCAAGAATTCCATTCTAAAAGATGCACTGTCTAACCCATTTTGTATATGAGATATAACTGTGAAGAATGAAACAAAATCAGAAGCCAGTTGGGCATATGATACAGAAGGTGACATATCAGCTATATTCTTTTGACCAATCATGTTATCCATAAATGCAGCCAGCTTTTTTATATCATTACCACACGTCAACTTTATCCTCATAATACTTTGCCTTTTAGGCTTTTACAGTGTGGACAACAGCCCTTCTCCCTAACTCCCAATGCAAACGATTAGGATCAGTCCAATGCAAGCGTCATTCATGTTCTGCTTTCCTATACCGTCTATGAAAAGAATTTATTGATGACCCATACCACAGAGAATTAGCATGTACATGTCTTTACTACTTCAAAACAATGAGGGCCAAAGTAACACCCAAGCTCATAATCATAAATACTGTTCTCACCAAATTGTTAGAAGAATGATCAAATGAATCAATGTTGTTTAAATGCTGATCATCCTCACAACAAATCAGATGATGGTCAATATTCCTATATTTTCTAATCCTGAGCATCTTCTATCAGAAGGGGATTTTGGGATTTCAAGCCTGAAAGTTTGAGGCAATGGGATCAATTTGTGTGTGTGTGTGTGTGTGTGTGTGTGTGTGTGTGTGTGTGTGTGTCCAACTCTGGGCAAAGGCTTCAGGGCCTATATCTTGGGGGCAGTAGCCTATCCCAAGGCCCAGTAATCCTCCTACACCTCCATATGTCACCACTTCGGCGCTAACACCCACCGTCCATATTGAATACATGCTAGGGCTGTCTCATACAGGACTGGTGTATTGGTATTAGCGGGAGTATTTTTACGACATGTCAGCGGGTCATCTGGTAGATCAGGAAAGTCTGCTTTTTATGAAATTCTATCCTTAAACTGTTTCCTGCCCCAGCCAGGATTCGAACCTGGGTCCATCAGGACTGCAGGCTGCCTCTCTACTGATTCGGCCATCGCCTCCCCCAAATCAACCTCCACATCCAACATGTGACTGCATTCAAAAGGAGACAAGATCAAACCATGGACATGTCCCAAGATTTGAGTTGATTAATACACAAGACTGAAAAAATTATTCTAGGCAATCAACTCAAAAGATTTATGAAGAAAAGGGTTTCAACTGTGGGTTGTCAATCCAACAACTGAAATGTCACCACAAACAAGAAATCAGTCCACCAAATTTAGGAGATAACGCTTCTAGAAATTGGCCAAACCCATCCATATAGCCTCTATCCAAGCCAAGATAGCCTTGTCGATAAACAACTGCAATTCTGTAACTTATCAATACTTCCATAAATTCAAATGAAGTTATAAAGTCAGAATTTGCAGGAAACATTTGTGAGTGCTACACCTCCAACTGCATGGACACAACCAAGTTTTAGTAAAACACAGACATCAAGTTCACATTAATTTAAAATTCACTAATGTAGTCTATTTTATCTCGTATGGAACATGACTGAGTTGTAACTGACTTGGGGGTTCTCAGTTTTAGAGTGGAGAAAGTTGGCGTTTTCAATTACTGGTAATCTATTCCTGCAGGAATCACAGGTGGACATTCTCTACTTAACCCCTTAACCACGGGGATGTCAGGAGTGTGCCATGAGCGTCCCACGGGGATAATCGCGCTCTGACTGACTTTTTAAAAATATTTGCCAAAAAGCAGTTATTAGTCCTAGAATGTTATAATTACATAAGCATATGGCACATACCTTCAGCTTTCTCCTGGGATGTTTGTTGAGCCTTTGTCAACTACTGTAGGACTTGTGGAGAATTCTCAATTTGGGTAACGAAGTCTCCACTTTACACTTCACGATACCCCGTAATATGGTTACTACTGCCTGATATTATAACTACAAACACTATTCTATGAATTTCAAGTAGTTTGGAATCCATATTCCAAAAAAAACACTGAAAGCAATGTAAATTAAGAGCACATACGAGCTTTCCACCAGTGCTCGTTCCCCGATGGTATTCTGAGGCGGAGCTGTCATTTATTATTTATAAACACACTCACACTTTATATTCCTAGTACTTTATTACACTTATTTATATATATACAATATTTATCCATAAGTTTCTTTCAGTACCAGTAGTTTATTTTCACTCCAGGCATTCACTTTCTCATTCAGTAAACTACCGTAGAGAGCGAAGCTTTCAGTTTCACTTTCGTTACTCCAAGTATTTATACACGCTAGAGTGAAGCTTTCACTTTCACTTTCATTACTCCAAGTATTTATACTCATAATCTTATATTACTAATTATTTACATTTCTATTTTATTTACATTATTTACATTTCTATTTCATTTACACAATGTTATGCACTGTCACTTGCAGTAACTTATAAAACTATTTTCCACTGTTCATTTATATTTACATTCATTACTTTCACTTGCTATTTACGCATTATTTACATTTCCACTTGCACTGTTTTAGAGTCACCAGAAAGATCACAGTCACTGTCCATCATTATCACTGATAAATTAGCCAGTTCACGTTCCACAGCAGAGTCACTTAACCCTTTACCCCTTCCCACATGAGGTTTAGTAGGGGTAGAGGTCACAGGGCCCTTTGCGAGGGGCTAAGGACAGGAGCGAATCGGACATGGTTTCACCTTGAAAGACGACAGTAAACTGAATGATGTGGCTACGGGCAGTGAAGGGTTGACAACGTCAGCATGGTGACAGCTGCTAATTTATATGCTATGAAATGATTGGCAGGAAATCTAGACAATACATAATAAATTAGGTAGTTCCAGCTGAATGTAAATATCACTTAGGATTCTCCCTTCCTTCCTTATACATATTTTTGTTATAAGAACAGGTCATACGGCATATTTCAAGTGTAAATAACCAGGGAAAATTAGCGAACAAGTGCACGTGGGGTGTCGCCAGGTGATAATTAGCCCATTCCAGACATATGACAGTATCAATTACCTTTTCTCTTTCTTTTATATATTATTATGTATAAGAATAGGGCATACGGCACATTTCAATGGATAAAATGAGTGCAAAAATCCGTCCAGGATTCCGTAGCCCAGCACAGCTGGGCAGGTGGGAGGAGAGGGTAATGGAGGGGAGGTAAGGAGGGGAGTCAAGGACAGGTGAAAAATGGCTAAATTGTCAACAGTGAATGGGAGTATAGATGACATTAGCAGAACTGAGTATAGCTGGACACTGGTAATGCTGATAGATGATACAAGCCACCACTTGAAAGCCTGGGCGAATTCAAAATAACACAGAATCACAAAAGTCACGCCCCGCGGTATGATCCCTTGCTCCCGAGTGTCACGAAAGTGATGCCCCGTGGTTATGGGGTTAATGCAAAATGAACCACTGACATGGTATCGACATTAGCTTCTTGATTCCCTATAGACGAGCAGTTTATGCGTCTGGGAGAATTTTGGTTACCATAACCTTTAGATTTACAGGACCCAGTAAAAAAAACACATTTGGGTTCATTGCTCTTTCTAGTACAGTGATCCCTTGGTTATTGTGCACTTGGCTATAGTACTTTTTATTATCGCTGCAAGATAAAAAAAAATTGCACACCTGCCATTATAATGCATTTTTTAGCTAAAAAACATGGTTACTGCTCGCCTGAGCTGGGCTGAGCCCGAGACTCACAAACATTGGCCTGGCACATCAGCCTATGACATTATCACAGGAGTGAGCTCATTTTCGTAGGATAGGATCCTATAGTTGTAAATACTTGCTTTTCAGTGGCCCACACCATATCAACTGGGGTAGGTGAGTTTAACAAACCATTGCCCACATCCCGAAATAATGAACAACAATAATCTGGGTCAAATGCATGCTAATACTCTATTTTCAGGTGTACAAATTGTAATGCTCATTGTTGTGATTCATAAACTCATATCATCATCATCATCATCATCACCATCATCATTATCATCATCATCCAATCCTATGTTGCCCCATGAGGAACATTGGAGCCCAGGGCTAGGCGAGTTGGTCCTGACATTTGAGATGAGAGTGACCAGCCTCATTCATCCCTGAGTGGTATTACTTTAGCAATAAACCTCAACGACCTCTTGGATAAAAACCTAAACTGGTTCAATCCGATCGGAGTGCCTTAACTGTCTGCTAAACCATCAGGTGCCATAATCTGGTTATATGGTTACCACCCAGCATGGTAACTGGTTTCCTGGTGTACAGGAAACCATTTGGCTTGTCACTCAGTGTACAGTCACCCACAGGCAGAAGAAAACGGAAAGAATAAATGAAAGAAAGACAGAGGAAGAAGTGTAAAGTCACCCATAGGCAGAAGGAAGAGGAAAGAATGAAGGAAGTAAAGACACAGAGGGAAGGAAGGAAGAGAGGAAAGGGCAGTTATACAAGAGCAGCACTAGATCAAGTAAGAATATCATTACAGATAAAATACTCAAATAATTCAAAAGCACAGGCATGGTATACAACTGGTATTAGTAGTAGTAGTAGCTGTTCCCCAGGAAGTCTGGCCAAACAGCCCCGAGTCCCTAAGGAAGGCCACGGCCGAAACCAGGCTTTCCCACAAAGCTCTCAAGGAGTGTATGTTGTGTTGTTGACGTAGGTAATTGTGTGCAATGAAGTCTTCCATAATGTGCATAGCATGGGGTGCTGTGCTGCATCCTGGATAGGCATCAGCGATGGTGTCATCCAGTCTCTTCTGATAACTTCAAGAGGGCTGGATGATGCCCACATCTCAGCCTGGCCAGGCGGACCCTGTCCTCACAAGGGAGATATGATACAGAAGGGTGGATATCAAGAGGCCGTGCATGCAGCTGTGTGTTGTCTTTAAGTGACTGAATGGAGTGGTGAGTGATCTGAGCATGGATATGATTCTGGAAGCTGGTCTGAGACAGGCAAGGGGGGAGAGATGACAGTATTTGTGTATGATATCATGTGCTGGGTGTTGTTTTGATGTTCCTTAGTGTGTGTGGATGTGCTGCCATACAGTTTAGTGGATGGTGTGGGTTTGTGGAGGCTGTGGCAAGAATTTGGGTGCCTCTCAAGTCTGGATGATCCTGGACTTTGAGGACTTTGGTTTCTTGGTGTAGGTGGTCTGTGGGTGTAGTAGCTGTGTTGCCTGTGATTACTTTTAGGATGTTGTTCTGTATGGTCTTTAGAGTGTTGTAGTGTGTTTTAGTAAGGTTAGAAGCCAATGCATGGCTTGCATAATTCATCACTGAATGTATATAGTGCTTGTATACTGTGGTGGTGGTTTCTTTGTTGTGTCCCAATGTTGTATGGGAAAGTGACCTCAAGGTATTGAGTCTTGGTGTTAATTTATTTTTAATGTTTGTGATGTGTTGTTTAAACGACATTGATGTATGTTACACCAAGGATTTTGGGTGTGTATATATGTGTGTGGTAAGGGAGTGTTGTTTATGGTGAGGTGTGGAATGTGACTGTGTTTTGCTGTCCAGTTTGTGAGAAGGGTCACTGTTGATTTGGCTGTGGCTATTTTGGGCCTGTTTGTGGTGAACAATTCATGTAGTGTGTTGAGGTAAGGTTGGAGGATGTGTGCAGCTGTGTTTGTGTTTTGGTGTGTACATGTAAGTGTTATGTCATTTGCATGGAACACTATGTGTATCTGTGGTGTATCGGGTGTGGGTATGTCGTGCATGTATAGGTTAAAGAGTGCAGGGGACAAAACAGATCCTTCCGGGAAGCCATTTGTGAAGTTTCTAATGTTCGAAGACTGACCAGCAAATGTTACATGAACATCTGCCAGCTAAGTAGTTTGCCAGCCATCTTCTTGTGTTATTGTGCATGTTTGTGTTGAATACTGTATTTTGTTTGTGAGGCTGTGATGGGGGATGGCATCAAAAGCTTTGCTAATATCTAGTGTAACTAGGAGTGTTCTGTGTGGTGGCCTAACTGAATTGATGCCATCAAAAACATTCTGTGTAAGGTCTGGAAGAAGAGTGTTTGTGAAGTGTAGTGGCCTAAAACCATGTTGTGATGGGGCTAGGGGGTGTGAGGCGTAACTAGTTGTAGTACCAACCGGTATTGGTTTAACCAGCACTTTTTTACAACCAAGCCAGCCATTCATGGTCACAGAATTCTTCACCTTAGTTTAAGTGGCTGCTGCACCTTTCTGATTCAAATCCTCTTCTCCCTGGTTGTTTTCTATATTATTCTACTGATTTTTATGGCGATACATGACTGTTTACTGATGATTTTCTTTTCCTTGCTCTTTATACCAACGCTTATCCCGATTCACTTGTGTTTGATCATCAGGTGTAATGGTAGATTTTCTAAAACCTAATCAAATCTACTATAATTTATTACAAACCTACCTCGCCATATTCATATGCCAGCCTTATCTAACAAAATAATACAACCTAATCCAACCAATATTTGCAGGCTCAAATATACAGAAATGACAACGATTACAGTACTGTAGATAGATGTGACCTGTGTCCCTGAAGTCAAGGCCTAGGGGGGTTAGGACTACACCTGAAGTTGAGATGAAGGATGAGACTGAATATTGGTGCTGTGATGAGGAAGTGTAGATTGAGATGGTTTGGACATGCTGAGAGGATGGAGGATGACAATTGGGTGTGCAAAAGTTGTGAAAGATGAACATCAAGGGTAGGGCTGCAAGAGGCAGACTGAAAAAGACCTGGGATGAGCAGCATGGAAAGCCATCATTAGAAAAGACCGAAGCCAATGCACAGACGCACGTTGGAGCCTTTATACTGTAAATGATACGAACGATACAAACCGAAAATAACCTAACCTAACTAACCAAACCCAAAATGACCCAACCAAAACACACTTAACCATACCAAACCTAACCTACCTTAACCAGGCCAAACCTACCTTAACCCAGCCTAAATTAACTTTGCTTGACCATAAAACAGCCCAGTCTAACATAACATTACCTAACCTGACCAACAGTAACTTAACACACCAAAATAGCATAAAATAGGTTAGGCTGAGTTTGGATAATAATCTTGCATTAAATTATTTATAACTTTGCATAAATTATTTATTTAAAGAAGAAAAAGACAAACAAATCATTCACCGCTGCCTAAGCTCAACGCGATCACCTGACTGTCAACAATTTACCAATAGGCTCTGTATGGCATGATCACTCAATGGTCCATGTGTGTGCATATCTAACCAACATAATGCTTAGTTTACTATTTATTTCTGATATATTTATGACAATACACACTCATCAAAGTCTGCATTATTGAAATCTTAATGAGTAAGTAGTAAGGCCATTGTGTGGTTTGCTCCTGACTGTTGATGGCCTTCGTACACAAATCACAGGCCTATAACATAGTTTGACCTTCGTGGTATATGTTTTTTTGTGTGGCCTTCGTATACAATTCACGGGCCTATAACATTGTTTGACCTTCGTGGTATATGTTTTTTTGTGCTAAACATTTCTGAGAAAATAGTGTCCATTAAATAGTGGGAAATATGGTAGGCTGGGTTGTCACAAAAATTTAGGTCAGGTATGGATAAATCAGCATTGATAAGGGTCATTTCAAGCCAAAAACAGCACTCTAAATGGCATAAGTCTGTCTCTTGCACACCTCAAGAAGGCATCCGTCTTTGGCGTTACTGTGGTAATCGTTTACTACCATAAAAATAATAAGAAAAATATGGAAAACAAACTGTAAGAACAGGTAGCAAGCTGGTAAGGTCTTACTGCTGTTTAAACTGTACATTTACCTCAATGAGTCGACAGCAAGGCAAATGGCTGGTCAAGGGTTCGATGAGGTATGTGTATCCAGTAACAGATTAAGTCTTCTCTCTTACTGTGCCCTTGTTATTACTTTCTATTAGCCTTTTCCAAATCAACAAAAACAAAATAAAGATCCCTTCTCCAACCAATATATTTTTCCTGAAGCTGTCGAACAATGAATGTGGCATCAGTGGTCCCCCTACCTGGCATAAACCCAAACTGCATCTCATCAATATTCACTCTTTCTCTAATCATACCTTCTAAAACTCTCTCCATTACCTTCATTATCTGATCTAAAAGCTTTATACCTCTATAATTTCCTCTTTCCAGGGCATCATCCTTCCCTTTATACACATTTACAATTACACTCTTCAGCCAATCATCTGGGACAACACACTCATAAATAATCCTATTTATCAGGTCAGTGACTAAACTCACCCCTATATCGCCTGAGGCCTTCAACATTTCAGCAGTCAACCCAGACACACCTGCTGCCTTCCCCACCCTCATCCTGCCTATTGCCTCACTCACAGTAGCAGTATCAATCAAAGGCCAAGGGCCAGACACTGGATCTGCTGGCTCCAAACCTTCCCTGTCCCAGTCAAACTCCTCATTCAACAACCGGTTATAATGCTCTCTCCATGCATCTTTAATATCCTCACTGTTCGCCACTACCCTTCCTTCATCATTCTTCACACACTGCTCACCTATGATATCCCGATTATCCCTCTTCACCTGACCTGCCACCCTAAATATATTTTTCCTTTCCCCATGATTTAGGTTATCAAGTAATTGTCTCTGTGACTCAGACTTTGCCCTGTATACCTCTCTCCTAGCCCTACGCTTGGCAGCCAAATATTCCTCTTTGCTACCACCCTTCTTCCACTCCCGGAAAAGCCTTCTTTTCTCCTTAATTGCAGCTTCTACACCCTCATCCCACCACCAAGTTACTTTATGTCTTGGTGGTCCTCTTGTCCAGCCGCATGTTACATCAGTAACTCTCAAGAAATTTTTCTTGAGGGCTCTGTACTGTTCATTAACACCTCTGTCTACAGCTCCCTGTTCAGCCACCACTCTCCTCAACTCGCTATAGAAGGCATCCCTTACTACTTGGTTTTTCAGCTTCCATATTTTCCTCCTAGGTACATAAGTCCTCTTTTTCATCACTTGTTCTTTAAGCACCATATCACAAATCAATGGTTTGCGCTGCTGCACACACTCCTCACTTCCTATAACTTCCCTCACTAACCTCTTATCGGCCCTCCTAACCAGAAAATAATCTATCTGACTGCTATTATGGGGCAAAAGGGTTTAAGGGTAAATGCAGATAAAACAAAAGTGATGATATCTAGGGTTGGTGGCGGTACTGTCAAAGATGAGGGAGAGTGGCCATGTGCAGTTTGCCACAAGGGCGTGGGAAGTAATTCCATCTTGTGCGGTGTGTGTGATAAATGGGTGCATAAGAGATGTAGTGGTATCAGAGGTAGACTGCGAGATAATGCTGATTTTATGTGTACGGCGTGCCGGGGTGAGCAGGAGGAGATCGTCAGACGTGAAAGGATTGAACTTGCTGGTGAATCTCTTGAGTGTGTGGAAGAGTTTTGTTATTTGGGAGACATGTTGTGTGCTGGAGGTGGGGCTGGAGCTAGCTCTGTGGCTAGGGTGAGAAGTGGTTGGAAGAAGTTCAGGGAGCTCTTGCCTCTCCTGACATTGAGAGGGCTCTCCCTACGTGCTAAGGGGTCTTTGTATGCAGCATGTGTTAGGAGTGTAATGCTGTATGGCAGTGAGACCTGGGCAGTGAAGGAGGAAGACATTCGCCGGCTCAGACGTACAGAAATGACAATGATTAGGTGGATGTGCAGTGCGTCCCTGCGTCCAAGGTCTGGAGGGGCTGGGTTTACAATGGAAGAGTTGAGAGGTAGGATGGGACTGGAGTGTATTGGTGTTGTGATGAGGAGAGGTAGATTGAGGTGGTTTGGACATGTGGAGAGGATGGGGGATGATAATTGGGTGAGGAAGGTGAGAAGTGTTAATATTGGGGGTGGGGTTATGAGGGGTAGACCGAGAAAGACATGGGACGAGGTCATTAAGTGTGACCTTAGGGTTAAGGGACTGAACAGGGAGGCTGCAATGGATCGTGCAGCGAGGAGAGCCGCCATTAGGTGACCAAGGCCGACACATGCAAGCATGTTGGAGCCTTTAAAAACGAAACAAAATGAAACGAACTAACCATGCCTATGTATGTTTCTGATATTTAACATAACATTATATACTGTATTTATTCGGTCTAAATTGTCATAATAGGGAAAATTAGGGTGTGAGGTTGGGATGCCTAGGACCAACCAATTAGGATACATCCCATATTTTCAGCACATTTGTTCTTGTACACTGCCATTATCACATGCCATGTTCGGTATCAATTACGCACAATAACCAAGGGACCACTCGTTTCTCAAATGTGTGCCCAATACCCTGACAGTAGTCACACTGCGAAACTCAAAATCTGTTAAAGGCACAGCATCTTGTGAGACCTACACAGATAAAATCACCCTTTTCTACAACGATGGAGTGCAATTCAGGAGAAATCCTGAATTCAAGATGGTACTTTTAGTACTGGACAGGGCGACATGGAGACGATTTGTTTGTGGCCACCCCTTATGGGATTAAGGCGTCTGGCAATAGCTAGATAGACAGATAGACTTTTGGTATCATTCCTAGTTCTTGTAAAATGAAGGCTGAAAGTACAACCACTTTCCACCACA
The DNA here is from genome assembly GCF_032717465.1 of Coenobita brevimanus. NCBI lineage: Eukaryota > Metazoa > Arthropoda > Malacostraca > Decapoda > Coenobitidae > Coenobita > Coenobita brevimanus. The sequence continues at coordinate 39,962,288 of NC_137046.1, forward strand.
GTATACAAGCAATACATACGTTCAGTGATGAATTATGCAAGCCCTGCCTGGGCTCCTAACCTCACCAAAACACACTACATCACTCTACAGACCATATAGAACAAGGCCCTAAAAGTAATCACAGGCTGCACGGCTACTACACCCACAGACCACCTACATCAAGAAACCAAAGTCCTCAAAATCAAGGATCACCTAGACATGAAAGGCACCCAGATTCTTGCTGCTGCCTCCACAAACCCACAACATCCACTACTATACATGGCAGCAAATCCACCCACACCACGGAACATCAAAACAACACCCAGCACACAATATCATACACAAATACTCTCATCTCTCCCCCCTTACCCACCTCAGACCAGCTTCCAGAAACATACCCACACTCAAATCACTCATCGCTCCATTCAGTCATTTAAAGACAACACACAGCTGCATGCACAGCCTCCTGACATTCACCCTTCTGAATCCTATCTCCCTCGTGAGGACAGGATCCACTTGGCCGGGCTGAGATGTGGGCACCATCCAGCCGTCTTAAGCTACCAGAAGAGGCTGGATGACTCTGTCACTGATGCCTGTCCAAGTTGTAACACAGCACCCCATACTATTAAACACATTATGGAAGACTACATTGCACACAATCACCTGTGCCAACAACACAACATACACTCTTTAACAGCTCTGTGGGAAAGCCCGGTCTCGGCCATGGCCTTCCTAAAGGACTTGGGGCTGTTCGACCAGACTGCCTAGGAAACAACTACTACTACTACCACTTTCCACTAGCATCTTAATTTTGCTGTTCTTATCTAAAATGCCTGGAATGATGATGGGCTCACCCAGGGACAGAGAAAGGCCTGTCAGCCATCTCCTGCAGCAATTTCTCTGAGTCAGAAACTCAGTAAATGGCAGAAGTGGTCAAGAGTTGGACAGGTTCCAGGTTGCAAAGGAAGATTGAACCCTGAAAACAAGTGACTAAAGTATACCATGTGCAATAAAGGGATGCATTTTTAAGCCTTGGGTTTACCCCAAAACTAAGTCCTAAACCCATCCAAATGAGTATCCACACCAACCGCAAACTGACTTAGGACCTACACACAGAATTGCTATGGGAGAGTTGTCTGTCTTTGCTTTGTGTTTCCACCTCTACCAAGTGAATTTTTTGGGCAAGAAGTAACTGGCAACTCCTCTGGTGTTGGTGGGAGGAGGTGAAACACTCAGCACGTCAGTGGCTGCTGAGAAGCATGAATAGGAGTATATATTCCTGTCGCTCCAAGGTTGCATGCATCTCCCTCTTTTTTCATATGCATTACTGTTAGCCTTGTTATTTTCCTAGAGTCGAGTTGTCATGCCTGGAGAGTACTGCTCAAGGGATGAGAGGGTCCGTATCATTGCATGGAGGCAGGGTAATGTCCCTATCAACATGATTTGTGAACATACTGGACACACAAAGTTGACTGTCATGAAGATTCTTGCTGCAGTGCGTGACCTGCCACCTGATGTCGTACCAGAGCAAAAGCATGGCGGTGGAAAGAAGAGGACGACTTCCAGATGTACAGATACGCTTCTAAAGAGGGACGTAATCAAGGATCCTTGACTGACAGCAGCAGAACTGAAGAGAATGCATCCCCAGCTGTTACATGACGTCTCAATTCGAACTATCCAACAGCACTTGCAGAAGGAGCTGGGTTTGCCAAGCCGCACCGCAGCCAAAAAACTGCTTCTCACTGACCCCATGAAGAAGCAGCGCATTCACTTTGCCAAGTATGCACACTGGACATCAGATGAGTGGAGAAAAGTTATGTTTTCCGATACAAGCACATTTCAAGTGTTCCAGGTGCATTCTGCCAAGGTTCGTCGCCCCGCCTCCCGTAGTTGATAAGACCCTGCTTACACGGTGTTGACTGTTAAGCACCCACAATCAGTAATAAAATGGGGGTGTTTCTCAGGTGAAATGGGAAGGGGAGGCCTCTACTTTCTTCCTAAGAACTTGATGGTGAATAGTGGCCAGTACATTCAAGTTCTGAAAGATTATCTGTTAAACTTTTTTGCTATTCATGGGTGCGACTTTTTCATGCACGTTCATCTCCATGTCACAAGTCAAGGAAGGTGACAAAATGGTTTCAGGATAATTGGATTGAGGTCCTCGACTGGCCTGGCAACAGTCCGCACCTAAATACGATAGAAAACTGCTGGACAAAAATGAAGAAAGTCATGGCAGAGAAGACAAGCAATCTGGACAACCTCAAGACTGAACTGACAAATGTTTGATGCAAAGATATGTCCTTAGATTACTTAAGAGATCTAAGTGATTCCATGCCAAAACGCATCCAACTGGTCCTGAAAAACAAGGGAGACATGATTTCATATTAATGAATGGCATTTCATGAACAAAAATTGTGATATACTATGATTCCTGTTTTTAATACAGTACAGTGGAGTCTCTTTAATCCGAAATTCTTTTAACCACAATATGCCATTAACCATAAGTTTTACTAAAACGTTCTCAATTCGATTAACTGCAAAAATCTTAAATCTATTCGAAAATTCAAACACGGCAGCCTTGTTTCGCGCCATTAGCGTTAGTTTACGGTTGCTCCGCTAGTCACTAGAGCTAGCGTTTATGACTTTATTTGTTCGAATTGCTTATAGTGAATGACGTAATTGTTTTGGTGAAGGTTTATTTGTTTATTTGAGTGAAGACCTATTTAAGTTGACAGTTTCTATTACAGTTACAAAAGCGCAATTACATACATAGTTACTACAGTGTTTTAAGTGTTTTGGTGATGGATGAGTGGCTTTTGGGGTGCTGGTGAGCTAGACATCGCCAGAAATAGGTGATGGGTGAGTACAATACTGTTCCCTTGTATCCTACATATTATTACAGTATCTTTTACCTGAAAAAATCAATTAAATGAAACATTGAAAGTCCCATGATTTTCGGATAAGAGAGACTCCAATGCACCTTGTGCGGGGAGGTCCTAAGTCAATTTGCAGTAGCTGTATTAAAAAAAAAAAAAAAAAAAAAAAAAAAAAAAAAAGTTTAATGCCAATCTAAATGGCCTAACAGCTGTAAAGAAGCTAACCTAAGCCTAAAACCAGTGCCCATCTCGCTTGTACCCAGTCAAGGCCACTGGCATATGTGATCAGCTCGTATTCAAACTCGGACCTCCTTTCTCACCCTAGGGTAGGGTGAGGAGTAGCAACATCCACTCTGCCTAAGTTTGCCCAATCCAATGGACCATGTTTCCATTCACTCATCATTCAAGCCCCCAGAATCCTGGCTCATTATGATACGCCAAAAACTTTCACCACATTCTCTCATCACATTCTGTTGCTTCACATAAACATCAGAAAATAATACCAAAAATATTTTTATTCACTGACATTACTTGGTTTAACTTTTTCATGCCCGGGGTTCAATGCCTTCACTGACTGCCCTAGTTCTGGTCTCCCAGCCTGCTGCTTAGCCAATAATTTTTGTTGTAGTGTGCGTTTCACTTAATTTTCGATGCTGCTAGGCAAGTACATAGCTGATAGTGAGATAGTGATAAAAGAGGGATGAGCAATCTTGTATGAGTGTGTGTGTGTGTGTGTGTGTGTGTGTGTGTGTTGCTGGTAATGTTTCATATTATCTAATATGGTTTGATGTGAATGACACTGTTTTTGTTAAATTCTGATCAGTTAATTATATATGCTTTAATAATTTTTGAGGTTAAGAGGCAAACATATAACTGACAGTGAGACAGTGGGTGTGAATGGAGAGGGTAGAGACAATGGAATATTCTGTTCCCAAACTGCATTGCTGTACTGAACTTCAGTTGTAAAACACTGTATACTGTATTTACTTTTTGTTTAGTTTGCCCAGTTCAATGTGCCACACTTCCAATCACTCATCATTCAAGCCCCTGGAGTCCTGGCTCTATCTGATACGCCACACAATGATTAAATAAGTTCAGGGCTTTTTTTTTTTTTTTTTTTAATGTACCACATTATCGCTTACCATATACAATCATTATGATCTCATACAAAGCCTCACCAGTTGATATGTAACTGCTATTTTTGCTTATATCAGTGAAAACACGCAGGCTCAGATGCATTTGTTTGTTCCGAAACAGCGTGAATTTTTTGGGGTGTTACGTCAGTAATGGAACAACAGTGTGGAGTTCATGTAGCAGGTGAAGTGCAGTGAAGTGAAATAACTACCAACTTAGGTGAGCTGGAAACCACAGCAGAGTCATGATTTACGACCAAACAAAACAATGATCTTACAATAACACGGGCATTTAATTTCTCCCATAATTACATAATAGCACGGTAATACCACTCAAATGCACGAGAGAAACTGTGGGAAATGGGTCTTTTGGTATTGGATTTCCAGATATAACTCGTGTGTTATGCTTCTGTCAGTCACTGACTGGATTCCTCAACCCGACCCAACCCATGTGACCCCCATACCACCTGCCACAGCCTGCTCAGCCCTGCTGCCTACATCAGTGTTGTGTGAACAGTCGCTGTGATATCTGATTATTTCCTTGCTTTTCGTTTCCTTTCAGAAGTCTGAGCACGTGGTTCCAAACTAACTTTAGTTATGCCTAAGCACTCTGAAAGTGCTATGAACCCAAGAATAGCATTTATTCTAAATGAAAATACTTTATTGGGATGAGAAACAACCTAACTCACCGGCCTCACACTTCCAAGAGAGGGGGCACTGCCTGCATACCGCAAGACCCTTCCAATGATGTCACCACTTGGAACGTAACAAGTGTGTGCGCACACACACAGTAACAGCAATATGCACAAACAGAAAATGTAAAATTGTTGGACAAAGTAGTGTGTGGTGTTGGAGGTTATACGCAAATGATCAGACAGATAAAATCAGTTGGGATGTTTACGATGTGGATAGTTTTCTTTGTTGGAAAAAAAAAGTTAATGACGAAGAAGCAGTAAAATTCATGTATTCGTCTTTAGAGCAATGAGTGTGAAAAAAAGAAAAAAAAAGGCATCGTGCTCGATCTTTGTTACGAACTGACAGTCTTTGGGGAAGTAAATTCAGATCTTACAATATGTGAAGACACTACGTGTTGACATAAATAGTTAGGCAAGATAATTATGTAAGTCAGTTCTTGTGAATTATACTGTCATAAAATTTATACTGCTTGGCTGACTTGTTTAGTTTTCATGATTACTGCATTCATGTGTATCTGAGAAGTGAGATACACAATCACTTCATGCTGATGACTTCTTTTGAGTTTTTTTTCCTTTATTGTTGATGAGTAATGGCTTTCAAAAAGTTTCACAATTATTTTTTTTATAAGTGCCAAAAGTGATTCGTGACGAAATATGCGTGATGCTGGGTGGCCATTGTTCAACGTGTTGTTTAGGTCAAGGTTTTGCTTGATTTCTAATGAGGACTTTCAAGAGGCTTACTGGCAATCTTTGGTGATTAAAATCTTTATGGGGAGTATTAGGGGGCAAAACTAATTGATTAGGTTAGGTTACAATGCATTAGCTATGCACTGATATGTCCAGTCGGTGAGGTCATATGTGAACACACTGTCTTTGGTGTCTTAAGGCAGACATATTTGTAAAAATCTATCTTTAAATATATTTTTAACGAAAAATATGAGGCTCCTAGAACCTATCCCCTTATTTTACATATAAATATATATGTCCGTTTTAGCGCGAAATGGATTTTGCACGAGGTTCTGCATAACCTATCTCGCATTGTATGAAGACTCTACTGTACTTTAAAATTCTATTTTTGGTGGTAAGCGGCAAATGAAAAGAAGTGAAGTCAAATAACAAGCAGTTTAGGTGAACTGGAGCTTGTTACTTGACACTGTTGAGTGGGTGACCCTTGGCTGAAAACAGATCACCATGAATCCGTGTTATAACTAGCTTGATATATGATAAACTGTTATGGAATGGATTACATACTCATCATAAAACAAGGGCATGCTGTAAAGTACCTACTGGGAACACTGAACACAAGAAATGAATATTTTAACATTTCTTTTTTCCATATTAAACATTCACTATAACCTTCATCTGTCTTTTAATATAAAGTGGCCTCGCATTCAACACAGTATGTAGATAAGACAACACTGCCATACTGGACTAATTCCATACTGGACAAATAATAAACCTTATGGAGGAAATTATTAGATCAGACACGACTCTAACTTATGTTACAAGAATCTCTAAAATGTTATTAACAATGAGGCAAAAAAAAAAAAAAAAAAAAAAAATCCAATATACTATCATGGTGTTAGCATGCTGGCGAGAACAAGGAGACTGACACTTGGTGATGTCAACCCTCCCAGCCAATGCATGTTCTAACTGGCTGTGACACCTCTCAACTTCCCAGAATAATGACCTCCCCCCAAAAAAAAAGTACATCTATTGGAGCAAACCGTACTAAAGTAAGTTTTCTTATTAATTTATTTTTTTACTGAATATTTAAAGTGTTCACCAAACTAAAGGTAATTATAGTACAGTAAATGGTAATTAGAGTACAGTAATCCCTCAATTATCCAGAGAGCCACTATCAGGACCATCCATTATCCAGATGCAGTGATATGGCTGTTCAAAACCATCATTCGTACGTTTTCCTATTTTATCCGGATGAGACGCTTGCATCCGGGTAGAAATTATGGCTGCGCGAACATTTTCACTGGGCTGGGCCTCTTTTTCATGTTTATTTCGAGATGTGGTGATTGCTTGCCTATGGTTGATGGGTCTGGTTGACCATAATTATTGCTTGCCTGTGGTTTATAGGTCTGCTTGATCAGACTGTGTAGTGTAAAATGCCAGGAATAAGCACTGTACAGTGTACTGTAGTGGCCTTTTACAATGGCTTTCAAAGTTAGGGTATGTACAAAGGGTATGTACCAGGATGGAGCCACTACCTGGACATGCCTTTGGCTCTATTACGTCAGATAATCAAGGATTCCTGTATTACCGGTACTAAAGATACATGTGTTGGACACAGGCCCACTGCAATATAATAAAGACTCAGCTGACAACAATGATAAAAGAACACTGACAACCAGGGGTGGATCAAATACAATTGTACAGTATTTATATCTGATGTGTATTTAAATGCATTTTCAAAGTATCTGTATTTGTAATTGCATTTTGGCACCCAGAAAAAAAGGTATTTTGTATTTGTATTTCTTTATATTGTTTTGTGCCGTTACTTACAGGCAATTTGCGAAGGTGGAAACATGCATTTTGTTTTATTTTTAAAAATTTGTTTTATTTTTCACTGCCACTCTTGTTATCTGCAATCGGCAACGTTGAACGTTCTGCTGTGCATCTCTTCCCGTTTGTTTTGAATATAAATGCCATACCATTTTTCTGTCGAAATGTAATTCTGTTAGGTAGGTATTTGTATTTGTAACTATTTTTGAATTTGGAAATAAAAGTATTTGTATTTTTGTATCATAACTTCAAAAGTATTTGCATTTTGTATTTGACCTCTAAAAAAAAGGTACCTGATCCAACCCTGCTGACAACAGACTGTTTGGACTTTCGTTAATACAGTACACAACAACACTAGACATTTTTTTTTCTTACTCGATATATTCTTCTTTATTTTCTTCAGTGACTTGGATATCTTTGCCCCCCTGTTTGAGTTCCACCTCTGATATTTTCCCAAGCACTTCAAAATCCGTTGAGAATGTCATCTCCAGGCAGCATTCCTGAAAAGAGAACTTCATTTTAGACTATGCCACTCTAACTTCATAATCATCTACGGATTTGACTATAAACTGCTAAACTAAATAAAATCATCACCTATTTCTTTTCTCCATTTCATACAAAACAGGAAGATTCCAATATTCTTGCTTGAAGCCAAAGGTAATACTTCTTCACTGACTGCACCATATAATGTTGGGGAGATGGTCTGGTGTAGACTTGTGGAAAAACGAGGGAAAACAAGGCCGTCCCTCTTCCACCTGTCCAACTTACCCCAAGTGATAATGTAGGGTCAGCATGCTCCCACCCCCCACCTCCATGGGAGACCTCAAATAAATCATTATAAACTATCTGAGACAAGATATAACTAGGACTATAAGGGACTTGCAATCAAACAGAGGACTACGTGTGGCAGCCTGCATTAAGATATGGATATGATTTGTATGGCGGAATAGGCTGAAGATGTGAGCAGGCACAGTGGAAATGGGGATCAAGGATAATGCACATGAAGTTCAGAGAGGTGACAGATAAGGTGCTTCCCAGATATGGAGTAAGGAAGCCTGTTCATAACAGGGATATAGCATGCGCGCTTAGATGGTACGGTCATATGAAAAGAATGGATGCACAACAGTGTGTGTGTGTGTGTGTGTGTGTGTGTGTGTGTGTGTGCACAAAGCAATATAAGGCATATATATGTGTGTGTGTGTGTGTGTGTGTGTAATATGTGTACGTATATATATATATATATATATATATATATATATATATATAAAGATAGATAGATAGATAGAAAGATAGATATAGATAGAGAGAGAGAGAGAGATAGTATATATATATATATATATATATATATATATATATATCTCTCTCTCATCTCATCTCATCAGCTGTTTGAGTGTCCACTGCAGGACCGGTCTATCCCGACCAAAGTGGGGACGATACAGCCAGTGTATCTCTACCAAGTGGCTTCGGCTGTCTGGTAGAGATTGTATGAAGGGTGAGAAGTGCTTCTAAGTGTAACTGTAGTGTTGAAGTGGCTTTGGATGTGTGTGTAGTCTGTAAATCAAGTGTAATCGGCCCGCACAAGCTGACTGGGTGCAAGCATACTTTTTATAGTATGTGACGCTGGTTCAACCACAGCACCCCTGATGTCCGTCAAGCAGTACGTGGCCAGAAGAACACTCCCAAAGTTTATTACCCTGGTGGGGCGCGAACCCTCGTTCTTCAGTACAGGTAACTCGCACGGAACACGATCTCACGGAACGCGCTCGCAATTATACACGGTAAGGGCTGGGATACATGTAAGACAACGTAAGATTAAAAAACCATCATGAAAACTACAAATTAACGCAGGAGAGGCCTTTGAAAAATCAAATCCTCGAACGTCACCACAGCGCGCGGTTTGTTTTGATTACGTGACGATCCAGGCGGGAAATTATTCAGTGAGAGACATTCCCGAGGACAGTAGCACAGTATTTGTAAGTTAAATATTTATAGTACTGTACTGTTCTGGTAAGTTTATGTGCAACTTAAAGTACTATTAAATAACGTTAAAGCAAGAAATAAAGTCTTATAACCAGTTTACCTGATAGGCGTCAGAATATTGCCTTTTTTATTTGTTCGTTTTTTCCACAGTACTGTACAGTATTTGTAAGTTAAATATTTACTGTTCTCGTATGTACTGTACTTGTAAGCACTTAAATAAAGTTAAATAATTAAATAAAGCCTTGTAACCAGTTAACCCGAATTATATGATTACCCATGATCGGCGTCGGAATATTGCCTTTTTTGTTTGTTCGTTAAACTCTTACTGTACTGCTTTTCTACAGTACTGTATTTGTAAGTTAAATATTTACTGTTCTGGTATGTACTAGTAAGCAATTAAAGCATTAAATAAAGCCTTGTAACCAGTTAACCTGATTTATATGATTACCCATGATCGGCATCGGAATATTGCCATTTTTGTTTGTTCGTTAAAGACTTATAATAAGAGAAAAATACATTTTTGTCTTGGTATCTTTACCTATTTGCTCAGGTTTGCTGTAATGGTTTGGATCATTTGATGCAGTGCAACTTGTAGAAAACTGTGAAAACTTTCGGGCAGTGAACGAAAATCTGGGACACGAGACTGAACTTGACTTCACCCTCTCATGTTACGTATCATCTGTCAGTTCACCACCTGCTATCGTGAGGAGTGGATGTACGATTTTTTCGCTCGTGGCCATGCCTAACCACACACAGTTACACCCATTATCTTGACCCAGACAGAAAATACAACCTTTTTCCTCCCTTGCAAAACACACTCAACCACCCTGTTTACGAGACACCAATATATATTGCGAAAATAACAAGGTAAAATGATAAAGATGAACGTAAAATGATAGAGAAAGATGAACATGTTATGACGGAAGAAGTACGTTTTCCCCGTCTGTAAACGTATTTATTTCTGCTTTGTATCTGTATTCGTAATAATTAGACTTATTGTTAGTTCTGAAACTGCATTACGATTCTATTTTTAGCCATTCTCGTGGTGTGGGAGCTGGAAGTTGTGACACAACTTCCTGACCCTTCACTTTATTCTCCCGTGGCAGAGTCTAGCCTTGGAGGACGTGCAGTTTTCTCATTTAGGACTGAAAATTCAACTCTTTCGCTCCCTTTTCCAAGCATGGGCACAACGATAACGTAAAAAATAACTCGAAACTACCATAAACATATATCAAAAAGGTGAAAATGTATTCATAACATTTTTTTTTTTTCCAGCCATTCCTAACAGATTATGCACTGAAATCATTCGATATCACAGTACTGCACTTCTAAGTTAAATATGTACTGTTCTGGTATGTACTTGTAAGTTAAAGCACTGGTACCAGTTAACCTGATTTATATGATTACCTATGATCGGCGTCGGAATGTTTCCTTGTGTTTACGTACAGTATTTGTGTGTTGAAGTTTTGCTGTGGAGTACTGTATTTGTGAGTTATAACATTAAATAAACTTTCTAACCACTTAAAGTGCTTTCTAGTGATTACCAGTGACAGATAACAGCAAAACAACACATTTGGGGGGTCTAGGGAGCAAAATACGGAGTAGTTTAAATATACGCGATTTCGCACCTAACACGGCACGGTAGGAACGAAACCCACGTGTTCCGTGCGAGTTACCTGTACAGTAATCCCTCCAATATCCGACGTAATAGAGCCATGGTCAGGTCCGGATAGTGGTCCTGTCCGGATATTGGGCCCCAGCTTATGGACTTGTACTTATGGACCCTGACTCTGAAAAACACCTATACAACTCCCTCTGGACATGCATAGCACCTATTTAAGACCCAAATCACACCAATAAGGTACATAAAAGAATGAAATAAATGCAAAAGAACCATAAAATGAGGTTTTAGAGGTGAGTTTATACAATATTAAACATTCTGGGTACTTACAAGTCCCTTGCTCCTGGACTGGTTTGAACCGCCAGTTTGCAGTCCACAGTTAATCCTCTGCACTCTAAATTCTAATTTCTTAACACTGCACAACACTGTAAATTCCTGTGTGTTCTAGTGGCAAGGTATTGCAGTTTATTCACTGTTTATTCACAAAAAACAAGCACCTGTGGCTTGCACTGTTATGAGTATCTGCTCTCCATCGGAGTTAAGCTGTGACTGTTGATGATGGTGGGGTAACAGAGTTGCCAGATCGCAACAGCCACATTACCAATCTCCTCAACTTTCATTGTCAAATATAACTTTTCATTACCAAATTCTAAAGCTAGCATATATTCTTCACTAATTATATATACAAGTGGAAGAGGTAGGAGGAGGCCGTAGCACGGGCCGAACAGGGTAGTACTCCCGAGGGGAATGGGAATGCTGGTGATAGGGAGAGCTGGAGCTCCTGTTTCACTAGCTATCTAACCATCCCCCTTTGCTGACCTTTTCAGTGTGACAGTAACATGGAGAGTAGACCAGCATACTCTCCCAAACATTTCCTCTAACTAACTATGCACTACACCACATGCACTTTACATTTCACACAACGTATCCCACTACGTTACAGGGGTTGGCGCCAGCAAGGGCATGCGGCCAGAAAACTTTGCCCCCGCTACCTAGTGGCGGACTTCTGGGGGGAGGCGTGGCGGGGGTTCCGCCGGCATAGATCATGGGTCCAGGGCGAGATGGGGCTCGGGCCTGTGCTAGAGGGTACAGGGCATTGCGGTTCCCAGGCTGCCGCTTCCGCCCAATAGAGAGGGGCCCGAACCTGGGAGTAGCGCCCCAGGAGGCTGCCCTATCAGTGGGTGTATAATGGCGGGATAGTTGCAGTGCCAAGACGCGCTTGGAGGGTGTCCCTGCAGCTGTCCTGGCAGGGTGCCCCGAGGCCACTACCACAGCCACTGGTAAGCTGGTGGGCTAGGGGTCCCAGATCCATTGCCTGGACCTGGGATTGTGCGGTGAGTGGGACCTGTGCTGTGTCTGTCCCCATTTATTAATACTGAAGATGACAAAACAAAAAAGGTTTCAAAGCAAGCCTGAGGACAGTAAATCACCCATGGGGATGAGGGTGGGTTCATGGAATGTGGGAAGTTTGAGGGGAAGAGCAGGGGAAGTCGTTGAGGCATTCAGTAGGAGGTGGGTGGACGTGGCGTGTTTGCAGGAAGTCCGGTACAGGGGTGGATCAGCCAGAAAGATTGTTGGGAAGGACTGTTGCTATAAGTTGTTTTGGCAGGGAAGGACAGACGGATATGGAGGAGTTGGTGTGATGGTTGCGGAGAAATGGGTGGAATATGTTATGAATGTTTTGAGAGTAAGCGACAGGATATTGGTTGTGAAAATTCTGTTGGGAAGAAAGATAGCTGTGATTATATCGGCATATGCTCCACAGGCAGGATTGGATGAATCAGAGAAAGATAGATTTTGGGATGATTTAATACGTGTAGTGGGTGGTACGCGGGATGATGAGATAGTGATTTTGGGAGGGGACTTAAATGGTCATGTAGGTGAAGCAGCACAAGGTTATGAAGGAGTGCATGGGGGATGTGCATATGGTCTAAGGAATGCAGAAGGGGAAAGGATACTCGAGTTTGGGGAGGCAACGGACATGATTGTGTGCAACACATATTTTAGGAAAAGAGACAGTAGGTTAATTACGTATGAGTCTGGGGGAAATAGCAGTCAGATAGATTATTTTCTGGTTAGGAGGGCCAATAGGAGGTTAGTGAGGGATGTTAAAGTTATAGGAAGTGAGGAGTGTGTGCAGCAGCACAAACTATTGATTTGTGATATGGTGCTTAAAGAACAAGTGATGAAAAAGAGGACTTATGTACCTAGGAGGAAAATATGGAAGCTGAAAAACCAAGTAGTAAGGGATGCCTTCTATAGCGAGTTGAGGAGAGTGGTGGCTGAACAGGGAGCTGTAGACAGAGGCGTTAATGAACAGTACAGAGCCCTCAAGAACAATTTCTTGAGAGTTACTGATGTAACATGCGGCTGGACAAGAGGACCACCAAGACATAAAGTAACTTGGTGGTGGGATGAGGGTGTAGAAGCTGCAATTAAGGAGAAAAGAAGGCTTTTCCGGGAGTGGAAGAAGGGTGGTAGCAAAGAGGAATATTTGGCTGCCAAGCGTAGGGCTAGGAGAGAGGTATACAGGGCAAAGTCTGAGTCACAAAGACAATTACTTGATAACCTAAATCATGGGGAAAGGAAAAATATATTTAGGGTGGCAGGTCAGGTGAAGAGGGATAATCGGGATATCATAGGTGAGCAGTGTGTGAAGAATGATGAAGGAAGGGTAGTGGTGAACAGTGAGGATATTAAAGATGCATGGAGAGAGCATTATAACCGGTTGTTGAATGAGGAGTTTGACTGGGACAGGGAAGGTTTGGAGCCAGCAGATCCAGTGTCTGGCCCTTGGCCTTTGATTGATACTGCTACTGTGAGTGAGGCAATAGGCAGGATGAGGGTGGGGAAGGCAGCAGGTGTGTCTGGGTTGACTTCCAAAATGTTGAAGGCCTCAGGCGATATGGGGGTGAGTTTTGTCACTGACCTGATAAATAGGATTATTTATGAGTGTGTTGTCCCAGATGATTGGCTGAAGAGTGTAATTGTAAATGTGTATAAAGGGAAGGGTGATGCCCTGGAAAGAGGAAATTATAGAGGTATAAAGCTTTTAGATCAGATAATGAAGGTAATGGAGAGAGTTTTAGAAGGTATGATTAGAGAAAGAGTGAATATTGATGAGATGCAGTTTGGGTTTATGCCAGGTAGGGGGACCACTGATGCCATATTCATTGTTCGACAGCTTCAGGAAAAATATATTGGTAGGAGAAGGGATCTTTATTTTGTTTTTGTTGATTTGGAAAAGGCCTTTGACAGAGTCCCTAGAGAGGTGGTGAAGTGGGCAATGAGAAAGCTTGGCTTGGAGGAGTGGCTGGTTAGGGTGGTTATGGCCATGTATGTGGGTGCTCACACCAAGGTGAGAGTGAATGGAGATTTGAGTGATGAGTTTTCCGTGAATGTTGGTGTGCATCAGGGGTCAGTCTTGAGTCCCATGTTGTTTATCATGGTACTTGAAGCCCTTTCACGTGACTTTAGAAACGGACTCCTGTGGGAGTTGTTGTATGCTGATGATTTGGTGTTGATTGCAGAGAATGAAAGGGAGGCGGAGGAAAGGTTTAGGAAGTGGAGAGATGGTATGGGGCAAAAGGGTTTAAGGGTAAATGCAGATAAAACAAAAGTGATGATATCTAGGGTTGGTGGCGGTACTGTCAAAGACGAGGGAGAGTGGCCGTGTGCAGTTTGCCACAAGGGCATGGGAAGTAATTCCATCTTGTGCGGTGTGTGTGATAAATGGGTGCATAAGAGATGTAGTGGTATCAGAGGTAGACTGCGAGATAATGCTGATTTTATGTGTACGGCGTGCCGGGGCGAGCAGGTGGAGATCGTCCGTGAAAGGATTGAACTTGCTGGTGAATCTCTTGAGTGTGTGGAGGAGTTTTGTTATTTAGGAGACATGTTGTGTGCTGGAGGTGGGGCTGTAGCTAGCTCTGTGGCTAGGGTGAGAAGTGGTTGGAAGAAGTTCAGGGAGCTCTTGCCTCTCCTGACATTGAGGGGGCTCTCCCTACGTGCTAAGGGGTCTTTGTATGCAGCGTGTGTTAGGAGTGTGATACTGTATGGCAGTGAGACCTGGGCAGTGAAGGAGGAAGACATTCGCCGGCTCAGACGTACAGAAATGACAATGATTAGGTGAATGTGCAGTGTGTCCCTGCGTCCAAGGCCTGGACGGGCTGGATTTACAATGGAAGAGTTGAGAGGTAGGATGGGACTGGAGTGTATTGGTGTTGTGATGAGGAGAGGTAGATTGAGGTGGTTTGGACATGTGGAGAGGATGGGGGAAGATAATTGGGTGAGGAAGGTGAGAAGTGTTAATATTGGGGGTGGGGTTATGAGGGGTAGACCGAGAAAGACATGGGACGAGGTCATTAAGTGTGACCTTAGGGTTAAGGGACTGAACAGGGAGGCTGCAATGGATCGTGCAGCGTGGAGAGCCGCCATTAGGTGACCAAGGCCGACACATGCAAGCATGTTGGAGCCTTTAAAACGAAAACGAAAACGACGAAATACATGTAATCACTCTCCTTATAACTAACACCATGTTGATTATTTTCACACTATGTAGGGTAGCAGATTAATCAGAGAGAGAAAACAATCCACCATCTCCATCCTCTGTATCCTCATACATGTGAAAAATCCATTTGATAATGCATTATTCTGATTCATTACCAAACGAATTTTTCATTACCAAATTGGCCCACACTTGGTAATGAAAAACACCAAATGGTAACCTGACAGGGGAGGGGGGAGGGGGAGGAAGGAAGGGGTGAAGGGACCATGGTGTAACAGCTGTTCAGCGCCAGGCGGGAATTTCAAATTATGGGAGGGAAAAAAGTCAGATTTGTTTTGAATTTTTTTTGGGTTTTTGGCCCATTTTGGGAATATTGGGTCCCAGGAGGATTATGTCCGGTTAGTGGGGATGTTCGGATATTGGGCGTTCGGATATTAGAGGGATTACTGTATATGAAAACGCACACTTCACCACTGTACCACAGAGGCTCCATATACAGTATATATACATAGATAGATAGATAGATAGATAGATAGACAGATATGTATGTATGTATGTATATATGTGTATATATATATATATATATATATATATATATATATATATAGTAAAACCTCGAAATAACGGATTTCAATAGTCCAGAATTTGCTTTTATTGGACTTGAGGAGCTACCGGACTAAATTCCTATATATCGGAAAAAGTCTGATAAAGCCAGCAGCAGTCCGGATTGCCTGATCACTTCAGGTATGTTCACCACAATAATGTAAATAAAAAACATGTTTATCAGTGTACAGTACAGTATTATTATACATATTATACCATTTAATTACTGTAGTGAAGTTATAACACAGTACAGTACCACAATGGTAGTCAAAACAGTTTAAAAACAGTTCATGCGATCCGGACTAATGTCGGATATATCAGGAAATGTCCGGTTTAGCAGGGGGAAGCCCGGATGTCGCTTTTATCGGAATTTTGCATTTTTCAGAATGGTTTGGGCCCCAATTAGTCTGTTATAGTGAGGTCCTACTGTATATATATATATATATATATATATATATATATATTGTATACATATACATATATATATATATATATATATATATATATATATATATATATATATATATATATATATATATATATATATATATATATACTGTATATACATATATATATATATATATACTGTATATATACAAACTATATATATATATATATATATATATATATATATATATATATATATAAATATATATATATATATACGCAGTACTGGTATAAATTGCATACCATCATCGTCAAATAAGCTAATAAACACAAACAAAACTGATCAGACATGCAGTGTGAATAAACTTGTTCAAGAGTACAAAATAGCTTCAAATAACTTCCCAACATCCTAGTGCAAAATTCTGCCCACACTATGCAAGAACTAAGCATAAGTCTAGATGTAAAATTTCACGAGCTTTCTCATGGTGTTTTCAGAATTTTGATACTACCAATAGTATTCGATTAAACTGCCAAAAACTAAAAAACTCATTGGCGGTGATGCAGGGATGGTGGGAAAGGACAGTGCACTATGCAGGGGTAAGGGTGCGAGGGTGAGAGGACAGGGACAGAGAGACACCTGGCAACGCTGAACTTGGAGGGGGATGGAGGAGGGACGGGGAAAGCAAGGGTGGCGGGAACTTTTATCATTCGGTGAGGGAGCCAGACGGCCATATTTGCTCATCTTGTGGGTTGAGGTCTCTATTACCAGCACACAGCCATTAGCATCCAAGTTACCTGGGCTGCTGGGGGACTTTCACCATTTGGTAGGGAGCCAGACAGCCAGTCTGCTCATCTTGTAGTTTACGAGCCTGCATTACTCAACTGTTGGTGGGACTTTCTGAGCAATCTGGGCTGCCAGGGGAATTTGACCATTTGGCAGGGAGCCAGATAGCCATTTTCCTCTGCTTGTGAGTTATGTGCCTGTATTACCCTCACGCTGGCTGAACTTTCGAGCGATAGATGCGGCTAGGGAATTTTGACCATTTGGCAGGGAGCCAGACAGCCATTTTTTGCTCAGCTTGTGGGTTCTGTCTATTACCCATGTGTGGTGGGAGAGGCTGGTCTACCACTCAAAAATTTTTTTTATTTTGTTGGCCAGCCAGATGCCAATGTCGGACCTGTCACATTTGGATATGGACAAATAAATATAGATACAGATACAAGAGGGCCAAAGTCTAACGTCCGGATATGCAGCATCTGGATAATTGAGTGATTACTGTACTCTGTAGATAGGATGCCAATGACTCATAGAAAGTACAGTGATCCCTCATTTATCTGGATGCTCAGTATCTGGATACAAGGCCTTGGCTCTATTAAACCACTATCCAAATTTACTTGCTAGTATCCGGACGTACAAGTGCCTGGGAACTTCTCCTGGCCAGTCGACATGTCCAAACATTCGGTATCGTGGCCGCTGGGCTCGAACCATGAGCGGGAAGAAGTCCTTAACCCACAACAAGAGCTAAAATGTCTGTCCGCCCCTGTACTGAATGGTCAAAGTTGCACATTTGTCTGATTACTTCCAATGAATCTCCGCTACCCGAGCAATACGAACGTAACCCACAAGTGGTGTCAAAATGTCCATATGCATCCCCACCCAATGTCTAGTATCACGCGGCCACCGGGCTAACTCTTTTCCTCACTGCCATCGCGCATCTAACAGACCACAAGCCACAAATACATGTTCGGTAACAGCGCCCGTCCGCCTCTCCACCAAATGTTGAAAATCGTGCAGCCAGCAGGAGGCACTTGCACAACACAGAGAGAGAGAGAGAGAGAGAGAGAATGTTCTACTCTGTGTAAAATATCAGTACAGTAATCCCGCATATTTCGCGGTAGTTACGTTCTTGTAACCCCCGCGAAAAGTCAATTCCGAGAATACTCTATTAACAATTGAAAACTTGCACTTGTGTCCACCATGCTGCCCATCACACAGTCCATGTCCATACTGATTGCGAGACAATTCGCCATCAAAACATGGACGATTCCCCTTCAGAACAATTCGCACCCTGGACGATTCCCCGCCATTCTATAAATATACTAATCAATACTTTGATAAATATACTTATTATTAATTAATCAATACTTTAATAACTATATTTCAGGGGGATCCAGCAGTCTATGTTCAGTAGTGTAGGTTCTGGATATTATTTATTAGTTGCATTCTAGCGTCACCCATAGCTATCTTCATTAATGAAGGCGAATTGTTTTGTGTTTGTTGTGACTGCGAATTGTCCCGAAACCTCCATACTCATCCCGAAATACCTTCTTACAAGATTGAAAGCACATACTCCATTATGAAGGAAAAACGTAAACACCGTACTGTAATACACAATTATCTACACATTTATTAACAAAACAGTACAAAATAAAAAGATGCATTAACTGGTGATAGCAAACACTCGCACGGTCGTTTCTTAGCTTGTCCAGTAACACAATTTTCTCTGCTAAGGTCATAACTTGATCGTTTTGTCACTTTGGAGTTCTTACTAATTGTTTTATTAGCCTTTGGTGAGGCTGGCTTACGTCCTGGGGCCATGTGGAAAGCAAGTGGGAGGCAAGAGGCTCATATCATAGTGTGGTTACAACCACAACAGCCACTCAAGGTAGTCAGGCGTGGACTGAAGAATGCGGGACAGAGAGCAGTGTTGCCATATCCAAACAACGAAATTATGCTAGGGCAATGAAAAAATTATGCTAGACTGAGCATATTTGTTCCAAGTAAAAAATGAATTATACTAACTTGAAGTTAAATGATAAAATTCTATACATATTCGTGCAACATATTAATTATGTATTGTTTACTATGAAAATAATAAAATGAACCTACATACAGTAAGAGGATAAATATCGGTATCTACCCATACTGCTTTTTCCCACGAAACTTACGTTTTTCTGATGGATTTTGATGTGATTTGTTCGATTTTGAGCATCATTTCCGTCGGAAATAACCAGATTTTGAGACAGGACCCCCCCCCCATCCCCCTGAAATAATGAGGGATCTTTGGGGAATCGGGGGTTATAGGGAGGGGGGAAAACACAGAAAATGGTCATTTCCGACTGAAATGAAGCTGAAAATCGAATGAATCATACCAAAATCCATCGGAAAAACCTAGGTTTCATGGGTAAAGTACAAAGCTCAAACTTATCCTAACCTAACCGAACCGAACCTAACCTAAAACCTAACCTAACCTAATCCAACCCAACCAAGCCCAAACTGAAAGTAACCAATTATTCAAACATCTTCTTACCTTATTCGTCTCTCTCTCTCTCTCTCTGATTTGTAACTTTTATAAAATTATTCTAAAAATATTCCATTCCATTCTAAATTATGCTAGAATGATTCTAAAACTTCTAATATGCTAAAAAATATTCCAGACTCAAAAATTTGATCAAAATTATGCTAAAAGAATAAAATTATGCTAGATATGGTAACACTGGCAGAGGGGCCACGGGAAAGGGACAGAGGGTGGCGTGAGTTTACCGCGCTACAATTGGAAGCTGCGGGAATTTCATTTTTTTTTTTTTTTCTGTATATTCAAGGATATTTTTGTTGAACTTATTAATGCTAAGAAAATCCGCGAGAGGGCAAAACCGTAGACAAAAAAATCCGCAAAAAATGCCGGATTACTGTACAGTAATTTCTGTATTAACGCATATGATAGTACAGTACTGTACTGTATTGCACACAGTACAGTACCGTATCTGTGTATGTACAGTACAATACTGTACGACACACTTCCATCTGGTATTGGCATTCGTTTCAATGCCACAGTCACCCACCTCTGCCATGCAACTGTATTCGGATGGGTTAGGTTAGGTAAGGTAAAGCTAACCTATGTAATTTTGCCTGGGAAACGCATTGAGCATATTTTCGAGAAAATCCTATGGTTCTTTTTGAAAGGACGAGATGAGTGTGGCTCCTGGCTAAGGGGCACAGGTGTCCACCGCACATGTAACACAGACCACAACCCATGAGTACATGCTTGGTGACAGCCCCCATCTGCCTCTTTATCTATCTATCTATCTATCTATTGCCAGACGCCTCAATCCCATTTGGGGTGGCCACAAACAAATCGTCTCCAAGTCGCCCTGTCCCCCGCCATTTCACTCCCCTGCTCCCAACTCACACCCCCATCTCTCATATACCTCTCCACCCCATCTCTCCATCTCATCCTCGGCCTCCCCCTCCCTCTTTCCCCCTCCACCTCACTCACATACACTCTCTTCGTCAGTCTTTCACCCTCCATCCTCTCCACATGGCCAAACCACCTCAGTGTGTTCCTCATAACGCTTCCTATCACATCCACATCAACACCACAACGCTCCTTTATATCCTCATTCGTCAGCCTGTCTCTCCATGTGACTCCACAGGCTCCTCTTAAATAACTCATTTCCACGGCTCTCACTCTTGACTTGTGTCCTTCCAACAACGTCCAAGCTTCACTTCCGTACGTTAGAGTTGGTATCACAATACTGTCATGTAGTAACTTTTTCACTTCCATGCTCACTTCCCTGTTTCTTATCACTGCTTTCAAAGAACCAGCAACCTTTCTTCCCTGCTGTACCCTTTCAAGCACTTCACCCTCCAAACCTCCATCCTTACTCATCACACTACCCAAGTACTTAAACGTACTCACATTTTCCAATTCCTTACCATCCAACCTCGCTGTACATTCACTGACTTCACTTCTCTCAAAGACCATCACTTTACTCTTCCCTACATTCACCTTTAGATTCCGTTTCTTACACACTCTCTCAAACTCATCCACCAAGCCTTGCAGCTCCCCTTCGTCTTCACACAACAACACAGTATCATCTGCAAACAACAGTACAGGGAGTTTCCAAACACTACCCTCTCTCACCAGGGCCACTCCAACATCCACTACCCTACCTTGTACCTCTTTTATTACCCCATCCATGCACAGATTGAACAACCATGGAGACATGACACATCCCTGTTTCAACCCAACTTTCAAAGAGAAAAATTCACTTAGTTCACCATCCACAAGCACTGCAGCCTTCGCACCATCGTACATACTCTTCACAGCATTCAACAACTTCCCATCTACTCCATATATTCTTAACACTTTCCACAATCCTAGTCTATCCACCCTGTCATATGCTTTCTCCAAATCCATGAAAGCCGCATACAACTTCTTTCCCTTCTCTAGAAACTTTTCCACTAAAGATCTGAGAATGAATATCTGATCTACACAACCTCTTCCCTTCCTAAAGCCTCCCTGTTCTTCTCCAACTAATTTCTCTGTTCTTTCTCTAACTCTGTCAATAAGTATCCTACCATACACTTTTCCTATTATACTAAGAAGACAAATGCCCCTATGATTACCACACACTTCTTTTTCCCCTTTTCCTTTGTACAAGGGAATAATTATACAGTAATCCCGCATTTTTTGCGGATTTTTTGTCTACGGTTTTGCCCTCTCGCGGATTTTCTTAGCATTAATAAGTTCAACAAAAATATCCTTGAATATACAGAAAAAAAAAAATTGAAATTCCCACTGCTTCCAATTGTAGCGCGGTAAACTCACGCCACCCTCTGTCCCTTTCCCGTGGCCCCTCTGCCAGTGTTACCATATCTAGCATAATTTTATTCTTTTAGCATAATTTTGATCAAATTTTCGAGTCTGGAATATTTTTTAGCATATTAGAAGTTTTAGAATCATTCTAGCATAATTTAGAATGGAATGGAATATTTTTAGAATAATTTTATAAAAGCTAGAAATCAGAGAGAGAGAGAGAGAGAGAGAGAGACGAATAAGGTAAGATGTTTGAATAGTTGGTTACTTTCAGTTTGGGCTTGGTTGGGTTGGATTAGGTTAGGTTAGGTTAGGTTGGATTAGGATAGGTTTTAGGTTAGGTTCGGTTTGGTTCGGTTAGGTTAGGATAAGTTTGAGCTTTGTACTTTACCCATGAAACTTGGGTTTTTCCGATGGATTTTGGTATGATTCATTCGATTTTCAGCTTCATTTCAGTCGGAAATGACCATTTTCTGTGTTTCCCCCCCTCCCTATAACCCCCGATTCCCCAAAGATCCCTCATTATTTCAGGGGGATGGGGGGGGGGTCATATCTCAAAATCTGGTTATTTCCGACGGAAATGATGCTCAAAATTGAACGAATCACATCAAAATCCATCAGAAAAACGTAAGTTTCGTGGGAAAAAGCAGTATGGGTAGATACCGATATTTATCCTCTTACTGTATGTAGGTTCATTTTAATATTTTCATAGTAAACAATATATAATTAATATGTTGCACGAATATGTATAGAATTTTATCATTTAGCTTCAAGTTAGCATAATTCATTTTTTACTTGGAACAAATATGCTCAATCTAGCATAATTTTTTCATTGCCCTAGCATAATTTCGTTGTTTGGATATGGCAACACTGCTCTCTGCCTCGCATTCTTCAGTCCACGCCTGACTGCCTTAAGTGGATGTTGTGGTTGTAACCACACTATATGAGCCTCTTGCCTCCCACTTGCTTTCCACATGGCCCCAGGACGTAAGCCAGCCTCACCAAAGGCTAATAATACAATTAGTAAGAACTCCAAAGTGACAAAACAATCAAGTTATGACCTTAGCAGAGAAAATTGTGTTACTGGACAAGCTAAGAAACGACCGTGCGAGTGTTTGCTATCACCAGTTAATGCATCTTTTTATTTTGTACTGTTTTGTTAATAAATGTGTAGATAATTGTGTATTACAGTACGGTGTTTACGTTTTTCCTTCATAATGGAGTATGTGCTTTCAATCTTGTAAGAAGGTATTTCGGGATGAGTATGGAGGTTTCGGGACAATTCGCAGTCACAACAAACACAAAACAATTCGCCTTCATTAATGAAGATAGCTATGGGTGACGCTAGAATATAATTCAAAGGCGACTACAGCGAGGAAGAAACAAGTTAATTATTGACTAAAGGTGCAACTAATAAATAATATCCAGAACCTACGCTACTGAACATAGACTTTGCTGGATCCCCCTGAAATATAGTTATTAAAGTATTGATTAATTAATAATAAGTATATTTATCAAAGTATTGATTAGTATATTTATAGAATGGCGGGGAATCGTCCAGGGTGCGAATTGTTCTGAAGGGGAATCGTCCATGTTTTGACGGGGAATTGTCTGACGGCGAATTGTCTCGCAATCAGTATGGACATGGACTGTGTGATGGGCAGCATGGTGGACACAAGTGCAAGTTTTCAATTGTTAATAGAGTATTCGCGGAATTGACTTTTCGCGGGGGTTACAAGAACGTAACTACCGCGAAATATGCGGGATTACTGTACCTGACTTCCAATCCTCCGGGACTCTACCTTCCTCCCAGGCCAATCTGCACATCTTCCACATCCATTCTACTACTATCTCTCCCCCATGCTTCAGCATTTCACCACACACTCCATCAATTCCTGGGGCTTTCCCTGATTTAACTTTCTTCATTGCTTCCACAACTTCTATCCTACTGATTTCTTCCTGTCTTCGCACCTCCCTCCTTCTCCCAACCATTCCCCAGCCACTTATACTCGCATTACTTCCATCCTCCACGTTCAACAATTCCTTAAAGTGTTCTCTCCATCTGCTCACTTTTTCTCCCTTCTCCACTAGTAATCTACCATTTTTATCTTTCACTCCCCTGCTAACTTCACTTCCACCCTGTCTTACTCTTTTCACCTCTTTCCAGAACATTTTCTTACAGTCCTTCCACTTTACACTCAAATTCCTTCCAAATTCCTCATCCACTCCCTTCTTACTCTCTCTTACTAATCTTTTCACCTCTCTCTTTCTTTCTACATATAACTCTCTCTTCCGCCTCTTTATCGAAGGTCGAAAATCGCACAGCCGCCAGGAGACATACACGCACCACACACACGAAGAGAGATTCTTTCACACACTATGATAACAATAAGAGTACAGTATCAGTACAGTAATATCTGTACTAATGTATATGATAGTACAGTACTGTATGTGAGTACAGTATGTACAGTACAATACTGTACGGTACAATGCACTTCCATTTGTTATGTGTATTTGTTTCAATATCACAGTCAGCCACCTTAGCCCTATTAGGAAAGGTTAGGTAAAGATATCCTACAGTAAGTAATTCTGCCTGGGAAAGACATTGAGCAAATCTTCAAAGAAAATTCTAAGGTTATTTTTGAACGGTGGAGGTGAGCATTGTTCCTGACAGAGGGGTACCGGTGGCCACCACGCGTATAACACTGACCACAAGCCACGAATAAATGTATGGTAAAACTGCCCATCCAGCATACACCGAATGGCGGGAGTCCCCCCGCCTCCGGGATTAGTGCAGAAACCCCCCATCACGCAGGCCTGTCCATTTCCCTACTGAATGGTCAGAGTTGCCTGGCAAGCTGGATGAGTCATACACTGTCTGAGGTGGTGATCTACTGGTCATCTGCTGTTGCTGTCACGTACTAACCCCTGCCTGGGAAAAAGGAAGTGAACCTTTTAGACAGATGTCAGTTTGCTACGTGTTGCTTCCTCTGAGCTCGAAAGCAACCATTGGGTGCGATATGGCAGCATTGTACTATACTGCTTGCTGACGAACGGAAGCCCGCACCTCAGTTCTCACCTTTCTGTCCCTCATGAGTGGTTCCGTTTGCAATGATGGTTGCTTTTGTGGTGGTTCCCTACCTTCTTTAGGCTGTGGCCCTGCTCTGCTGTATTCTTGTGTGTGTGGTGATGGCCCCACCACCACCTGAGAAATGGAAGAGGAAGGTTCTGAGTCTGGAGAAGAAGCGTGAGATATTGGGCAAGGTTGACGCAGGCTGGACCACAGGATGCATTCTTCGTGAACATGATCTACCCCGTTCAACATTGTTCAATATCAAGAAGTCACACAACAACCTTAAGCAGTATGGACAGGACTTTGGCGAAAGCACACATTGTGGCGACAGGAAGGTAATGGCCCAGGCCCAACACACCATTATCGACCAGTCAACACTGATGTGGTTTCGTCAGCAACGTGGTGCCAGTGTGCTAGTGCGTCGGACCAAAATGAAGGCTGCTGCTGAGAAGTTTGCACTCCTGCACAACGTGCAAGACTTTACGGGATCCGAGGGATGGCTCTTTCGGTTCAAGCTACGCCATGGACTTACTGGGCATAAGGCACACGGTGAGGCATTGGTCGCGGCAGCACAAGAAGTAGACCTGTTTCGCCAGAAAGTGCAGCACCTGATCAAGGACGGGGGCCTTGCCCTTGGTCAAGTCCATAACACTGACGAAACTGGTCTGTTCTACCGCTCCTTGCCCACCCACACCCTGGCTGAGAAAAGGGAGAAGTCCATGCCTGGTCGGAAGTTGTCCAAACAACGTGTCTCTATTTCGCTTTGTGCCAATGCTAACAGGACACACTGCCTCAAACCTATTGTTGCTGGGCATGCAAAACAACCACGCTGTCTCCATGGGTTGAAGGATAGCCTGCCTGTTGTGTGGTACCATTCTGTAAAGGCCTGGTTTACCACTAGGATCTTCAGAGATTGGTTCCACAGACATTTCATCAAGGAGGTTATCCGTTATCAAACAGAGGTCTTTGGAATCACTCGCGACCAGGTGAAGACACTCCTGCTCCTGGACAATGCTCCTGCGCATCCATCAGAGAAGGATTTGGTTGCTTTTGACGGGCGAATTAGGTGCATGTTTCTGCCACCTAATACTACTGCTCTGATTCAACCAATGGACCAGGGTGTTATCGTGGTTGCCAAGAGACTGTATCGCCAGAGGTTCCTGAACGAGGTGATGGCGGTGCTGGAGGACGAGGACATGGTGGAAGACACACGTGGGGAGCAGACCTTGAAGAATCTTTGGTGTTAAGATCTGAAGTCTGCCATGTTCAACTGTCTGAACACATGGAAGGAAGTCTCCATCAAAACCTGCCAAAGTGGTTGGTCTTGTCTCCTGCAGGGAATCAATGCCGAGCATGACTTTCAAGGGTATGATGTGGGTGATTTCCACAGTCGCCTTACACAAGCAGGAGAGCAGGTGGACGTCGATGATGTGCAGGATTGGTTGGACGATGACAGCGGTGATTCTGGTTACCAAACCATGTCTGCTGAGGAGATCGCTGCTGCTGCCTCTGCTGGCACGGAAAAGGACAGTGGGACTGATGAGCATGAGGATCCTGACTTGCAGCCCTCCGCAACTCCTTCAGTCCCTTGTCTCAGTGTCCTCTGTGGTTACCTGGAGGGGGTGCTGGAGTATGCCAGGTACCCACACTGTGACAGGGACTTGGTGCTGCTCTGCCTGGCGATGGAGATGCGGGCAGTCCGGGATGCGTTATGCTCTGACAGAATCGTCAGTCCTATCGTCACACCAGGATTGACTCATTCTTCATGATTGCAACTCCCATGAGTGCCAGCCCATTCTCATCACCAGCTCATTTCCCATCTTCATCTTCGAAACCGCAACAAGCATGTCGACAGCCATTAAGTCTCCGTTAGCCATAAGTATGCAGATGCCCTCAGAGTCTCCTGAGGTGGGTAGGCCACAATCAGCGTACCGCACATCACCAGTCATCGCCCAGCTCCAGTAGGTTGAGGACGACAAGGAGGAGTTTTTTTAACCTCTGTTAGAGCTACTGTTTGCCACTAGACCACACAGGACAACTCTGCACCTGCTGGAGGTGGCGGGTTATGAAGTCTGGTGGCGGTGCATTGGGTGGTAGGTACCCCAACCAAATGTTTTTCATCAGGTAGCTTTAGGTTTCTTTCGTAGTTTCCTTGGTGCTAAAATTTATTTAGGATATTTCTATTTGTGTTCTGAAGTCACAATATGGCAGAATGACCTGAAAACAGTGCTAAAAACAGGAGAGGTACTGTACATATGGTAGTGTTTAGGTAGGGTGTTTTTTGGTTTTCATTTTTTTCATTTTTTTTTTTTTGCATGGTTTTCTTGGTGTTGAAAATTATTTTGGACAATCCTATGTGTGTTTTGATGTCTAAATATGGCAGACTGACCTGAAAACAATGCCAAAAATTGGAGGGATACTGTGCTGTACATACAAGAGTGGTTAGGTAGGGTATTTTTTGGTTTTGTGTGTGTGTGTTTTTTTTTTGCATGGTTTTCTTGGTGCTGAAAATTATTTAGGATATTCCTATGTATGTTTTGATGCCAAAACATGCCAGAATGACCTGAAAACACTACCAAAATAAAGACGGGTACTGTACGTACAGTAGTGTTTAGGTAGGGTGTTCTTTGGTTTTCAGTGGTTTTTCTGCAAGGTTTCTTGGTTTACCATTGCTTTTCATATGTCTATGTGTGTTCTGATGTCTAAATATGCCTGAATGACTGGAAAACACTGCCAAATTAAGCATAGGTACTGTACAAATAAGTTAGGTATAAGCTGGAGGTGGGTCTAGGCAGGGTCTGGGTGTGGTGGGGAAATAGTGGTCATTAAACCGATGTTGCCACTACCCAGATATGCCATTGGCTCTATTACATCCAGATAAATGAATGATTACTGTAAACATGTACTGACATCACATACTGTGCTCCTTCTGAAACAGATAAAAACCATTACCTGTTTTCTTACCTCTATATTATTATCTCTGATCCAGCACAGTGAGTTATAAAATTCTGGATCAATAGACTCCAGATCCTTCATAGTGAGTTTTTTGTTCAGCATGCGTTTGTAGAAGGGCATGGTGAATCCGGAGAAGATGAACTTGCCATGATATAAAGCCTGAAATACACAGGTTAGTTAACGCTGTACCTTCATTATACTATTTTTTATATGCTATAATGACTGAAATGAAGACCAATAAATACCAGTCAGTGCCATGAAATGAACCCAGGCAACATGAGATTATACTCCACCACATAACCAATGAATCAACAAGTGATACAAAGTTATGAGGACCTTTATACTGCTAAAGCTATTTTCTCTTTCAGTGATTTTTTTTTTTTTTTATAACAGAGGAAGGAAAAACAAGTGAATAAAAAAAATACAAATAATAATCCATACACCAGATTACTGGTGTCCTCCATTCGTAAAAAATCTGTAACAGTTGGATTTGAACAGCTGCAGGTTGAAATTTGGGGAGAAACAACTCTGGGGAAATGAGTTCCAAAGAGATACAGTTCGGGGAATAAAAGATTTCTGATAGGCGGAAATTCTGCAATATGGCATTATGACATACAAGTCATGAGGCGTAGGCTGTAGCACCAGTCGAGCAGGGCAGTACTCCCAAGGTGGATGGAAAGCTGATGACAGGGAGAGCTGGAGCTCCTGTTTCATCACCCCTCAGGACTGTTCCTGACCATCCCCCTTTGCTGGACTTTTTCAGTAACACAGAGAGTTGGCCAGCATGCTCACTAAGAAATTTTCTAAGGCAAATGGGTATCCTACTTAAGTCATCACAAAATAAAAACATTCATACATTAAAATGCACAAATCAGTGTAGTGAAAGAATGAACATTCAGGTAAAATTTCACGATAAGAATACATTCAAACCTTTAAAAACACAGCAGTTGAATAGAAGAACTATTGTCACCGACAGTGGGTTTGTAGAGGTGTGTATAAAGTGTCTCCATGATGGGGAGGTCAGAGCTGTACTGGCTTCTAGCAAGGACTGTGAAGGAGATTCGCTTGACAGGGTCATCGTGTGTGTGTGAGTGTTGTCTGATGGCACTAAAGGGTGGTTTATCACAACACCAATACATTCAAGTCTCATCCTTCCTCTCAATTCTTCAATTTTATTCCTTCTCCCCCCTCCCCCCAGGTCTCGCAGTCATGGATGCCTTACACATGCATCTAATCACAGCCATTTCTGTACATTTGAGCCTGTGAATATCCTCTTCCTTTACTGCCCACGTTTCACTACTAAGAAGCATTAAACTCCTAACACATGCCGCATGCAAAGACCATAGCATGGAGGGAAAGGCCTCTCAAGGTTAGAAGGGGCAACAGCTCCCTGAACTTCCTCCAACCACTCCTTACCCTATCAAGAGAGCCCATTCCCATACCACCTTTGACACGTAACATGTCCCCTAAATAACAAAACTCCTCTTCTGACTCAAGAAACTGTCAAGCAAGAGCACTCCTTTCACATGCTCCCCCAACACACCACACATGAAATCAGCATTATTTTGCAGCCTACCTCTAATACCACTGCATCTCTTATGTATATACCCACTTATTACAGACACTGTGCATGATGTTGTTACTTTCCACACCCTTGTGGCAAACTGTACATGGCCAAACTCCCTCTGTTTTGGCAGACCCATCACAACCCCTAGATATCATCACTTCTGTTTTATCTGTATTTGCTTTTAAATCCATGTACCACATTCTGTCTCTCCACTTCCTCCACCTCCCTTCCATTCTCTGCACTCAACACCAAGACATCAGCATACAACATCTCCCATGGCAGCCCATTTCTGAAGTCATGTGGTACACCTTCAAGTATCATGACAAACAACAGAGGATGACAAACAATAGGGGGGCTCAAGACTGACTCTTGATGCATGCCACCATTCATCCAAAACCTGTCACTCAAATCTCTGTTCACCTTCATCAGGGTGCATGCACCCACATACACAGCCATGACCATTCTAACCAGCCACTCACTGATCCTTTCTCACTGCCCACATCACTGTCTCTTGGGACTCTGCCAAACCCCTTCTCAGAACTGAAAGAAAGTAAGAAAGAAAAAAATGTATATAGAGAGAAAGAGTTATATGAAAAAGTTAGTATCTCATGGAGAGAGAGAGAGAGAGAGAGTTATACGAAAAAGTTAGTATCTCATGGAGAGAGAGAGAGAGAGAGAGAGAGAGAGAGAGAGAGAGAGAGAGAGAGCAATATGATGTGATTTCAGCACTAACAGCGAATGCCAGAGGGGGTGGGTGAGGCTCGACAGATAGCCCTAATTTCTAGCCTTTGGAATAAGAGGAATAGTGGTGTTATGGCACTCCTCAAATTTGTAGCAGGTTGAGATGTCCCCTAACTCACAGCAGACTGAGGTACTCTTTCCTTGATTCCTAGTAACTGATTACAGAAGTGAAAAATAAAAGGTGATACATAAGCATGACTAATCTCCAAAAAGGGAAGTTGCATGTATGAATTACAATATATTTAACCATACTTTGATGATTCATGTGGATACTCAGATATGAATAACTAACAACCTGCACTTCAAGCTCTTCTAACTGGTGGTGTGGTGCTTTACTTATGGGATGACATAAAACTAAACCATCAACGATTCTCACCATTGCAATGAAGCGACCAATAAACTTGAAATAGGTTAGGTGGTCTGGATTCACTTCTGATGCAGGGTTTATTTGCAAAGAGTAGTTGTTCTTGTTGGCATACTCAAATAAGCAGTACATAGGGTTTAGAACTTCATGGGACAACTGGAAAAACCATTCTCTGTAAAACAAAATAACATAATTGCATATATCTGAATTGAAATGCTAAATGTGCTGCAGCCTACTCAAATGTTATGGATACTTATCACCGTCATGTACTGTTCCAGCACAAAGGTTGCTTAAAAACTATAACCAAGACAGATACTACCCAGAGAATTGCAAGGACCATTATTAAGGTACCAATAATGTAGCAATGGCATGAGGCATTGTTACAAAATAAATATGCAAGCTAAGGCATGAAAGCAGCAGCAATGGGTCTTTTGGGGAATATATTATACTGTACTTGGGCTGCATAGGATGAACAGGATAAACAAAACAAAGACAGAGCAATGCTGAAAAATATGAGCAAGTCAGCTGCTCAACAGTTAAAAAACTGTGTGCAATGAAAGTATGGACCCAAAGAAATGGGTACGATTAGGGTGATGAACAAATACGTGGTGTTGGAAATATGAACAGCTGAGCTGAAAGGAAGAATTTTGATGGTTTAGGTGACAATTAACCCGTGGATTGCGAGCCACAGCTCTGGCTGTGCTGGCCGTGCATCACCGTAAGCAACTCGACCCCTATGCAAACTTACGCATGGGGCTACGCAAAGATGAAGAGAGAGAGAGTTTTTTCTTTTCACCAGATGATGCCCAGATGTTTATCTTCAAGTTTATAATAAACAAAAACTTTTTTTTTTTTTTTTTCATATTTTCACTACTCCCGTATGTAAACTTACGCATGGCCCTACACAAAGATGGAGAGAAAGAGAGAGAGAGAGAGAAAGAGAGAGAGAGAGAGAGTTTTTTCATCAGATGATGCCCTGGATGTTTATCTTTAAGTTTATAATAATCAAAAACTAAAAGAAAAAAAAAAAATTCATTCATTTTTTGCACACCACAGGGTGGGATAAGAAAAGGTAATTGCGCAATCCACGGGTTAAATGAAGAGATATATGACTCATTTCACTAGTCTCACTGCTGATGAACAGTAAATTCTCAATTATTAGGAGTAATTCAGCAAACCTCCACACCAGATATTGCACAGGTACCCCCAATCGGCTCTCCATTGGATATCGAGCAAGATAATGTGTCACTATCAGTCTCGACCCTCTATCCTATAAATTTTCCGACAATATTACCCATGAGTAAAAGATTAAAATCAAGCACAGAATACAATACAGTATTGATACAGTTCATATAATACAGTACATAATACTGTTCTGGAAAGCACTCAGAAAGTGCATACTTTCACCGATGCCATTGCAGGATCCAGATTTGCCACAAAATTTAATCAATTCTTTCTTGGCCCATGGCCCATCCTTCCACAAAATTTCCTTGAAATTCACAGAAAACTTTTGAAGATATCATGTGGACTGAAAAACAAACAAACACACACAAATACATAACTTCCTCCAACTTCATTGGCGGAGGTAGTAATCATAATCATACCGTACTCACCTAGTGTTGGCCTTGATGGAGGGTAGATATGCACAGATACGTCATTGCTATACAGTAGTCAGTGCACTAGGGCACAGAGCACTGAGGGGCCACAATGTTAATCACAGCATTACTGCAACAAACAAGGCATGAGAAACCACAGACTAAGTTACAGCTCCAGGGTTTGGCTACCGCATGGGTCACAAGAGCAGTGCAGATACATCCTCACTATATGGCATCCATGGAAGAGATTGAGAGAGGGATGGTAGGCTCGGCACGCTGAGTGGGCTGTTGACACACTGTGATTGGATGGCGCACTGCTGGGTCTGCCCATCGATTAGGTCCTGTGTCTGAGCCAGACGATAAACTTCACCGCCAGAAAGTGCACTGTATCAATGAATGCTTCCCGTTTCTGAGATGGATATTGCCTAATTTCACTGGATAATGTTTTAACTGAGCCAAGCAAAATCACCGGATACTGTATTACGACAACGGATAACTGAGAATTTACTGTATATTCCTTTCCTTGTCTCTTGATTCATGCTATTCATTTGTTAATATGGGAAAAAACATTAGACTGATGATGGTATTACACCAATTTTAAGTTAAAACTGAATAACTATGCAAGGTAGTGTATGAATGTTTCAGCATACACTTATTTTGATAAGTGACTCTAAATATCAACTGACCTCATCAGAAACCTGTGCTTCCTTTGATCTTTTTCACTTCTTATTTCATGCAACTTCTCACTGTATCCTTTTGACTTCCCACATGTAAGTACTGTATTACAAAATATTTTAATTTCCTGCATCTGTTACACATTTGTACAACATTGCCATATCCCCTTGTTCAATGAGGGTAAATTCAACCTTTACTGCCTGTCATCATACCTTCAACCCCCAAACAGTACCTCTTGGGGCTGTTCTAGCCATGTTTTTAAACTTTGTGATTGTTCAAGTGAGGGTTCCAGTTTATTCAAATGCTGGTTCAATAAATGCAGTGCCTTCCACAGAGGGTGCTGAATAAATGTATGTACCTTAAGGGATTATGGTGTCTGGCAATAGATAGATAGACAATACACTAGACAGTGAACTGTCAAAAATCTGGCATGCTTGGAGAAAATTTATTCCGAATCCTTAAATAAACTGGATTTTAAATGGTAAAATAAGGAATCAAAGTGCCTTAGGTATAATGGATCTGAACCAGTTCCTAAGATGGAGCCTCTATAATGGTGAATTATCATCATAAATCACTTGATGTATTTTATTATTTTATCTCTACTTTCACTGGAAAGTGTTTGGTTGCTGTAAGATTCAGGAAAAATCATAAACAAATGTATCTAACTCTTGATACTAAAATGAACAGCTTGGGTTGTAAGTTAATAAATGTTAGGAAATTACTCAGCTAATACAGTCCTTTATTCACGGAAAAAAAAGTTAAAAACAGTAGAAGGAATGCCTGAATTTCTAATTAATTCCCTTGTCATCACACAATCAGCTGAGGTTACAATGTACAGTAATCACTCCAATATCCGACGTAATAGAGCCATAGGCAGGTCCGGATAGTGGTCCTGTCCGGATATTGGGCCCCAGCTTATGGACTTGTACTTATGGACCCTAACTTAGAGAAACACCTATACAACTCCCTCTGGACATGCATAGCACCTATTTAAGACTTAAATCACACCAATAAGGCACATAAATGACTGAAATAAATGCAAAAGAAACATAAAATGAGGGTTTAGAAGTAGGTTCATACAACAATAAACATTCTGGTGACTGGCTCCTGGACTGGTACTTATGGACCCTAACCTAGCCTAACTCAGAAAAACACCTTCCTACTGCACATGCATAGCTCCTAACACCCTATTCACACCAATAAAGGACATTAAAGAGTGAAATGAGGTAAGTATAGTATGGAAAAAAGTATGAAACATTCTGCCTACTTACAGCAAGTCCATGGCCACCTCGATGAATAACCGCCTCCTCTCGGACTCTGACAGTAAGAAGGATTTCCTGAAGCACTTCCAGTACACTGTTCATGAAGTCTTGCACTGAACTTAGTCAATCGCACACAGAAGTCCGTTCTCTTCACAGTGTGCACTCTTGTCTAACTAATGCTCCATTGTAACTTACTAAGTGTTGCACTTTAACTTTTCCCATTC
The DNA here is from genome assembly GCF_032717465.1 of Coenobita brevimanus. Lineage (NCBI taxonomy): Eukaryota > Metazoa > Arthropoda > Malacostraca > Decapoda > Coenobitidae > Coenobita > Coenobita brevimanus. The sequence goes on from NC_137046.1 coordinate 39,996,642, forward strand.
TTCTAATAATTTTCCAAAGCCTAAACAAACAAGTCTATTTACGTTAAATTTTGTTTCAATTGAGTCTTTTCTCTCACATCTGTAAATCCTTAACACAACACAGTTTTTTTTCACCGCACAACACTCTAATTTCCCATGTGGTCTAGTGGAGAAGTTCTTGCTGTTTATTCACTGTCAGAGTCCGAGAGTATCACTGGCAGGTGACCTAGGGGTGCATCGCTGGGTCGTGGTGATGGCGTAACCACTGCAGACAACTCTGAAGACAGCCGCAAACTCACGTCAAGTGGTGACTCCATCGTGTCTGATGTGCTGGGCTGTGGCTCAAAGCATGAGGGCCTGTCTTGGGGAGGCAACGGAGTGGAGCCAGGGCTGGGCACAGCAGGGATCACGGGCCTGAAAAAACTGTCAATGGTTGATTGACGCAATGACCGACGATTCTGACGATTGATAATGCACTGCCTGAAAGCATGCACTTCCTCCATGAGTCCCAAGGGCCCCATCTCCCTGTCGCAGTCCGTTCCACATACCATCACACCAGCAGCACGTTGTTGTCGATACCAAATCAACGTGGATCGGTCAATTTCTGCAAACTTGGGGATAAACATCACCTTCCTCTCCACATTGTGTTTGCTTCTCGACGAGAAGTCAGCCATGTACTGCATGAGTTTGTCTCGGGATCTCTTAATATCGAACAAAGTAGACCGGGCCAGGTTAAACTCGCGGAGAATGCGGGAAGAAGACCACCCTGCATCTACTTTCTCCAATATCTCCTGTTTCTTCTCCAGAGTCAGCACCACTCTCTCCCTGTTCTCAGGTGGTGGGGCCATCATCACACACACTAAGAGGAGGCCCGAGAGCAGCAGGAGTGCCTGCAGCAGGAAAGGCACCACCACAAAAGCGATCACGGGGGCAGCCATAACGACAAGTGTGCACTCACAGCGAGAGACAGGCGGAAAGTGGGGAGGATGCAGCGGCGCTCTATCAGACGTCGGAGGAATGACACGCCACAACAATGCTCTCCCGCGCCGCGTGCGGCAAGTTCAAATTAGGGGCGGGAAAATTTCTTTTTTTTTCTTTTCTTTTTTTTTTTTTTTTTTTTTTTTTTTGGGGGGGGGGGGGGGGGTGTTTCGAACCATTTTGGGAATATTGGATCCCGGGATGATTATGTCCGGTTAGTGGGGATGTTTGGATATTGGGCATCCGGATATTGGAGTGATTACTGTATTTGTATAATACATGCTTGTTTGGGTCTGGATTCACAAACGTAACATTCATGACCTCGTTATGTTTTTGTACATTTTAGCCAAGACATAGAAAAATGAAAACAGATTCTTCCCATGTTTCTGATCCTTCTTGCATGAACAGATTATGATTATGATGGGAATTGATCATAAGTTCGTAGGCGACTATTTCTCTGACTGGATGAGCCCCCCTCCTATGTAAACAGTCGTCACTACTCTTGCTTCTGGCCTTACTCACACTGACTCCACCTTTATCACCCACTGAATTTACTCTGCACTCATACAATTTGTAAAAACCTGAAGTAAACACTTATTTAAAAATGTAGTCAATATTACTGCAACACCAAATTTCAAAATTTTAATATTCAGCTTCTTGGTGTCATAAGTTAATCTGTAAGATTCTTTATGCTTTTTGTAAAGAGCACGCAAACACCTTGATCTGATTTTCTTATGATCTCCACCTAAACTATCTATCTATCTACAGCCCGATGCCCTAATCCACAAAGGGTGGCCGCAGACAAAACGCCTCCAAGTCGCTCTGTCACCCACCGACATTGGTGCTAAGCATCTCCTCAGTTATAGCCTTGTTAACAATTCCATGGTGCATGGCACCCCCTAAATCTCCACAGCCAGCCATCACTACACTTGAAGTTTCTACCTCAGGTTGAGCGGCAAGCCTTTGTGCTGCATGCTGGATATCCAGGCCATGTACAGGAACTCCTTCACCTTGCTCCTGCACATACCACTTATATAGCACTTCATCGTTGGGCAGCTCTGGGCTCCTGAGCACATCCTTACCCTTCCTCACACCTTCGATTTTTTTCAAAACCCCCTTCGTTTTGTCCTTGGCCTTCAGGATGTCATGCAGGGTCGACTTCTGAATCACAAACTTGTGACTGAGGACGGCCCTGCTCGTGCACCTCGTTCACTTCCATCTTCTCTACAGGGCTTAAATCAACCTCTTTCCTTTCTCAGTAGAGGAGGAAGGTGATTCCTACAGAGAAGCCATTTTTCACAATCATTATGGGGTAACACTTTTCGCACTCGAGATGCAAGATGCTGAGGCGGAAAGGTTAACACAATGAAAGATGCAGAGAGACTGATGCTGACCAAGAGCAGTACAGTGTGTCCGCAGCCTCCATTCCACCCAGGCCAACCAGAAATAGACCCAAAATAGCCCAACACGCCACTGCTTCCTCCTTGCTCCTGCCCAACCAAGCCCAAGCGGGTATGAAAAACTGCTGTCAACATTGGTAACTATATTCCGAGTCACCTCCAATGTGGTAAACAATCCATTATGCCTGCGTAATATGCTCAATGTAACGAACAGCATACATTAAACACAAAAAAATGTCCACTGGGCCCTGAGTTGTCCAGAAGGTCTGGGTGATTTTTACCACTTATCGAATGGTATCCGATATGTACAGTATGATGGTTTGTCCAGGGGTCCTTAAGGTGTTTGTTAAAGCCAATATATATCTGGTGTAGTGGGGTACAGTAAAGCATGCAGTCTACTGTACTGTGTCTTCTGCTCTTGGCACCCTATGATAGTGAATTTTCACAACTTCTTTTCATGATGGCCAATGGAATGGTCGACTACATACAAAAATTAAAAATCACAAAGAAGAGGGTGTGAAGCCAAGTACAAGTAGGTAAACAATATGTTAATTCCACGTGATGCAGATGACTCATGATCTGCCACTAGGACTGTACACATCAACTGCTATAAGGTTGAAAACTGGCACACAATCTGAATAATGTAATGGATAGGATATTAAAATCTTAATCTGTCTGGATTCCAGATGATTCTGGATTTCTAAAACCCAAATTTCTGACAACCAATTGTATTTCTAACTACATCCTCTTTTATACACAGTACAGTAACTCCCCCCACTATGCATTCATAGGTTGTAAGGTCAAGCTGTGAACAGTGAGCTCAACTATGACTAAGTGTTTTTCAAAGAAAGTGTACACTGCATGCATGCAATTACATCAGCATTAAAACTTCTGAGTGATATTTCAAACTAGCCATTTGATGACATCATGTCCCTCCTAGATTCCTCCATTTGGCCTATAATACCCCACTCTTCCCCTCTTCCATGCTTACCATTATCTTGACCAGTTTGGACCCATCTGTTCACATGATCTTGCACTACTGCTGTGTTGTATTCCTTGCTGCTTACAGTGTGTGTTATCTGTAGAAAATGGCTAAGCCCATGATCTCAACTCATAGAAGTAAACGTGGGCACTGCCTCTAATGCACAAGAGGTATATTTTATATCACTGGATTGTCATGAAAGTGTGACTGATGTGGCTCATTCAAACATATCCCCAAACAAACCACCACAACCATCCAAAACCTTCAGCCAAGCAGCATCCTTCATGACTACCTACCAGATATTCATCCCACAGAAATGGCCCTTTTCTGAGAAACATGAGTGCTCCTACCCAAACTACCATGTGGCCATCCCTTTCCTCACTTCAGTAACAATACAGAACACAACTCAGACACAATCCTCTGTGTCCTCACTAGTATGCAGCCCCTAACACCACAACATGCTTACTTCATGCACCTCGCTTTCACAACGCAATTAGTTCTTACACATAACCTCAGCAAAACATCTTTGGGAGTTCTCAACTTAATAAACAGGTTTCATGCAGTCCACCAGGTTCATGTCCTGATGAACTTGGGACCACAACAAAAATACCCACTATCTACATCCATTCTCTCAGTACGACTATACCATCTAAAACTATCTCTTCAATTCAGTTATTAAGAGATTTCCTTACTTCCAATCTCTTGTTAAAGGGACTGGAGAAATGGTGGTCAAGGGTTGAATCTGAGTCTGACATCCACCGCCCTCTGGTGTCAACTCACTTCTGGCACCAACAAGCAGTCTAGACATGATGGTACTGTGAACCCTGGGTGGAACAAAGCAGTTGCAGCATCGACCATGGAGCCAAAGCTTCTCATATCTCCCTGCACCTCACTGTGGAATGGACCCTGGTCCAACCCTGGTGAGGTGCTGTCTACAACAAGAAGGTGCTAGATCCTTACATGGTGTATGTACTGTACTGTATCAGCAGGTGACAGATCCTTACATGGTGTATGTACTGTACTGTATCTTCAGGATGACTCCACAGATGCAGTAGCTGACCTATGGTCAACAGGTCTGCTTGGACAGACAGACCAGATTTAAGCGGCAGCAGCAATGGTAGCAGCAATAACATCATCATCTTTTGTAAACTATGTTTGTTTTTAATTTATCCACTCCATGCACTACACACACATTGGTCAGTCATCACATTTCCACTGCTCTTACTATTGACTTTTTGTCATGCCATATCAAAGTCTCACACCCATGCGTTTGTGTGGGAAGTAACACAACTTGTGCAATCTTCTTCCAGCCTCCACGCTCAGGCTTCTAGCTAGGCCTACTTAGCACCAGCCACCTTTTTTCCCCTGTGTCCCTCTTTTTTCCATTTCATTTGCATAATAATCTTTCTTTTCTATTACTGAAACAAGGTATATAAACACACACACCAATTTATCTCCCTCAATTCCCCTGCACACTCCACTGAAAGGTACTATTGGCCACAAGTATTCTTACACATCTCAGATTTGCCTCTCCCAGATTTCATCTGGTAACACTGATCCATGTCCAGATGTACAATATCCTATGTTCCCCACTTAATCTTCCCCTCAGACACTTCTAGCTATTTACTTATCTTGGTGCAGTAATCTATGAATATTATTATTAATCCCTCCACTCAGCCAAACTTTGTTTGCTCTGATATTATTTTTGTGTGAAGATAACTGGTCTCTCCTTCTCCTCCATCTATGTTCCTCCCTCCCTCCCTCTTCTCTCTCATATTCCCTCCCTCCCTCTCTCTTTCTCTCTTTTATTCCCTCCCTCCCTCCCTCTCTCTTTCTCATATTCCCTCCCTCCTTCCCTCCCTCCCTCTCTATCCCCATTCATTCTCTCCTTATCCTCCCCCTCTCTCTCTCTCTCATTCTCCCGCCCTTGCTCCCCTTATTTCCACTTCCCATCCCCCCTTCTCTCTGTCTGTCTGTTTGTCCCATATGCTATGACTGTCAAATACACAGGTGGCAGTACTAGGTTTCTTGCTGCAAGTATTTTTCTCACTCTTACAGAAAGTTTTCTTTCCTGTATTTCAGAGTCATTTCATGGCGAACTCTCCATACTTCTCATCCAGTACTCTTCCATATTTCGTATAAAGCTGGAGTGGAGCTGATATTATCTACACATCTATGTATAGGACATGGAGATTAAGAAGGTAATAAGGATATGATTATTTTATTAATGGAGTAAAATTTCCATACAATATTATGGAAATATTACTATATTAAGGCACTGGTAACAGCCCTCTAGCATGAAGGGAGGGTATTTCTACATAGACTAATAACCAAATGCGTGTTTTATCCATCCATCATTTACACATTACCACACAGTCTGTGCAGAGAAAAGTTTGTAATGGATCGTTCCTCTCTGCAATTAGTGATAACCCCCTGCAGCCTATCAGAGACAGAGGTAACAGGTCTGTATAACTACAATTCTTTAATTTCTTCTGAACCGTTCCCACTAGGCCATCATGCGGTGTTGGAGTGTTCTATTCGGCACTGGGATCCACAAGTAAATGATACTACCCAAGCCATCCTCGCTGGGCACCAGGTGGTCTGCCAGTTACAGCATATTGGGCAGTCATCCTGGAAAAAAGTGACGAACAACCCATCCCATAATATGTGTGCATGAATCCGCTAAAGGTATTGGCATTTATATATCAGTGGTAGGTGGGGACGCTCACCATCCATTCACTCGATGTAATGCTGCTCTCAGGTGTGTGCCCTTTCCTCTCCTTTCTTTCTTTCCTTCCTCTTATGTCTTTCTTTACTTCATTTTTTCCTCTTTCTTCTGCCTACAGGTGACTTTACGCTCCCTCTTTTGTCTGTCTTTCCTTCATTCTTTCCTCTTTCTTCTGCCTGTGGGTGACTCTACACTGAGTGACAAGCCAAATGGTTTCCTGTACACCAGGAAACCATTTACTATACTGGGTGGTAACTATATAACCAAATTATGGCACCTGGGTGGTTCATGGGTAATTGCAGCACTCTAATCAGATTGAGTCGGTGAAGGTTTATATCCAAGGGATGGTTGGAGTTATTGCTCACATAATGTCACTCAGGGATGAGCGAGGCTGGTCACTCTCATCTTAAATGTCAGGACCAACTTGCCTAGCCCCAGGCTCCTACGTTCCTCATGGGGCAACATAGAACTGGATGATGGATGGATGGATAAACTGTATATATACAGGTATACCTCGATATACAATAACCCTAGATGCGATACCCCGGCTTAACGATGTGGGTAGAAATACCACCATACCCCGCCTAACGATAGCCAAAACCCGGTTTAATTATGGGTTTTGATTTCTTTTACTGATTCTTATTATATTTCAGACTAAAATTGTGGGTTTAGGTTGATTTATAAACTGTTTTTATACTTAGATTAATGTGTTTTGGCCATCGTGCTTAGTCTGTTCTTCGCTCTGCTAAAAATAATTTCATCCGTACTGAATGCTCTCAACTCTCCAACTCAAATTCTTCCTGCTCCTTCTGGCACCTTGCCAAAAACCTTTCTAACAACTTTACCTCATCATCCTTCCCTCCTCTTTTTTACTCTGATGGCTCTGTAGCTATTTCTTCTACTGAAAAAGCAGATCTCTTTGCTCAGACTTTCTCCCCCAATTCCACCTTAGACGATTCCGGTGCTGTTCCTCCATCACTTCCCTCTTCTGACTTCCTCATGGCTGACATTAAAATTTCTTCAGCTGATGTACTTTCTGCCATCACAGGCCTCAATACTAACAAGGCATATGGGCCTGATGGAGTCCCTCCTGTTGTTCTCAAGAACTGTGCTTCTGTGCTTACACCCTGCCTAGGTAAACTCTTTCGCCTTTGTCTATCAACTTGTACCTTTCCTTCCTGCTGGAAGTTTGCTCTCATTCAGCCAGTCCCAAAGAAGAGTGACCATTCCCAACCCTCTAACTATCGTCCAATTGCTTTAACATCCTGTATCTCAAAAGTTTTCGAGTCAATTCTTAATAAAAAAAAATTTTAAAGCATCTTTCCTATCATACCCTTCTTTCTGATCATCAGTATGGGTTCTGTCAGGGACGCTCCACTGGCGATCTTCTCACCTACCTTCCAGACTCTTGGTCCTCCTCCTTTCGGGACTTTGGCGAAAGCTTTGCCATTGCACTTGACATCTCAAAGGCTTTCGATCGAGTCTGGCATAAATCTTTAATTTCCAAACTGCCCTCTTACGGTTTCTATCCTTCTATCAGTGCCTTCATCTCTAGCTTCCTTTCTGGTCGTTCTATAGCCGCAGTTGTAGATGGCCATCGTTCTTCTCCTAGATCTATCAACAGTGGTGTTCCTCAGGGCTCTGTCCTATCAACAACTCTCTTCCTTTTATTCATCAATAACCTTCTAAGCTGTACATCTAACCCTATCCACTCATACGCTGATGACTCTACCCTTCACCTTTCCATTCGGTTCCCGCAAAGTTCATCTCAGTAGTTACTTAAACAAACAAGGAATGAGGCTATGGCACACCTAATGTATCTCTGACTGAGGTAAAAATAATCTTGTTGTTTTTAATGTATCAAAGACTCAGTTCTTACACCTATCAACCTGACAAAATCTTCCACAGGTGCACCCATTAATGTTTAATAACATTCAGCTTCATCCTGCATCATCCTTGAACATGCTTGGGGTTTCATTTACTCGGGGCTTGTCTTGGAAAGTTCATATTTCATCTCTTGTAAAATCTGTTTCTAAGAGATTAGGTGTGCTAAGCCGACTCCATTCTGTCTTTATCCCTGCACAATTGTTGACTCTATCCACGGGTTTTATCCGCCCCTGTGTGGAGTACAACTCTCATGTGTGGGAAGTCTCCCCACATACAAGGTGTGTTCAAAAAGTATCCGACATTAATTTTTCGTGCGTAAACAAATGAAGCTAGGGAGGCGTGGTTTGGTGCACGTATGTAGGCGATCCTAATGCGCATGCGTGGATTTTTTCCCACCAGCAGAAGCTGTCATTCGATGGCAGACTGCTGATGAGCGAGGAAGTGTAAGTGAGCACCATCGGATTTTCTTTTTTGACAAAATGACGGAAAAACTTGAACAACGCTACTGCATCAAATTTTGTGTAAAGCTTGGCGATTCCAAAGTGGAAACGATCCGCAAGATTCAACAGGTCTTTGGGGACGAAGCAATGGGCAACACACAGATAAAGGAGTGGTACAACCGCTTCAAAGATGGCTGCACATCAGTGGAGAGTGAAGCACGTTCTGGTAGGCCCTCAACATCCCGAAATGAGATCGTCATTGACCAACTGAGGACCCTGGTGATGCAGGATCGTCGAATCACGATCAGAGAACTTGCAGACGAGGTGGGCGTCAGCACTGGATCCGTTCATTCCACTATGAAGGAGGATTTGGGCTTCAGGAGAATCTCAGCGAAGTTCGTACCAAAGCTGCTAACGATTGAGCAGAAGCAACTCCGTTTGGAGACCGCACAGGACATGCTGGAGACTGTGAACAGCGATCCCAACTTCCTCAACACAGTGATCACTGGCGATGAGTCCTGGGTTTATGGGTACGACCCAGAAACCAAGTTGCAGTCATCACAATGGAAGCATCCAACATCCCTGAGGCCAAAAAAGGCAAGGCAGGTCCTCAGCAATGTCAAAGTCATGCTGACCGTCTTCTTCGACTCCAGTGGCGTGGTTCATCATGAGTACGCACCACATGGCACAAGCATCACCAAGGAGTATTACCAAGAGGTTCTGCGTCGCCTTCGTGACACTGTGCGATGCAAACGGCTGGACCTGTGGGCAGCGGGCAATTGGCAGCTCCATCACGATAATGCACCCGCCCATTCTTCACATTTGATACAGAGTTTCCTGGCCAAACACAACACACCTGTGCTTCGTCAGGCTCCCTACTCTCCCGACATGGCTCCGTGTGACTTCTGGCTTTTCCCCAAGCTGAAAATGCCCCTCAAAGGGACCAGATTTCAGTCCAGAGAAGACATCATGCAGAATGCGACGGACCAGCTGTGTGCCATCCCAAAAGAGGCGTTCCAGCGCTGCTTCCGACAGTGGCAGAACCGTTGGGAGAAGTGTGTGGCAGCCCAAGGGGACTACTTTGAAGGAGATTAGTGTAAGTTTGTTGTATCTGGATACGAGTATTTTTTATGAACAAAGGTCGGATACTTTTTGAACACACCTCGTACAGCTCTTCTCAATAGGGTGGAGTCAAAGGATTTTCGTCTCATTAACTCTCCTCCTCTTACTGACTCCCTTCAACCTCTGTCTCTTCGTCACACTGTTGCATCTTTATCTCTCTTCTGTCGCTACTTCAATAGTCACTGCTCCTCTGAACTGTCCGCATGTATTCCTCCACCTATACGACGGGCGCGTTGCACTCGTCTAGCAGCAAACTCTCATCCCTTTTTTAGTCCAACTTTCTAATGCAAGAGTTGAACTGTTACTCCCAGTCCTTCATTTATGCGACAGGTCAACGCTGGAACTGTCTCCCTCTGTCTGTATTTCCTGCTTCCTATGATCTCCAGTTTTTCAAACACTGTGTCTCCAGGCACCTCGAAATGATCGGATCTTGAATTTGGCTCTCTCTTGTATTTTGTTTTTCTCTTGGAGGGACCAGTGATTGTGGGCTCGTGGCCTTTGGTTCCTTCTTCCTCACACACACACACACACACACACACACACACACACACAAAAACTGTCATTTTGGGGTACAGTTTACTAAGCTTGATCTTTTCCAGATTTATATTTGATGATTTTCATATTTTATTTATTGGTTTTAGTGAGTTATTTACAGATGTTAGGCTTAGGTTAGCTTCTTTTACAGCTGTAAGGCCATTTAGATTGGCTATATAATTGTTTTGGGACTCATTTGGGTGGGTTTTGGACTTGGTTGGGGGAGGAAACCAAAAGCTGAAAACCGCAACCCATTACTTTACCCCAATTTATGATACCCCACCTAACGATGAGTTTTTACCTAACCAATTGCATCGTTAAACTGGGGTATACCTGTACTGTAAATACCTTGTATGTAAGAATTTCCTGTATTATTTAAATGTAACTGCCATTCTTAACACTAACTTTAGTATTGGCCACATTAAGTATTATAAATGATAAATTATATAAGTAATGAAATGCTGTGTACGGCTTCTGATTCCATTATGGAAGATGAGCCGTGGCTCAGTGGGTTAGAGCACTCCGTTCTGACCGAAGGGTCGGAGGATCGAATCCACCCAAGGGTCATTAGTAGACATCAGGAAGGGCATCCGGTCATAAAATGCTACACGCTCCAAACCAAAGTCCTCTACCCAGGGGCAACGCCATAGCCCTTATCCAAAAAAGGGGTACCTGGCGTAAAACTCACACACACACACACACTTAACCAACAAAACATCTCCCAGTGGCAGTGGAATCATGTTAGACTACCAGCAACCTTTGCAACATAACAATCATATACCTAATAAATTAGGACATGCACACCAAACATACCACGGCAGTGCCTAACACTATATTAATTAAGTTTCACTAATACTGTACTGTAATAATTAATACCCGGTCACCCATATGGATAAATCAAGTCAGTGTTTTGACACATGCAGTGTATTATATACAACTATTATTATAAAAGAGATTATTATGTTCATTATATCCAAGGAGTGACTGGGGTTTATTGCTCATGTAATGCCACTCAGAGATGAGTGGAGCTGGTCACTCTCATCTTAAATGTCAGGACCAACTTGCCTAGCCCTGGCCTCCTTTGCTCCTCATGGGGCAACGTAGGATTGGATGATGGATGGATGGAGATAACACTCTATCTTAATCAAAGAGTATACACAATTTTATGTTAACACTGTTTCATGAGCCATATTACCAGGAAGGTAGGATTGCTTGTGGGCCACGGACCACAAGTTGCCCATGTAGCAAGGCATTCAACTGAGCGGCGTCTCTCTTTAAAAACAGTAGGAGACATGTTAGGGATGGGTGGGGAGAAAGAGGGATAAGGGGAGGAGAGACCAGTTGTTGATTTTTTAAATATTATTATTATTTCACAACTAACCACACCTGAACGAGTTCCTTGGAAAGTCAAAGCCCACCCTGGCTGCGCTAATGCTAGCGAGAGTCATCAGACTGGGGTGTGGAGTAAGTGCGGAGTTCATCCCACAAATCCTGGTGACCGACCAGCAAGAGCCTTGATTTCGTGACCCTTTGGACACACATCCAACAATTTAATGATAGAATATAAGAACAAATACCTTAGATAAATTACTGGCTGGATGGAGGAATTAACAAAAACTACTCATCGATAATGGCATGACAGACAAGAGAAATATCATCTCAAGTGTACCTGGAAGTATGAGAGAGAGAGAGAGAGAGAGAGAGAGAGAGAGAGAGAGGGTGGGGTGGAATGGAAGGGAGGGAGAATGAGAGAGAGAAGAGAGGAGGATAAAGAGAGAGGCAATGGAGAGTGGAAGGGAGGAAGTATGAGAAAGAGAGGCAGGGATGGAGGGGGCAGGGTAGGAGAGACCAGTTTCTTTCACGCATAAAAGTAATATCAGAGTAAATAAACATTTGGCTGACTGGAGAGATTAATAACAATATTCATACAATATCATCTCAAGGTAAGTACAGTGGAATTTCAAATTTCGGTGGGCATAGGTGCCTAAAAATAACCGCGAAATTCAAATCATCGAAATTTAAACTGAACTTCTTATGGGAAAAATTAATTTGGGTCTGAGGCCTCCAAACTTAACTATGTAAAGTCATGATTTATTGACCACACCCTCTGTAAACTTTATGAACTATAACTGTGGTTAAGTAACTGTAGTTCCGCATTGTATTGCCATACTGTCAGCAAGTGTATATCGCCTTGTCAGCATGTGTATACTTGGTGTATTTCTGCCCTTTCCTGTACTGCCATTTCTCCTTTGGCTGCATCCAGGTTTTGACAAGGAATTATCTGATGGCGAATTGACTTGACGGTGAATTGTCTCGGAACCATATCTTCGTATGCTTCACACATGAATCAATGATGTTGATTTTCATCCATTCTTGACACATGCCACATATTAGGCTTGGCTCATACTTTTTCTTATAATTTTCCTTCACTTCTAGCATTTTGGTTCGTATCAAAAACATTATCTTTGCTTGCTTTGGTTGGCGTCTGGGTCTGAGAGCATCGAAAAATGCAATTTTGCATCGAAAAGTGAGGTAGGTGGACCACTCCAAAATCGAAATTCAAATAGTCGAATTCTAAACTGCAGAAATTTGAAATTCCACTGCAAATAGCTAGAAGTATATATGTGAGGGGAAAATGGGTCAGGGAACATCGGATATCGTACACCTGGACATGGAGTCAGTATTACCAGATGAAATCTGGGAGAGGCAAATCTGAGGTGTGTAAGAATACTTGTGGCCAATAGTACCATCTCTTTCAACAGCCATCAGTTTTCTCTTACCTATAACTTCTTCCAAAATATGATATTCACAGACATTCATAAAATACTGCACTAGTTTGTAAAGCTCCTGTTCACTATTAGTAAGCAACACATTATCATCTGCATACCAGGTCTGACCAAAATGAAATCAAACTTTTCAAATAGAGCACCAACTAGCTGGCATAGCATGATCATTAAGGGAGTGCTGTGTAGTGGCTACTTTGAGCTTTAGTCTAACATTAGTTGCATCATGCCATGTCATTCATTCATCAAGGGACACGTGCTTGAATTAACGTGTTTAGTGCACTTGGTGATATGATGCATGCTGAACAACAATGGATGTTGTAACAGGCTTGTGGGTAGGACTGCTTGAACTGTATACAATGTCACCAGTGGATCCAGAGATTAAAATCATGAAGAATATCCACCGAAGATGATCCGAAGTCTGGACGGCCCTCCATGTCAACATACGACAATCATGTTGAGAAAAGGTGTGCTGTGATCCATGAAAATCGTCACCTGACTGTCTGTGAAGTTCCTGATGAAGTTGCCATCTTGCCATCTGCAAAAGTTCGTGTCACAAGGTTTTAACTGAGAAGCTGAAGACGCACTGTGTTGCCGTAAAATTTGTGTCACGTCTTCAGACAGATGAGCAAAAAAAAGAGAACCATGTCAAAGTCAGTGAGGAGCTGTCTGACTGTTTGAATGCTGATGAAAAGTTTCTGAAAAATATAATAACAGGTGATGAAACGTGGATGTATGGCTACGATGTCGAAACAAAAAGGCAGTTGTTGCAGTAGGTTGTAACATCATCACTGTGACCAAAAAAATGCATGTCAGAACTGCTTAACCCCTTGGCTGAGGTGTTTCTTTTAATAGGTCCGACTGACAGGCTGCGACGTTCTGTTTAAAATCCACAAATCGATTTCAAAAGCTGCGCCCTGTATTTTGGCGCGAGTACTTTGTATATTCTTCCGCCCACATTTGGGGTTGCCAGGTCATCCTTTTAGCATCCTTCACATCGCATTATGCATTACACAACCACGTGAGCCCAGTTTGCTTCAGAAGTCATGGCGTCTATAGGTGGTCTGTTGCGCTCACCCCAGCCCTCACCTTTGCTTGGTGTTACTGAGAAAAGAGAAGCTAGAGGTCGTATTCCACAGAAAAGGAAGTATGCACCTACTAGTGACAGAAATTCTAGTGATTCTAGTGTGGAATATACTGTAAAACCTCTGAAAAAACAAGCCAGCACACCACGCTCCAAGCAACGTCAACCCACCTAAGTTACACCACCGTGACTTTCACACACTCCTCAACTTATAACCCCTCAAGAAAAGTGACTGAACAAATGAAAATAAGTGACAGAGTTAGTGTAAGTGACCAGAATATAAAGAAAATGAAAGTGTCTGGTGTGGGCTATGTAGATATCTTTTCTTGAGTTTAGCACTACTGTATTTACTATTACTGAGTGGTTTTTCATGGTTTAGTATCAACATTATTTTATTTTATAATGTTTGTAAAATAATAATTTTAAAGTGCTAAGTGAACCATTCAAGATAATGCAAAGAAAAAGATGTGTATAGTGGTGCGTGGTTGGAAAATGAAGTGCGGTGAGTGGGGGTGTGGGTGGCGTGCATGACAGACAGCTACAGTGACACAAAAATGCACCAAAAATGACATTGTTTTCACCTTTCTCTATGGCATTGTAGGAGCATCTAAACATTCACTCATAGGTAAGAAGAAAGGTTTTGCCTTCTTGTGCATGTTTTATTTTTTTTCTATCTTGTGTATTATGAACACTATTGCACTACAAATGGGTAACTTTTGTGTGGATTGCTGCAACAGGGGTATCACTCTCATCACCTTAACTGCAGCCAGGGGGTTAAATGTGAAGGTGATGTTTACCGTCTTTTTTTATTGGAAGGGCCTCATTCATTCCAAGTTTGTTCTACATAGTCAGTCGGTCAATAAAGAGTTTTACTTGAATGTCCCGAAGCATTTGAGGGATGCAGTGTGAAGGATGAAGCCTGAGGTGGATAAACAAAACCTAGAAGCTGCACCATGACAATGCACCTGCTCACACTTCGCTTCTTATCCATGACTTTTCGGTGAAGCATGAGACGAAGATCATCCCACAGCTGCCCTACTCGCCGGATTTGGCCTCTGTTGACTCCCCCCCCTCCCCCCACGTTGAACCCCGAGCTGAAAAGACGCCAGTTTCAGACAAGAGAAGAATTAGAAGAAAATTCACCAAGTGCAGTGAACACACGTTCACTCAAGCGCATTTACCTCGATGACAAAGTGACATGGCATGATGAGGTTAATGTTAGACTCAAGCTCAAAGTCACCACTACACAGCACTCCCATCGTGGACACACTATGCTGGCTAGTTGGTGTGCTATTTAGAAAGTTTGATTTCTTTTTGGACAGACTTTGTACAACAGATCTGAGAAAATCCACCCTTCACCATGTACTTTACTCTTGCTAACGTATAAAAATGGTCTTACTAGAGTTTAGCTCATGAAAATACAGTACACTGTACATTATGTCCTGAAGGCTAGGATGTACAACAAATTCATATACTCAATTCTGAAGCACTGTTCAAGCCTCTTTTTTAACAAAATGTGGTCAGGAAACGAGCTATGAATCGCAACACTGAGGTGTGTATGCAAGGAAGTTAAGTGACCATCCCCCTCCAGGATACCAAATCAGTCCTGACAGGGTTAACCCCTCAATTGTGACATCCTTTTAAAAGGACCTATCGACAGACTGCGACGTTCCTCTTTTAATCCATAATTCTGCCCAGTATTCTGCTGCAAGTGCTTTATGTATTCATCTGCCCATGCTTGGGGTAGCCAGTTTGTCATTCTAGATTCCTGCTGACCGCATTGCTCACACAAATGAGGCTAGTTTGCAACAGCGACACACAAAAACACCAAAAATGACGTTGCTTCCACTTATCTCTATGGCACTGTAGGAGCATCTAGACATTCACTAAGGTGCTAATACAGTAATCCTCATAACATCCGGACGACCAATTCCTGAAAACTCCAATTTACGAACATTTTGGGCCTGGGACTTCGATATCCCCAAATTGCCCCAAAAACGCAAAAAAATTATTTAAAAATCCGACCTCTTTTCCCCCCGTCATTTGAACCTGGCATGCGGCGTGGACCACCTGTGTTTTGGCGCATAGTTCCACCAACATCCGCTAGAGCGCCCCTGCAGCCTCCCCATTTCCCACCCATCCTTCACGCATGCTTGTCACCATGGCCTCCCACATGCTCACTTTAGTGGTGGTGTCCTACCTCCTGCAGGCTCTGCTATTCCTCTTCTGCCTCTTCTTCCTGTGTGCGATGGCCCCGCCACCCGAAAAGAGGAAACGAGTGGTTCTGACTCTGAAGAAGAGGGAGATATTGGACAAGGTGGACGCAGGGTGGTTGATGTCACGCATCCTCCGTGAATTCAATCTGGCCCGATCTACATTGTTTGATATCAAGAAATCCCGCAACAAACTTACACAGTACACGCCTGACTTTGCATTGAAGACCAAATGCAACATGGAGAGGAAGGTTATGTACCCTCCCAGGATTGCAGAAATCGACCGCTCCATGCTGATTTGCCATCGTCAACAATGTGCTGCCGGTGTGCTGGCGCATGGCAGGGAGCTGAAGGCTGGTGCTGAGAAGTTCGCAAGGCTCCACAACACCCCAGACCAGTGGCGTACCTGAGGGGGGGGCGGGGCTGTTTGAAACTGCCCCCAGGGCCCCCAACTGAGGGGGGGCCCCCCCAAAAGTCCTAAAAATTAATAAGCTAATTTATTAATATATATACAACAAGCTCGCCCCTAACGCGAGGGTTTGGTTCCAACAATGGTCTGTTTGGCGTGAAACCGCGTAAGTTTAACTACTCCTTATTTTGTTCCCTAGACCCCCAAAATGTGGTGTTTTGCTGTTATCTGCCATAGGTAATCAATATGAAGCCCTTTCGGAATAATTCATCGTCAAGTCAATTCGCCATCACGACAATAAGAAGACAATTTGCTGTCATTAATGAAGACAGCTGTGGGTGATGCTAGAATATAATTTCAAAGGCGAAATAAATATATTTATAGAATGACGGGGAATCGTTCAGGGTGCGAATTGTCCTGATGGGGAATCGTCCATGTTTTGACAGGGAATTGTCTGGAGGCGAATTGACCATGGAGAATTGTCTTGGAACCTGCCGATCATGGGTAATCATATAAATCAGGTTAATTGGTTACAAGGCTTTATTTAATGCTTTAACTTTATTTAAGTGCTTTAACTTACATAACGGAACAGTAAATATTTAACTCACAAATACAGTACTGTGGAAAATCAGTGCAGCAAATCTATAACGAACAAGTTAACAAGGCAATATTCCGACACCTATCAGGTAAACTGGTTATAAGACTTTATTTCTTGCTTTAATGTTATTTAACAGTACTTTAATGTACATACACTTACCAGAACAATAATGTAAATATTTAACTTACAAATACAGTACTGTGGAAAAGCAGTACAGCAAATCACATGATCATGTGATCAAAACAAACCATGCACGCTGTGCTGAGGTTCGAGAATTTGGCCTTTCAAAGGCCTCTCGCGTAAATTCATAGTTTTCGTAATGGTTCTTTAATCTTACGTTGTCTTATACGTATCCCAGCACTAACTATGTATAATTGCGAGCACGTTCAGTGAGAACGTGTTCAGGGCGAGCTTACTGTATACAGTAATCCCTCTAATATCCGAACGCCCAATATCCGAACATCCCCACTAACCGGACATAATGGTCCTGGGATCCAATATTCCCAAAATGGGCCAAAAACCGCAAAAAATTTGAAAAAAATCTGACTTTTTTCCCACCCGTAATTTGAAATTGCCGTTTGGCGCTGAACAGCTGTTACACCATGGTCCCTTCACCCCTTCCTTCCTCCCCCCTCCCCTGTCAGGGTTGCCATTTGGTATTTTTCATTACCAAGTGTGGGCCAATTTGGTAATGAAAAATTTGTTTGGTAATGAATCAGAATAATGCATTACCAAATGGATTTTTCACATGTATGAGGATACACAGGATGGAGATGGTGGATTGTTTGCTCTCTCTGATTAATCTGCTACCCTACATAGCGTGAAAATAATCAACATGGTGTTAATAATAAGGAGAGTGATTACATGTATTTCCACTTGTATATATAATTTGTGAAGAACAAATGCTAGCTTTATGAATTTGGTAATGAAATGTTAAATTTGGTAATGAAAGTTGAGGAGATTGGTAATGTGGCCGTTGCGATCTGGCAACTCTGTTACCCTGCCATCATCAACAGTCACAGCCTAACTCCGATCGAGAGCAGATGTTCATAGCAGTGCAAGCCACAGGTGCTTGTTTTTTGTGAATAAACAGTGAATAAACTGCAATACCTCGCCACTAGAACGCACAGGAATTTACAGTGTTGTGCATTGTTAAGGAATTAGAATTTAGAGTGCAGAGGATTAACTGTGGACTGCAAACTGGCGGTTCAAACCAGTCCAGAAGCCAGGGACTTGTAAGTACCCAGAATGTTTAATATTGTATAAACTCACCTCTAAAACCTCATTTTATGGTCCTTTTGCATTTATTTCAGTCTTTTATGTCCCTTATTGGTGTGATTTGGGTCTTAAATAGGTGCAATGCATGTCCAGAGGGAGTTGTATAGGTGTTTTTCTGAGTTAGGGTCCATAAGTACAAGTCCCGGAGGCTGGGGCCCAATATCCGGACAGGATCACTATCCGGACATGCCTTTGGCTCTATTACATCGGAAATTGGAGGGATTACTGTAGATAGATATATATATATATATATCTATATACAGTATATATATTTATATATATTTATCATCCCGACAATCCCGGCTGAGATATTAGATAAGTTTTGAGAATGAGGGGGCTAGGTTCTTTGCGGGGGCTCCCGCAAAAAACCTAGCCCCCCGGGCCCCCAAATCTCTAAATACGCCCCTGCCCCAGACTTCAGAGCATCCAAGGGTTGGCTCTTCGCTTTCAAGTTATGGCATGGAGTTACCAGCCATAAGGCCCATGGCAAAGTTCTGGAGGCCAACGAGGATGGAGTAGAGGAGTTTCGGCAGAAGGTGAAGGGCTTGATCGACAGAGAGGGCCCCACTCTTGGTCAAGTCTACAACGCTGACGAAACTGGTCTATTCTATCGTTCGCTGCCAACGAACACTCTTGCTGAGGAGACGAAGAAGAGTGTACCTTGCTGAAAGCTCTCCAAGCAACGGATATCTGCTTTTTGTTGTGCCAATCCTAACAGCATGCACCGGCTCAAGCCCGTTATTGTTGGCTGTGCAAAGTAGCCTCGGTGACTTCATGGGGTGACAGATGTTCTTCGTGTCGTGTGGTACCATTCTGTGAAAGTTTGGTTCACAGCCAAGATCTTCAAAGACTGGTTTCACCAGCACTTCGTCAAGGAGGTCATCCATTACCAGACGAAGACACTGGGAATCCCGCACGACCAAGTAGAGGCCCTCCTTCTCCTGAACAATGCACCTGCTCATCAGTCCGACAAGGAGTTGGTGGCTGAGAATGGCCGCATTAGGTGCATGTTTCTGCCACCTAATACGACTGCTCTCATCTAACCAATGGACCAAGGAGTGATCGTGGCAACGAAAAGGCTGTACCGTAGGAAGTTCCTGGATGAGGTGATGGTTGTTCTCAAGGACAAGGACGAGCGCAGGGAGGGACGGGACACACGAGGCCAGCGGACCTTGGAAAACCTACGCCGCTACAACATCATGTTTGCCATCTACAACTAGGCCAGTGCATGTAAGGAAGTCTTCGTCAAGACTGGAAAGTGGCTGGTCTTGTCTGCTTCTCGGAGCCGATGTTTCGTTTCGTTTCGTTTTTAAAGGCTCCAACATGCTTGCATGTGTCGGCCTTGGTCACCTAATGGCGGCTCTCCACGCTGCACGATCCATTGCAGCCTCCCTGTTCAGTCCCTTAACCCTAAGGTCACACTTAATGACCTCGTCCCATGTCTTTCTCGGTCTACCCCCCATAACCCCACCCCCAATATTAACACTTCTCACCCTCTTCACCCAATTATCATCCACCATCCTCTCCACATGTCCAAACCACCTCAATCTACCTCTCCTCATCACAATACCAATACACTCCAGTCCCATCCTACCTCTCAACTCTCTGTGGTGCATGATTTTCTAGGTTTTGATGTGGATGACTTCCATGCACGTCTTCGTGCGACAATGTTGATGTGGACGAAGTGCGTGAATAGTTCGATGAAGACGAGGGCGATCCTGGGTATAAGATCATGTCCGATATCGAATCGGATCTTCAGTTGCATGTACAAGCACCCACCTTGAAGATTCCAACGAGGAAAGTGACGATGATGTGGACTCCTCTCAACGTGCCATTACTCCAGCCATCCCCAAGCTAAGCACACTCCAGGAGCATGTCGAGTTCATTCTCGACTACCTGGAACACCCGGACTGCGACAGGGAGATGGGGCCCTTGGGACTTGTGGAGGAAGTGCGCGCTTTCAGGCAGCGCATCATCAATCGCCAGAATTGTCATTCTTTGCGTCAATCAACTATTGACAGTTTTTTCAGGCTTGTTACCCTCGCTGTGCCCAGCCTTGGCTCCACAACGCTGCCTCCCCATGACAAGCCTTCCACCTCCGAGCCACAGACTAGCACATCAGCCATGATGGAGTCGCCACTGGACGTGAGTTTGTGCCTGTCTTCAGAGTTGTCTGCAGTGGGTACGCCATCACCACGTCCCAGCGACACGCCCGTAGGCCACCTGCCTCACCTACTCTCGGACTCTGATAGTGAATAAACAGCAAGAACTCGGCACTAGACCACACGGGAATTTACAGTGTTGTGCAGTGTAAAAAACAGTGCGCAATGTTAAGAAATCAGAATTCAGAGTGCAAAGACTTAAGTGCAGAGTGCAACACTGCTTACAGGAGAGTACTGTACAGTACAACTGAGAGCAAGTGAAAAAAGAATGCGCAGTGTTAAGAAATTAGAATTCAATGTGCAAAGACTTAAGTGCAGAGTGCAACACTGGTTACAGGAAACTTCAACAGAGCGCAAGTGGAAAAAGAAAGTGCAGTGTTAAGAAATTTGAAATCAGAGTGCAAATGACTAAGTGCAGTGCAAGACTTGATTACTCTAGGTGCTTCAGGTGCACCTTTTTACTGTCAGAGTCTGACAGGGGGAGGGTTATTCACTGAGATAGCCATGGACCTTTTGTAAGTACCCACAATGTTTATGGTGTACTGTATTTTCCATTCTCACCTCTAAAACCTCATTCTCTGGTTCCTTTGATTTATTTCACTCTTGTATATCCCTTACTGGTATGAATAGGATCTTAAATAGGTGCTATGCATGTCCGGTAGGGAGTTATGTAGGTGTTTTTCTGAGTTAAGTTGTGTTAGGGTCCATAAGTACCAGTCAAGGAGGCAGGGGCCCAATATACGGACATGCCTATGGCTGAATTACGTCAGATATTACAGAAATTACTTGGTAAGCTGCTGTACTCACGCAGTTGCAAGAGCTGGTTCGAATCCTCGCAAAGGGAAGCGGCAGAGGGTTGGTACTGGCTCTAATACCATGATCCTGGGAGACCGCGATCAGGTGTCCGGCAACCCACCTCCCCTTTTGGGTGCCTAAACGGCTCACTTGGTAAGCTGCTGTACTTATGCAGTTGCAAGCGCTGGTTCATGTAGACAAGTTTAGCTTTCTTGTGCATATTTTTTTTTTTCTTGTGTTAATATGAAAATGACTGAATTGAAAATGGGTGACTTTTGGGTGGACTGCCACACCAGGGGCATCACTTTTGCCACCTTAGCTGCAGTCAATGGGTTAACAAGGTGCATCCAAAACCATCATCAGCAGCATCATCATCCGGACCTCCCCTCCTACCCTAGAGCAAGGATGAGCAGTAGCAACGTCCAGACAGCCTATGTTTGCCCAATTCAATCGGCCATGCTTCCATTCACTCATCATTCAAGCCCATGGAATCCTGGTTCCACCAGATAGGCCAAAAAACATTCACCACGTTTTGTAGCATCACATACACCTTTCTGCTAGAGTCAATATGAACGCTGTCACATCAAAAAGGGGTGCCAAATCCCTGGTCATGTAATTATCCGCACAAAATTCATCTGGCCAGCTTGGTCTCTTGTAAGTTCCTTAACCTCACCAACTTCCATATCTCTCTTCCTCACACACTTATCCACCATATCCCTCCACATTCTTCTTTGCCTACCTTGCCTCCTCCCTCCTTCAAATTCACTCAGATATACCTTTTTTCACCACTCTATTGTCATCCACTCTCTCCACATGACCATACCAATTCAGTACACTCTCTTCGATTCTGGTGTCCACAGACACTCCAAATGTATCATGTATCACATTATTCCATATCCTATCCATTCTCTGTACTCCAAGTACATTCCTTAGCAGTCCCATTTCCACTGCTCACTCTTGACTTTTCATTTTCATGTCACACCATAGTCTCAAACACTCCTCCACATAAGCTAAAACAGCTGCAACACTCAAGCCTCTGTTTTTTATCAAGGTCTTTCTTGCACCAGCTACTTTCCTTCCTTGTGTCACTCTACTTTCCATTTCTTTTGCACATTTTCCTCTCTTTTCTTTCACTGTACCCACGTATTTGAACTCTCTCACCAATTCCAGTCTCTCTCCATTCACTTTAATATCACACTGGGAGTCACCTTCTCTCTCAATAACCATCACTTTACTCTTTTCTACATTTACTCTCAAGGTACGAATATCACAGACATCTGAAAAACTCAGCACTAGTCTACCAAGCTCTTGTCCGGTATTTGCAAGTAGCACTATATCATCAGCATACAACAAATTTGAGATATTCCATCCATCACTATTGATTACCATCCCTCTCTCCATCAATTATATTATGCTTTTACTTCTCCCATTACCCCATCCATATATATACTGTATATATATATATACTGTACAACCATGGGGACATCACACAACCTTGCTGCATGCCCACACTGATCATAAACCAATCACTTATATGCCCATTTACCCTTACACATCTTCATTACTGGTAACATCATAAAAACTCTTGACAGCACCTAGCAGCTTACCATCTACACCATACATGCGCAAAGCTTTCCACAATCCTTCTCTTGTTTACTTTGCCGTATGCTTTTTCCAAATCCATAACTGCCATAAACACCTTATAGTCCTTCGCACAAGCTTTCTCCACTATCTGTCTTCCTGCAAATATTTGATCCACACATCCTCTGCCACCCCTAAAGCCACCCTGTTCATCACTCACTAGTACTGTACTTCTGATCTCTCTCTTACTTCCTCTATAATAATTCTTCCATATACCTTCCCTACCACACTGAATAGACTTATGCCACAATAATTCTTGCATTCACTTTGTTCACCTTTATTTTTGTGCAGGGGTACAATCATTGCCTTTTTCCACTCTACTGGCACAGTTTCACTCATCCATGGTTTCTTACATATCTCTAACAAGCACTTCATTCCCCTCTCTCCACTACACTTAATAATCTCCGCATACACCTCATCAACCCCAGCTGCTTTCTCATTTTTCAGCCACTTCACAGCGTTCTTCACCTCTGCAAGTGTCACATTTCCTGGCACTGCATTCCTTTTCTGTACACCCCCAAAACCAATCAAGTTAACAGTCGTTTTGTTCTCTCCATTCCCATTCATCAGACTTTCAAAATATTCTTTCCATCTGGTCCTTACTTCATCCTCATGGGTTAATAATCTATTACTTACATCCTTTACACTTTCACGTTTCTTTCCTGTCACTTGTATATTTCCATACCTCCTTCCAGAATAACTTCCTATTTTCAGAGTAATTTGCATTCATTTTTCTTTCTAGATCATCATTTACCTTGTTCTTTTTCCTCTTCATGTGCTTCTTGATCTTAATATATTCATTTCTTATTTCACATGAACCCCTGTCCTGTCTCCACTCTAGTCACTTTTTCCTCTTTTCCTCCACGGCTCTCTTAACCTCTTCATCCTACCATGCCGTACCAAAACCAACGACATAATTTTTCTGACTCACCTGGCCACTCCACCATAATCTAATCCATCTTCTCCCCTGAAGATAATGAAGAGGCGTCGTCTGAGTTCATAGGCTGGAAGTCTCATCACTTGGTGGAATGAATCTTCAAATAACGTCTGGCGGGTAACGCTGATCTTGATGTGGCCTGATACTGCATTACTGTGGATCACAAAGCATTCTGTATTAAAATCTCTCAACTCCATACCTAAAAGACTACTGTAAATTATTTGTCATGGATTATATGACTAACAGAATGAATTACTAAACTCCACACTCCACTTTTCCGAGAAATGAAGGGTCCTGAATCTTACCTACCTGGACTGTAAAAACTAACCTGATTCATACAGCTGTGGAGTAAGCATTACACAACCACTCCATACTAACATGAAGCATTCACAGTGAAGGCTGCTGTTTCTTTCTGCATTAGACAATCTTCCAACATTTTAGCACTATACTAAAGTTAGTTGAAGGTATAAAGTTATTCTAGAGTTACGGTATGGTGAGGTACAAACTACAGTTAGACCCCTACTTATGAAGGATCAACTTACAAAAAATCCACAGATACAAAAAAAATGTGTGTGTGTGTGTGTGTGTGTGTGTGTGTGTGTGTGTGTGTCAATGCTGAGAACGTTACTAATAAAAAGTAACGGCGCTCCCATTCCTGTTACTAGCTCGAAAAAGTAGCAGCGTTACTGGTTTCGCTACTTGATACGAAATGTAGTGGCGCTCCAGCTCCCGCTACTTTGGATAAGAAAAACGTACACGAAGGAAAGGTTAACGAAAATCTGTGATATAGCAATACACTATATACTGTTTTGATAATATTAGTCAGTCTGAGTGTTTATGCTGTCTACCAGTAATGTCAGTATATATTTATATTGAAAATAAAAAAACATTACATACATGCCGGTGTCACTTTAATGAAGCTTATAGCCGAAGGCACAGGAAAAAACTATTTACTGTACAATGTACAGTAAATGTTCTTTTACACTGTTACCTAGTATACCTATGGAAGTGACATACGTAAAAAACTATCTATCTATTTATCTACAGCCTGACGCCCTAAGCCCGCAAAGGGTGGCCGCAGATAAAACACCTCCAAGTCACTCTGTCACCCACCATTTGACTACCCTCCCCCCAACTCAACCCCCCCTCCCTCATACACCTCTCAACTCCATCCCTCCACCTCATCCTCGGTCTACCCCTCCCTCTCCCTCCCTCCACCTCACCTACATACACCCTCTTAGTCAGTCGTTCATTCTCCATTCTCTCCAGATGTCCAAACCACCTCAGTGTATTTCTCCTAATCTTCTCAACCACATTCACATCCACCCCACAACGTTCCTTCACTTCTTCATTCGTCAACCTGTCCCTCCATGTCACTCCACATGCTCCTCTCAAGTAACTCATTTCCACTGCTCTCACTCGTGACTTGTTCCTCTCTTGCAAGGTCCACGCCTCACTTCCATACGTCAAGGTAGGGATCACAATACTATCATGCAGTGACTTCTTAACTTCCATACTCACCTCCCTATTTCTCATCACTGCTTTCACTGAACCAACAACCTTCCTTCCCTGCTGTACCCTTTCACGCACTTCATCCCCCAAAGTTCCATCCATACTCATCACACTACCCAAGTACTTGAATGCACTCACATTCTCCATATCCTCACCATCCAACCTCACTGTACATTCTGTGACTTCATTCCTCTCAAACACCATAACTTTACTTTTATTTACATTAACTTTCAGCTTCCTCCTCCTACACACTGTCCCAAATTCATTCACCAAACCTTGCAACTCCCATTCATCTTCACTCAACAATACTGTATCATCAGCAAACAGCAACACCGGAATCATCCAAATCTCACCCTCACTCATTTAAGCCACCCCCACATCCACTGCCCTACCTTGCACCTCCTTTACAACCTCATCCATGTATATATTAAACAGCCATGGAGACATCACACAACCCTGTTTCAGTCCTACACTGAGATCAAAGAACTCACTCAGCTCACCATCCACTCGCACCGTAGCCCTAGCTCCTTCGTACATACTCTTCACAGCACTCAACAATTTCCCCTCCACTCTATATATTCTTAATACCTTCCACATACCTGGCCTATCTATTCTGTCATAAGCTTTCTCCAAGTCCATGAAGGCAGCATACACTTTCTTTCCCTTCTCTAGATACTTCTCCACTAAACATCTGATCTACACACCCTTTTTCCTTCCTAAATACCCCTTGTTCTTCTCCAACTAGCTCCTCTGTCATATGCCTAACCCTATCAATGAGTATTCTACCATATATTTTACCAGTCACACTAAGAAGGCAAATACCCCTATGGATACCACATACTTCTCTCTCCCCTTTTCCTTTGTATAAAGGAACAATTATACCTGATTTCCAGTCCTCTGGAACCCTTCCCTCTTCCCAAGCCAATCTACACAACTTCCATATCCACTCCACAACAATCTCACCCCCATACCTCAGCATTTCACCACACACTCCGTCAATTCCTGGGGCCTTTCCCAACTTGATCTTCTTCATTGCTTCCACTACTTCCACCCTACTGATCTCTTCCTCCCTCCTCTCATCTCTTCTTCTCCCAGCCATTCCCCAACCACTTATACTCGCACTGCTCTCACTCTCTACATTCAACAAATCCTCAAAGTGCTCCTTCCATCTCCTCAATTTCTCTCTCTTCTCTACCAACAATCTATTATTCATTTCTTTCACTCCCCTACTATTTCCCCTTTCACACTGCCTTACTTTCTTTACCTCCTTCCAAAACAGTTTCTTACTCTCCCTCCATTTCACACTCAGATTCCTCCCAAACTCTTCATCCACTTTCTTCTTACTCTCCTTCACCAGTTTCTTCACCTCCCTTCTCCTGCTCACATATACCTCTCTCTTCTCTCTCTCATCTTCTCCCCTACCTCTACTCACCAACCATGCACTATATGTCTTCTTCTTTTGTTCCACAGCTCGTTTCACCTCATCATTCCACCATGCTGTCCCTTGCATCTCCTCCTCACTCCACAAACCACCTCACACGCAGCGCCTATCTCTTCCGTGAATATCTTACATACATCTTCCACCCCTTCCATCTGCTCTAGCTCATACTTTCCCATTCTTTCTTCCACTATGCTCTTATACTCTGCCATTTTCTCACTATCTTGCAAATTCTCCACTCTTCTCACAGAAGCTGTTTCCTCCTGTCTCCCCTTTCGTCTCCTCAACCATTTTCTTTGCAGCTTTACCTTGGCCATCACTAAGTGATGGTCCGAGACTCCATTTCCCCACCCTCTCCACACTCTTGCATCCAACACTTGTCTTCTCATTCACTCATCCACACACACATAGTCTATCATTGCCTTTCGTTCAACAAGCTGACCATCCATCCTCCTCATTACTCTCCATGTATACCGGTGGATCACCTTGTGCCTAAAGTAGGTGTTGGCTATTGCCGACCCCTTACCTGCACAGATGTCCACCAAAGCACTACCATTCCCATCTACTTCAGCTGGCACACCCCACTGACCAACCACTCCATCCACTCGTACATTCCCAACTTTGCCATTCATGTCTCCAATCAAAAGCGCACTCTCGCTCCTCTCAAATTTGTCCATACATGCTTCTACTCTCGCCCAAAACTCATCTTTCACTCTTGCCATTCAGTCCTCTGTCGGAGCATCCACACAAACAATCGCCCACTCTTGTATAACTACTTTCATCCTCACACATACAATCCTTGCACCCACTGTTCCATACTCTTTTATATTCTCCTTCCACTTCTTGCTTATAATCAGACATACTCCCTCTCTTGCCCTCTCATTCTCATTAACTCCCGCACATATACCTAAACCATATTCCCATTCTCTCACCCTTTCACCTTTCCATTTAGTTTCAGTCAGTCCACATATATCCACTCTTGCATCCTCAAGCACCTGAACAATCTCTCTCTCTTTCACTTCATCATTACTCCTCTCACATTCCAAGTTCCCACCCGAAGAATGTCCTTTGTCCATTCCTTAGTCGTCAACATATGGTCCGTCCGGGTCCGAGGCGCTTTATTCGCTTGTTTAGTTAGTTCTTTTTACGGGGTGGGGCACTAACCCACCACCAACCCTTTTAGTCGCCTCGTACGACAAGCAGGGATACTGGGGGAGTATTCTTGAAACCCCTAAACCCCCAGGCAAAAACATGTGGCCTACCATTGATACATATTATATAGATTTATAATATTTAAAATGATACCTATTTAAGATATGTATGAAAATGAGAGTAAAAATGAACTGGGGCTTTCTTTTAAAGGCTATTTATACAATAGCAATGTTTTTTCCATTACTTTAAGCTGAAAGTAACACACTGTTACGAAATAATAACGAAGTAAGAATTAGTCTGAAAGAGAGAGTAAGGGAGAGAGCGGGAGTTAGAGACGGGGATAGCTAGAGGTGTGTGTGTGTGTGTGTGTGTGTGTGTGTGTGTTAGCATTGCCTACATCTAGCTGACATCCTTATTTATCTTTACTTAATTTAAATGATCGATAATTAACTAGCAAATTCCTATCTAATTATTGCACATTACCAATTAATAATAATTAATAAATTACTGATGTAATGTACAACAAACATCATTAACTGACAGAATTGATGAAAGTATTATTTTTCATCGTTAATAAATACAACCAAACCGTCGACATATCTGTATGTACTCACAGACTCCGGACCTGTATTCGTCGCGTGAGTAGCGAGGTGCGCGGTAGCATGTGAGTACGGCCAAAAAAGTAGCGGTGCTCTCAGTTCTGCTACTGGCTAAAAAAAGGTAATGGCGTTACCACCATCGCTATTAAAATAGTAGCAGCGCTATTCCCAGCTTTGCTGTGTGTGTGTGTGTGTCAGTCATGGCAAGGAAGGATGGGGTCAGGTGAAAACACTGACAAGGAGGTGTGGTGATGATTGCAGTTCAGGGAAGGATAGGGGATAAGTGGAGGAGTGGAGACAATAATGGGCTTTAACCTAGGTGGAAAGAATGTGTGTGTGTGTGTGTGTGTGTGTGTGTGTGTGTGTGTGTGTGTGTGTGTGTGTGTGTGTGAGAGAGAGAGAGAGAGAGAGAGAGAGAGAGAGAGAGAGAGAGAGAGAGAGAGAGGATAGCACAAAAGTAGGCATGGAGTATAAAGGAGACGGGATAGAGGGAAAGAACTTTAGTAATTATGGTATGGATTAGGGCTGGGATGGATGGATGGATGGATGGAGAGAGAGAGAGAGAGAGAGAGAGAGAGAGAGAGAGAGAGAGAGAGAGAGAGAGAGAGAGAGAGAGAGAGAGAGAGAGAGAGAGAGAGAGAGAGGATTGCACAGAAGAAGGTATGGAGTATAAAGGAGACAGGGTAGAGGGAAAGAACTTTGTGTCCTTAGTAATTATGGTATGGATTAGGGTTGCCAGAGAGAGAGAGAGAGAGAGAGAGAGAGAGAGAGAGAGAGAGAGAGAGAGAGAGAGAGAGAGAGAGAGAGAGAGAGAGAGAGAGAGTATAAAAATTACATGGGCTTACGAAAAAAAAAAAAAAAACTTATGAAAGAATTTAAGAACCAATTATTTTCATAAGTTGGGGACAGCCTATATAAATGAAAATGTATTAAATGTTCGTTTACAAAGATATTTCAAAGCAATGAAAACTAATCTCAAGAAATCAGCACAATGTATGATTCTAGTCATGATCTTTCATTGCTCAACTTGATTACTAAGTTATGAAAAGAATGTAAGCCCAATAAAAAGTGTTCCCAATTCAATAACCAGTTTATGGAGATAAGCATGCTGATTAAACAATATATGTGAAGCACAACAGCATAACAATCTGCACAACTGAGTCATTCCCAGGCTTGAGAAGGACTGTCATGTACAGATCTGTCACATATGGAGACAAAAAATGTCTCTCAAATCCACTGTGCATGACTTCTGACCTATTATGTAAAGCCTGAGTGAGGTCTAACCCCAGCCAATGGTTCAAATCTGGCATGTAGTGACACTATGGCGGAAAAAAAAAAAAAAAATCAGAAGGGCATAATGCAACAACAGCCTCTGAGGGGTGCCCTACTACTTCTACTGCCCAGTGGAGGCGTAGTGGAGCTGAATGCCAGCCCCAATGCCAACTACTCAACCTCAGACACCCCTTCATTGCCAAGCCAGACATCACTGTCTGTGAAGGTGAGTAAACAATTTGTTGCATAATGCCCTTCTAATGTCACTGATTTATGTCTGTTCTTCATCTCAATACAGACATAAGGTATATCTTTGGAAAACATATTAGTAAGCATGTTTGACCATACAAAGGTTTTATGGGGGGGAAGTAATGGTCAGGTTGTAGATAAGGTTAAAGTATTGTAAGACATTACCTCCTATATTATGGGTTCCAAGTGCACAAATACAAAACTACTGTTGTTGTGTTTAACCACTATCTGTCTTGCAGAGCAGAACCATTGAGCAAAGGTATGCAACTCCTGTGGTGACATCCAACAGGTTTAGTACAGTACATACACAATGTAGAATTTTTTTTTTTCCAAGGAAGAAGGAAGCAAGGACAAGAAACCCACTAATTGTTCCCTCAAAAAAAAAAAAAAAAAAAAAAAAAAAATCAAGATAAGAGAGAGCCAAATTCAAGATCCATGCCTGGACACATTGCGCTTGACAGACTGGAGCTCATAGGCAGTAGGAAAATTACAGACAGAGGGAGACAGTTCCAGAGTTGACCTGTTGCTGGGAGTAATGGTTAACTCTAGCATTAGAATGCTGGAGAGAAAAGGGATGAGAGTTTGTTGCTAGATGGGTGCTATGCATCTGCCATGGTGGTGGAGGGATGCAAAATGATAGTTCAGATAAGCAGTGGCCACTGAAGTAGTGATAGAAAAGAGATAAGATGCAACAGTGCAGTGAAGAGACAGGTTTAAGGAAGCCAGTAAAAGGAGGAGCGTTAATGAGATGAAAAGCCTTTGACTCCATCTTGTTGAGAAGAGCTATACAGTATGCGGGAAGCCTCCCCACACAAGAGTTGTACTCTACAAAGGGTGAATAAAACCCAGGTATAAAGTCAACAAAGGTGCGGGGTAAAGGAGGCACAGAGTCAGCTTAGCACACTTAGTCTCTTGGAAGCAGATTTTATAAGAGAGGTAATAAGATCTTTCCATGATACATCCCAAGAGACTGAAAACCCAAGTATGTCCAAAGATGTTGCAGGATTGAGTTGGATATTGTTAAAAATTGGGGGGTACTCCTGCGGAACATTCTGTCAGGTTGATAGATGAAAGAACTGAGTTTCTGATGCATTAAAAACAACCAGATTACTTTTATCCCAATCAGATATATGAGCCAAGTCAGATATTAGGGGTGCCATAGCCTTATCCCTTGTTTGTTGAAGTAAGTGCTGAGATGGATACTGCAGGAAGCAATGATGAAGGGTAGATATGGTTTGATGTATAGCTTAGGTAACTGATGAATAAAAAGAAGAGAGTTGGTGGTTGGACAGAGCCCTGAGGAACACCACTACTGATAGCACTAAGAACGGTGGCCATCTACAACAGCAGCTATAGAACAACCAGCAAGAAAGCTAGAGATGAAGGCACAGAAGGGCAGAAACCATAAGGGGGCCGTATGGAAATTAAAGATTTATGCCAGACTCGATCGAAAGCCTTTGAGACATCAAGTGCAATAGCAACTCTTTTTTCAAAGGCAAGAAAAGGAGGATGACCAAGAGTCTGAAAAGAACGTGAGAAGGTCGCCAATGGAGCGTCCTTGGTGGAACCCACACTGACGACAAGAAAGTAGGTTGTGATAGGGAAGATGCTCTAAAATTCTGTTGTAGAGAATAGACTCTAAAACTTTTGAAACACAGGATGTTAAAGCAACTGGATGGGAATGATCACCCCTCCCTGGGACAGGCTGAATGACAGTAAACTTTCAGCAAGGAGGAAAGGTGCAAGCTGACAGACAAAGATGAAAGAGTTTACCTAGGCGGGGTGTAAGCACAGAAGCACAGTTCTTGAGGACAACAGGAGGGACCCCATCAGGCCCACATGCCTTGTTAGTATTGAGGCCAGTGATGGCAGGAAATGCATAAAATGAAAAAATTTTAATGTCAGCCATGAGAAGAGGGAGGAAGTGACGGTGGAACAGCCCTGGAATAATCTAAGGTGGAATAGGAGGAGAAAGTCTGAGTGAAGAGATATGTTTTATCAGTAGAAGAAATGGCTGCAAAGCCATCAGTATGGAAAACAGGAGTGAAGGATGATGAGGTAAAGTTGTTAGAAAGGTTTTTGGCAAGGTGTCAGAAAGGGTGGGAAGATTTTGAGCTGGAGAGTTCAGAGCATTTAGTAAGAATGAAATAATTTTCAGCAGAGCAAAGAATAGACTTAGCACAATTCCTGGCAGAAATATAAAAGAGATGAGATTCAGGGGTAGGGTGGCTCTGGTACCTTTTGTGGGCCATCTCCTTGGTGTAGACTTAATTTGAATGTGTGATTAAAACATGGTTGTTTGGCATTAGTCACAGAATTTGAGAAAGGAATGTATGCTTCCATGCCCAAGAGAATAACCTTCATAATGTGCAAGACGCACCCAGATGGCTCTCGGCCATTGAAAGAAATAATCATTTCAGGGAAAAATCAAAGAAGTACTGCCTGCAGGCCTCCCAATCAGCAGCTCCAAAGAGCCACAACTGTCTCTTCTTGGGAGGGTTCACAGGCCTTACTGGAATGGTAGGGCAGGTTAAGGTGACTAGGTTGTGATCACAGGAGCCCAGCAGAGAGGAAAGATTAACGGTGTAAGGAAGAGGTCAAGTATGTTGGAACTCTCTCCAAGGCAGTCAGGGATACAGGTAAGATGCTGTACAAGCTGCTCTAGATCATTAAGGATAGAAAAGATGTAAACATGTTCACCAGGTGGATTAGTGAAAGCAGAGGAGAACCAAAAGGCGTGGTGAACAATGAAATCTCCGAGAATGGATATTTCAGAGAAAGGAGAAACTGACAGGATGCGTTCCATCGCAGAAGTAATATAATTGAAGAATTCTTTAGTCAGTGGAATCAAGGGATAAGGAAACAGCACAGATATATTTAGTCAAAGAATGACTGAAAAGCTAAACACAGAGAATGCAAAAGTCAGAAGATTCAAGTTCAGGAACACAAGAGCAAGACAGGCTGTTGCATACATATACACAACAGCCGCCTTTGGCTTCGGAATGAGTAGAGCAAAACGGGCAATTTCACAGTGAACGATGGTTTTTGCTAAATACAAACCACCACATATGGAATACTGACATCTTCATTGCTTTATCAATACATTCAGCCCTTCTGCTAAGGATATCTATAATAATTTTTGTATTAAAAAAAAAAAAAAAAAAAAAAAAAAAAAGTGTCTGTGAAATTACCCCTGCCCAATGGGGTAATTTCGCTTTGATCTAATTGTTCTACTTACTGTTACAATATTTACTGGACTACAAATGTGGGCGATTGTGTGCGTGTGTCTGCGCCAACGCAAGATCATGCAAGCCGAGTGAAAGAAGAGTTCTGGAAAAATGTGGAAGCATGCACAGAAAAGTTTGAAAGGAATGAGAGTATTTTTGATTGGATATATGAATGGAAAAGTGGGGAATGTGAAGATGGATAAAGTAGTTGGTGAGTGGGGTGTGCCAGCAAAAGTGGAAGAGAATGGCAGTGCTCTAGTGGACATTTGTGCCAAGAGGGAGTTGGTGATAGCCAATACCCTCTTCAGACATAAAACGATCCACAAGTATACGTGGCGAGTGATGAGAATGGTAGGTGGTGAACTGAATGAACGGAAGGCAATGAATCATTATGTGTGTGTGGATGACAGAATGAGAAGATGTGTACTGTAATGGATGCAAGAGCACACAGAAGTTGGGGGAGTGGATTTACTGACCACCACTTGGTGGTGGTGAAAGTCATGGTTGAAATGAAGTGGAAGAATAGAAGAAGGGAAGGACAGGAGGAAATAGTTCTTACAAGGAGGGTGGGAAGGTTACAGGAGGATGGAAAAAAAAGGCAGAATATAACAGAGAAGTGGAGTGATGAGGTAAATATGATTTCGAGCAGATAGGGGACGTGAAAGGTGTGTACAAGATATTCACAGAAGAGATCTGTGCGGCATGTGATGTGGTGTGTGTACTGTACAGTGTGTGTGTGTATAATATATATATATATATATATATATATATATATATATATATATATATATACTGTATATATATATACAGTATATAAGAATAAAATTAGAATGATATACCACAGCTGTAGGTAAATTTAAATTTGTAACTTGTAATACCCTTAATCAGCACGATACCACATGCACGTATTGTCCTACCTGTGACAAAGATACCGGAACTGTCCCAGTTTCCACCTGAAGGATCGCTCGTACACCATAGGGACACCATACTGCCCTCGACTGCTAAGAATGTACAGATTAAGAGTCTGATTATGAAATTCATATTCACCACTTAAGAAATATCCCTATTACAAAAATTCTTACTTAATGGCATACATCTACAATGACAAATTTTTGGCACACCCCAACTTCTAAAAAAAATAACAACGGATAAATCTGACATTTATGTGGAAAAATCACCAATATGCCTAATTTACTGGTTTCTTTTATTTACTTAAAAGTGAAAAAGAAAATCTCAATAAATCTATACTTCTACAGTTTTCAAAATGTACTGCACCCCATGATTTAATCAGGTTATAATCAAATCAGTGCAGTTCCCTACATAGACTTAAAACTATGCTGCACACTGTACAATGCCACCATGGTCATATCCAATATCAGATACTAGGGTTATAGAAGAATAACTCTTACATTTGCTCAGCACCCGGTCGAGGGTCCTGGAAGGTTGTCTTCTTGGTATTGTGGTCAACAAAGTATGGACGGCCATCCTCTGTCAGACGCATCTCCCAGCCAGCAGGCAGGGCCTCCTCATCTAGTATCATCCTAAAAGTAAAATACAACACAGCTCTGAAAGAAGCATATTTATCATCATCTAAGAAGCATATTCACACACTATTAATACTTTACAATAAGTTATCATCATCCAAACCTATTTCCCACTAATAAATGGAGTGAGTTAACTATTAAAAAATATAACCATCCATCCATCCATCATCTACTCTTGTGTTGCCCCATGAGGAGTGTAGGAGCCTGGGGCTGGGCAAGTTCGTAACGAGTATGAGAACTATTAACAGTGCTAAAGTATAAGAAGTATCAATGAAGTGCCCAGAGAACTGGGCCTTCAATCAATTCATGAATTATTCAAGATTTGGTAAATCTCATTCCTACTCCACAGGAATACATGTTCCACTAACCAAATGTGCCTCACATGTCTACTTCACCCTCACATAATCTCTATTAGATAACAATCCTATTATATGTGTCGATCCTAATGACTGCTTGAAAAGTATGATTCTAAATGTGTATAAAGAGTGGCATGATGCCTTGGAAGGTAGAAAAAAAAGTGACATAAAGTTTTTGGACCAGATAATGAAGGTAATGGAGACAATCCTGGATGGAACAATAGGGGAAAGAGCAAATACTGATGAGATGAAGCTTGAGGTATGCCTGGCAAAGAGACGACTGATGCAATCGTCATTGTCTGACATCTTCAGAAGTTTACAGGAAGGAAGTGAGAGTTGTACTGTATTTTGGTATTGTTAATTTGAGATTCCTGAAGAACGCATTGTAGCCGACTGCTGAACGAGGAGTTTGACTGGAACAGGGATGGTCTGGTGTTAGAAAATCCAGTGTTTGGCCCCTGGCCTTTATTTAACAGTGTTACTGTAAGCAGGACAATAGGCATGATGCAGTTGGGAAGGTTGCAGGTGTGTCTGGGCTGGCTGCTGAAATGGACTAAAAAAAATATAGGAGTGGGGTTGGTTACTGGTTTGATAAATAAGATTATATAAGTGTGTGTTGTCTCAGATTACTGGCTGAAGAACATGAATGTACATGCGTATAAGGGGAAGGGTGATGTCCTGGAAAGAGGGAATTATAGAGGCATAAAACTTTTAGACCAGATAATGAAGGTAATCGAGAGTTCTATAAGGTCGGATTAGAGAAAGAGTGAATACTGATGAGATGCAGTTTGGCTTTACGCCAGGCCAAGGAACCACTGATGCCACATTCATTGTTTGACAGCTACAGGAAAAATATAGTCATGCATCGCTTAACGTCCTTCCACACAACGTCCGGGGACCCATAAGAATATAACAAGCGGGAAAAAAAAATGAAGAACAGGACACAGCGAGTGTATGCGAGCACAAAGCAGTGTTGTTGTGTGATGGCCAGCCAGCATCCCAACGCAAAGTGATTACGTTGCTGGCCATACAATACGCAGCACAGTAATCCCTCCAAGATCCAACATAACAGAGGCAAAGGCATGTCTGGGACTTGGTTTTGTCGGGGACTTGGGAAAAATGCCCCTGGACAGGTACTTATAGACCCCAAACCAACCTAACTTTGAATGTCACTTAAATAACTCCCTACTGGACATTCACAGCATCTATTTAAGAACCTATGCACACATATAAGAGACAGAAACCATGAAATAAATGAAAAGGAACTAGAGAATGAGAAATCAGAAGTGAGTATGAAAAAGATTTAGCAGTGTACGGGGTACTTTCGACACGTCCATGGCCGTCACGAAGATTAACCCACCTCCTCACAGGCTCTGGTGGGGGTGAAGGTGCACTTGAAGCATGTACAGTAATCCAGTGTTGTGCTGCACTTAATCCTTTGCACTGTGAACTATCACTGTTTAACACATCACATTCTGTTCTTAGTTGCACCACACCAGTTGCACTCTGCACTTAATTCTTTGCACTCTGAATTCTAATTTCTTAACACTGCACAACACTGTAAATTCCCATGTGGTCTTGTGGCGAGGTATTGCAGTTTATTCACAATTTGTTCACAAAAACGAGTACTTGGGCAGCCATGGTGATGAGTGTGCAGTCACAACAGTAGGTATGCAGGAACTGGGGAGGATGAAGGGGTGCTCTAGCAGACGTCAGAGGACCTACGCGCCAAAACACAGCAAATTTAGAGTAGGGATGAACACATATTAGTTTTATCTTTTTTTTCATTAATACGTTTTTTGGCCATTTTTGGTGTTCGAGGACTCAAGCCCAAAATGTCCAGGACTTGAGCGGTCTGGGTCTGGGACTTGGGCATCTGGGTCATAAAGGGATTACTGTACTACCTTTACAGATACACTGTAATACTGTTCATACGTCATATTTCCTTTATCCCTACTTACATAAAACCAGTAAAAAAATATACCAAAAAGCAGTAAAAAAAACTGCTAACAAGCAATAAAGGGTTTATCATATAACAGTGACATCAACACCAGCCGCTGGTAGCTGTGTACTGTTGCTTGTTTACTGTCGCTTTATCCTTGCATTAGGTTTACATAACAATCTACGTTACTGAAGAGTTCATCATGGTTCCCAAACGTAGCAGTATGAGTCCAAGCGATTTTTAAGCCTTCCTCTTCCTTCTATCTGTGGATGACTCTACAGTGAGTGACATGCCAAATAGTTTCCTCTACACCAGGAAACCATTTACTATGCTAAGTGGTAATCATATAACCAAACTAAGGTGCCTGGTGGTTTAGTGGGTAATTAAGGTACTCCTGCCAAATTGAGCTTGTGTGGGTTTATGTGGCTAGGGTTTACTGCTCACGTAATGACACTCAGGGATAAGTGACACTGGTCACTCTCATCTTGAATGTCAGGATCAACTTGCCTAGCCCTGGGCTCCTACACTCCTCATGGGGCAACACAGAATTAGATGATGATGATGATTATTGTCTTAATTTGGGCTCTTTATACTGTACTGTACCTGAAAAGTAATACTGTATACAGTTCAGTATATACGATATACTGTACTTGTATATATAATACAGGATACAGCGTACAGTGCATAAGTTACAGTGGTCGCTTAACGTCCAGATCACTTAACGTCCTATTTTGCTGAACGTATCATGGACGCTAAGCAAAGCACGACTGTTTATAGGAAAGAAAAGTGACCTGTACTTTGTTTTTGTTGATTTGGAGAGGGTCTTTGACTCCCAAGGTGAAGTGGTGAAGTGGGCAATGAGAAAGCTTGGGACCAAGAAGAGGCTGGTTAGAGTGCACAGCCATGCTCCACTTGGCATCCATGATATGTTCTGAAAAACAGGAGGTTAAGGGACCACCTTAACTTATGCACAGTATACTCAGAGGTGAGCGAGTGGTACTTTTAAAAAGTAACGGCAGTGGTGATAAAGATAATGTACTGGTCGAAAATGGTACTGGCGGTAGTGATAGCGTTACACATTTTGAAAGGTACCGGAGGTAGTGACATTGGTACTTCCTAAGGGTACATTTTCTTTTTTTACTAACTATTTGACTCTTCCCTTCACCACACCTACTTAGGTGTGTGTGTGTGTGTGTGTGTGTGTGTGTGTGTGTATTTGTTCCCATTATATCTCATGAATGGGTTGAGCTATCAACATGAAACCATCAGGGTAACAAGACATGGCCAAAATCTTGGACAACTTCGAAAATGGGAAATCGGGGTCAAGGCCAAGGTCACCAAAATGGCTGCCAAAGGTCAACTAGTTTTTAACACCTGCCTTTAGCACCATTATGTATTATGAATGGCTTGAGCTATCAACATGAAACCTATAGGGTCTCAAGATATACCCAGTAACTTTTTTTTTTTTTTTTGGGTGGGGTGGGGGTGGGGGTGGGGGGTGGTGGGGCACTGCAGGGCATGGACCTGCAGTGGTGACTGCTTGTCTGTCATTGTTAGGTCTGCTTGACCATGGTAAATGTGTGGTTTATAGGTAGGTCTGCTTCACCAGACAGAGTAGTGTAAAACACCAGTAATAAGTGTTGTACGATGTACTGTAGTGGCCATTTACAATGGCTTTCAAAGTTAGAGTATGTACAAAGAAGGGCCACAGGAGAAGTCCATTATCCAGACATGCCTCTAGCTATATTACATTGGATAACTGAGGGATACACTGCATTATAATTATTATTATTATTAATATTATTATTGTTCTTGTTATTATTATAACTATTACTGGTTGCAGCAGTAGTGGTGATGGTGGTGCCTAGCCTTAGTGATGAGTCATCCGAAACAGTGGTCTGAACATGTTTCAACTAGTCTGGGCATATGATGATGTTCAGCAATTCACTGATCATGGGTGGCATCCAGCAGAGTTCACTGTTGCTGTCAGACACTTTTTCTAAAATCTGAAAATTTCCACAAAAAGGTACCGATTATTGCTACTGCCAAGGAAATGGATAAGAAAGTACTGGTGGTACCAGTAATGTTACTAACCAAATAAAGGACTGCCAGCATTGATGGGAGTGCTTAAAAAGGCACTGCCAGTAGTACTGCCGGTACTGCCCACCTCTGTGTATATTGTAGTTACATTTTACTACCGGTACTATATATATATATATATATATATATATATATATGTATATGTATATATATATATATATATATATATATATATATATATATATATATATATGTATATATATATATATATATACAAGTATATATATATATATATATATATATATATATATATATATCATCATCATCATCATCATCATCATCATCAGCCATTTGAGTATCCACTGCAGGACAGGCCTATCCCAACCGAAGTCGCGACGATACAGCCATTGTATCTCTACCAAGTGGCTTAGGCTGTCTGGTAGAGATTGTATGTAGGGTGATAAGTGCTTGTAAGTGTAATTGTAGTGTTGGAGTGGCTTTGGATGTGTGTGTAATCTGTGAACCAAGTGTAATCGGCCCGCGCAAGCCGACTGGGTGCAAGCATACACTATAGTAAGCAACACTGGTTCAACCACAGCACCCCTTGTGTCCACCAATGCAGTAAGTGGCCGGGTGAACACTCCCAAAGTTTATTACCCTGGTGGGGTGCAAACCCTGGTTCACCTGTGTACGAAACGCACACTCTACCACTGTACCTCAGAGGCTCCATATTTATATATATATATATATATATATATATATATATATATATATATATATATCATCATCATCCAGACCTCCTTTCCCGGGTGGGGTGAGGAGTAGCAGTGTCCAGACAGCCCAAATTTGCCCAATCCAATGGGCCACACTTCCATTCACTCATCATTCGAGCCCCCGGAATCCTGGCTCTATCGGATACGCCAAAAACATTCACCACATTCTGTAGCTTCACATAAATGTATACGACTGAGTCACTCCGGATGCTGCCACGTTAACCCGCCGCATCCTGAATGATTTTTCACCACTGATCCCCCCAATCCTTGCAGATTTTCTTTTTTTTGGGGGGGGGGTTAAAACCTCCACTTTTTATGAGAAACATTGGAAAATGCCCATAAAAGTGCTCAGCTGGGCTTATAATTGCGTTATACAGGTGTCCCTTTGAATATCTGGTACCGTCTTCTGTGGGCTGTGCTCCTGAGAAAACGATTTCTATGGGAGGAGTGACTATTCCATACCACTCATAAAAGGTTAGATATTTATTTATTTGGTACAAATTTATATGTATTACAGGAGTATATTGGTTTTCAGACAATAATATAGGCGATATATGCGTTGTTTCACTCGCCAAACACATTAACATACCTCCCCTTCCTTTCCGATGTTACTGCCTCATCTCTTTTGCTTCTTTCTTCCTTTGTCCTCCACCTTGGGGTTAGGCGGAGCTAGGCAGTATCCCTGACTGACGAGGGGTATAGGAAGGTCTCCCACATATGCCCACCAAAAATCACTTGCACAACTCAAAAAATGTCCAAATGATGGACCTCGCAATTGTAAAACATATGGATACGTCGTCGGGTGTCACTGTGACAAAACATAGGAACGTATCCTCGGGTTAAAAAGGGGTGCCAAATCCCTAATCATGCACTTCTCCTCACAACATTTATCCAGGTATATCTGAGTGAATTTGAAGGGGGAAGGAGGCGAGGTAGGCCAAGGAGAAGGTGGAGAGATATGGTGGATGAGTGTGTAAGGAAGAGAGGTTTGGAAGTCGGAGAGGCTAGGGAACTGACAAGAGATCGAGCTGGCTGAAAATATATATATATATATATATATATATTTTTTGTACAATACAGTACACTACAGTATAAAAAGCCCAAATTAAGACAACAATGCATAGCCTGTTCTTCAGATTTTTGTTTTTATTTCTATTATATTCTTATGGGTCCCCGGATGTTAACGGACGGACGTTGTGTGGTTGGGCGTTAAGCAGCGCATGACTGTATGTGGGTACTCGCATCCAGGTGAAAGTGAATGGAGATTTGAATGATGAGTCTTCCATGAATGTTGGTGTGCATCAGGGGTGAGTCCTGATCCCCTTATTGCTCATTATGGTGCCTGAAGCCCTCTCATGTGACTTCAGAAATGGACTCCTGAGGCAGATATTGTATGTCGATGATTTGGTATTGAGTGCAGAGAACAAAAGGGAGGTGGAGGAATGGTCTATGAAGTGGAGAGATGGTATGGGGCACAAGAACTTAGGAGTAAATGCAGATAAAACAGAAGTGATTGTCTAGGGCTGGAGACAGTACTGTCAGAGAAGAGTGAGAGTGGCCAGGTGCAGTTTGCCATAAGGGTGTGGGGCTAATTGATTCTTGTGAAGTGTTTGTGTTAAGTGGGTGCATAAGAGGTGTAGCGGTATTAAAGGTGGACTGCGAGATAATGCCAATTTCACGTGTGCGGTGAGTTGGGAAGAGCACGTGGAGATTGCCAGGCATGAAAGGACTGATCTTGCTGGTGAGTGTCTAGAGTGTGAGGAGGAGTTTTGTTACTTGGAAAACATGTAATGTGCTGGAGGTGGGGTGGGAGCTAGCTCTGTGACTAGAGCAAGGAGTGGCTGGAAATTCATGGAGCTGTTGCCTCTCCTGACATTACAAGGACTCTCCCTCCGTGTGAAGGGATATTCGTATGCAGCAAGAGTTAGGAGGGCATTGTGGTATGGTAGTGAAACCTGGGCAGTAAAGGAAGAGCATATTCATTGGCTCATATGTAAAGAAATGACACTGATTAGATGGATGTGTACAGTAGCGTGACCTTGAATGCGAGGCCTGGAGGGGGGAGGGGGAGGCTAGGATTTTTTTTGTCATCCAAGGAAGAAGAAACCAAAGGCTGAACCCACAAAACAATTCCTTCCAAGAAAATAACAAAAACAATACAAAAGACAGCCAAATTCAAGATCCGTTCATTTCGAGATGCCTGGATACACAGCGTTTGAAAGACTGGAGATCACAGGAAGTACCGGCAGGAAATACTGACAGAGGGAGACAGTTCCAGAGTTGACCTGTTGCATAAATGAAGGACTGGGAGTAATGGTTAACTCTTGCATTAGAGAGTTGGACAGAAAAGGGATGAGAATTTGATGTTAGACGGGTGCTACGTGCCCGTTGTAGAGGTGGAGAGATGTAAGCAGACAGTTCAGAGGTGCAGTGACCATTAAAGTAGTGATAGAAAAGAGATAAAGAGGCAACAGTGCGACAAAGAGACAGAGGTTGAAGGGAGCCAGTAAGAGGAGGAGAGCTGATGAGATGAAAAGCCTTTGACTTCACCCTGTTAAGAAGAGCTGTATGTGGGGAGCCTTCCCACATATGAAAGTTGTACTCTAAACAGAGGCAAATAAAACCTATGTATAAAGCCAACAACTGTGCAGGGGTAAAGAAGGCATGGAGTAGGCTTAGCACACCTAATCTCTTAGAAGCAGATTTTACAAGAGATGCAACATAATCTTTCCATGATAAATCCTGAGTGAATGAAACCCCAAGCATATTCATGGATCATGCAGGATTGAGCTGGATATTATTAAACATTAGTGGGTACTCCTGTGGAAGATTCTGATGGGATGATAGGGAGTATTTGATGCATTAAAGACAACAAGATTAATTTTACCCCAAGTCAGAGATTAGGTGTGCCAGAGCCTCATCCTTTGCTTATTGAAGTAACTGCTGAGATGGACATTGCAGAAACCGAATGGAAAGGTCAAGGGTGGAATCAACAGCGTACGAGTGGACAGAGTTAGATGTACAGCTTAGAAGATCATTGATGAATAAAAGAAAAAGGGTTGGTGATAGGACAGAGCCCTGAGGAACACAAATGTTGACAGATCTAGGAGAAGAACGATGGCCGTCTACAACAGCAGCTATAGAACAACCAAAAAGGAAGCTATAGATAAAGGCACAGGTAGAAGGATAGAAACCATAAGAGGGCAGTTTGGAAAATAAAGAATTATGCCAGACTCGATCGAAAGCCTTTGAGATGTCAAATGCAATGGCAAAGCTTTCACCAAAGTCCCGAAACGAGAATGACCACGAATCTGAAAGGTAGGTGAGAAGATC
This sequence comes from Coenobita brevimanus, assembly GCF_032717465.1. NCBI lineage: Eukaryota > Metazoa > Arthropoda > Malacostraca > Decapoda > Coenobitidae > Coenobita > Coenobita brevimanus. The sequence continues at coordinate 40,040,029 of NC_137046.1, forward strand.
ACCTGTGGAGCATCCCTGATGGAACCCATACTGATGATCAGAAAGAAGATTGTGATAGGAAAGATGATTTAAAATTTTTCTGTTAAGAATTGACTCGAAAACATTTCAGCACAGGATGTTAAAGTAATTGGACGATAGTTAGAGGGTTGGGAATGGTCACCCTTCTTTGGGACTGGCTGAATAAAAGCAAACTTCCAGCAAGAAGGAAAGGTACAAGATGAAAGACAAAGGCGAAAGAGTTTACCTAGGCAGGGTGTAAGCACAGAAGCACAGTTCTTGAGGATAACTGGAGGGACTCCATCAGGCCTATATGCCTTGTTAATATTAAAGCCAGTGATGGCAGAAAATACATCAGCTGAAGAAATTTTAATGTCAACCATGAGGAAGTCAGAGGAGGAAGTGATGGAGGAACAGCAACAGAATCATCTAAGGTGGAATTGGAGGAAAAAGTCTCAGTGAAGATATCTGCTTTATCAGTAGAAGAAGTAGCTACAGAGTCATCATAGTAGCAATGAGGAGGGAAGGATGATGAGGTAAAGTTGTTAGAAAGGTTTTTGGCAGGGTGCCAGAAGGAGCAGGAAGAATTCGAATTGGAGAGTTGAGAGCAATTATTACGGATGAAATTATTTTTAGCAGAGCGAAAAACAGACTTACCATGATCCCAGGCAGAGTCATAAAAAAGATGTGATTCAGGGGTGGGTTGGCTCCAATACCTTTCATAGGCCCTCTCATTGTTGCAGAGAGCATTAGAACAAGCATGATTAAACCAAGGCTTTCTTGCACTAGTCAAAGGATATCAGAAAGGAATGTATGCATCTGTGCCCGACAGAATAACCTCCGTAATGTGCAAGGCACACTCAGATGGCTCCCGGCCATGGAAGCAATAATCATTCCAGGGAAAATCGAAGAAGTACTGCCTGAGGGCTCCAAAGTGCCACAGACAACATTTCTTTGGAGGGTCCACAGGCCGTATCGGAGCAATAGGACAGATTAAGAAAATAAGGTTGTGATCGGAGAAGCCGAACAGAGAGAAAAGATTAACAATGTAAGCAGAATGATTAGTTGTAAGGAAGGGGTAAGGTATGTTGGAGCTCTCTCCAAGGCGGTCAGGAATACGGGTAGTGCTGTACAAGCTGCTCTAGGTCATTATGGATAGAAAAGATGTAGGCTTGTTCACCAGGTGGATCAGTGAAAGGACAGGAGAGCCAAAGGTGGTGGTGAACATTGAAATCTCCTAGAATGGAGATTTCAGAGAAAGGAGAAATGGATAGTGTGTGTTCCATCGTAAGTAAGACAGTCGAAGAATTTTTGACAGTCTGAAGAATCATGAGATAAGTAAAAGTGCAGATATAATTAGTCAGAGAATGACAGGACAGCTGAAGCTAGAGAGTAGAGAATTCAGAGGAATCAAGTTCAGGAACACGAGTGCAAGATAAGTCATCGCGTACATATACACAACAGCCACCTTTGGCTTTGAAATGGGTATAAAGTAGGAGGATACAGAAAAGGGTTTGCTGTCAGTTGCCTCAGACAGCTGAGTCTCAGTTAAAAAGACAAGGTGAGGTTTAGAGGAGGAGAGATGGTGTTCATCAAAGAAAAAGTTAGAGGAAAGGCCGCAAATGTTGCAGAAATGAAGAAGAAGTTAGTCAGACAGTGGTTCCATGCACAATGAGTCATCATCGGGAGAGGGGCAGATGGTGGGGGCATTTATGGTCCCCTCCCCTCACCCTGGGAACTCCAAGGCATGGTTGTAGTGCACTATTTTTTTTTTTTTTTGAAAAGGTAGTGCAGAGTGTACTGTGCATGTAGACTGATGCTGACAGTTAGAGAAATTTGTATTGGGGAGCAAGCTGACCTATGCTCTGTGTTACTAAGACACTGAAAAAGTTCAGCAAAGGGGGATGGCCAGGAACTAGTCTTGAGGGCTGATGAAACAGGAGCTCCAGCTCTCCCTGTCATCAGCTTTCCATCCACCTTGGGAGTACTGCCCTGCTTGACTGGTGCCACAGTCTACTCCTACAACAGAAGAGTTGAAAGGAAGGACAGGACTGAAATGTAATGGCGTTGTGATGAGGAAGGGTAGACTGAGATAGTTTGGGCATGCTGAGATAATGTAGGATGACAACTGGGTGAAGGAGGTGAGAAATGTGAACATCCAGGATGGCACTGCATGAACTGGACTGGAAAAGACCTAGGACGAAGTCATAGGGTGTGGCCTCGATGACAGGTGACTGAACAGCGAGGCTGCTGGAGGTCAAGCAGCGTGGAGCCCTGTCACTAGGTGACCAAGCCTGACACACACAAGGATGTTGGAGCCTTTATAAATTAAACAAAATGATACAATATAAGACCTACCGTGACACACGTAAGCACTGTACTATACTCCCATACCATTGTACTGTACTCTTATTATACATCCATACAAGGAGGGTAGAAAGGTTGCAAGAGGATGGAAAAAAGGTAAAATATAAGAAAATGGTGAAAGAGCAATTGGGGAAATATGATTTGGAGTAGATGGGGGGTGTGGATGAGATGTGCAAGATATTCACAGAAGAAATCTGTGCAGCATGTGAGGTGGTGTGTGGGGTGAAATGAAGACAAAAGGGGATGCAAGGAACAGTATGGTGGAATGAAGAGGTGAGACAGACTGTTGCACAAAAGAAGAAAGCAAATAGTGAGTGAATGAGAAACAGGAGCGTGGAGGAGGCTGTGAGACAAGAGAGAGAATTATATGTAGAGAGGTAGAGAAAGGTGAAAAGATTAAGAGAGAGTAAGAAGAGAGTGAATAAGGAACTTTGAAGGAATTTGTACGTAAAGTGGAGGAAGTAAAATGTTCTGGATAAAGACGGTTAGGCAGGGTGCTAAAGTAGTTAGTTGGAGAGTGAAAGACAGAAATTGTATATTGCAAGTGGAGAAGGGAGAAATATGAGCAAATAGAAAGAACACTTTAGGGAATTGCTGAACATGGACAATGGAAGTAATGTGAGTGTTAGTGGCTGGGGAATGGCTAGGAGGAGGAAGAAGGTGAGGAGAGAGGAAGGAAGCAGTAGCATGGAAGTAGTGGAATCAATGAAGAAAGTCAAAATGGGGAAAGCCCCAGGAATTTATGGAGTGTGTGATGAAATGCTGAAGCACGGGGGAGAGATTGTAACAGAATGGATATGGAAGATGTGCAGACTGACCTGGGAGAAAGGCAGAGTCCAGAAGGACTGGAAGTCAGGTATAATCATTCCCCTGTACAGAGGAAAAGGGAAAAACCAATGTGTGGCAATCGTAGGGGCAGCTGTCTTCTTAGGGTAATAGGAAAAATACCGTATATGGTTGGATACTTATTGCAAGATATTGGGAAACAACAGAGGAATTAGTTGGAGAAGAACAGGAGGTGTTAGGAAAGGAAGAGGTTGTGTAGATCAGATATTCATTCTTAGGTCTTCAGTGAAAAAGCTTCTAGGGAAGGGAATGAAGTTGCAGGTGACCTTCATGGATTTGGAGAAAGCATATGACAGGGTGGATTGACAAGGAATGTGGAAAGTATTAAGAGTATATGGAGCAAATGGGAAGTTGCTGAATGTTATGAAGAGTATGTATGATGGTGGTAAGGCTGCAGTGTGTGTGGAGAGCGAACTGAGTGAATTTTCTATCTGGGGGTTGGCTTGAAACAGGGATGTGACATGTCTCCATAGTTGTTCAATCTGTATATGGATGGGGTTATAAAAGAGATACAAGGTGGGGCAGAGGATGTTAAAGCAGCCCTAATAAGAGATGGCAGTGTTTGGAAACTCCCTGTACTATTGTTTGCATATAATAGTGTGTTGTTAAGTGAAGATGAAGGGGAGCTGCAAGGCTTGGTGAGTAAGTCTGGAAGTGTGCACGAAATGGAATCTAAAGGTGAATGTAAAGTAAAGCTATGGTCTTTAAGAGAAATGAAGTCACTGAATGTACAGTGAGGTTGGATGAGGAGGAAATGGAAAATGTGAGTGCATTTAAGTACTGTACTGGGTAATGTGAAGACTAAGAATGGAAGTATAGAGGGTGAAACGCTTGAAAGGGTACAACAAAGCAGAAAAGTTGCCATTTCTTTTACAGCAGTGATAAGGAACAGAAAAGTGAACATAAAAGTAAAAAAGTTGCTGGATGACAGTAGTGTGCCCTCACACAATGCCTAAGTTTATGGGCGGCAGAAACTCTCGCATTCTACGATTTCGCATTGTGTGAACTAAAGAACTTATGGGAAAAATGGTATATGATGGACAGCCCACCCAGGGCTTGGTCTTCGGGTCCCCTTCCAGCCTACTCTACTCTGCTAATACTTTGTCTAATAGTACTTCTAGTTGGACCAACAAATAAAACAACAAACAGAACACCAAGTATCATTATTTAAGTGATTTCTTGGCTTGCTAAGAAGGCAGGGGAGTGGGTATCTGAGGTTCGGGGCATCTACTCTTGTCCCGCAGGGTGGGGTGCCCCGTTGTCACTCTCATTGTCACTGCTGAGGTCTCCTGGAGGTGCCATAAAGCCTTCAAAGTCGACAGCTGAGACCATGATGAATAGGAGGGTACTGCTATGATGCTAAAACAGACCACAGGATGCGAGGTACAACATGTGTTCTCACAGCAATATGGAGAAGTGTCAGTAGTGGCATGCAGATAGCTTGCCAGCTGACTGCCATTTTGAATCTGGCTCACTGCCAGCCATCTATCTGCACGTGACTGATTCGCATCGTCCAGCCCGACATTCTTAGCAATGGAGGGGAGTCCATTTTTGCCTTGGAATCATACAGCCAATTCACATGTTGGGAAGTTCGATTCGCATATTTCGCATTCGATAAAAATAAGCATTTTCTGGGTTGACCTCACATTGTAGGTGATTCGCATCGTGTGAGCTCGCATTGTGTGGGGGTGCACTTTATTATAATACCAACTCTAACATACAGAAATGAAGCTTGGACCTTGTTGGATGGACACTAGTCAAGAGTGAGCGCAGTGGAAATGAGTTATTTGAGAGGAGCATGTGGAATCACATGAAAACACAGACTGACAAATGAGGAAGTGAAGGAGCATTGTAGCATAGATGTGGATGTGACAGAATGCATTAGGAGTGATACACTGAGGTGGTTTGGCCATGTGAAGAAGATGGAGAGCAAAAGACAGATGAGGAGAGCATATGTGAGTGAGGTGGCTGGGGGGGGAGGGAGGGGGAGGCCAAGGATGAGATGGAAGGATGGAGTGGAGAGGTATATGACAGAGTGGAGTGTGAGCTGTGAGCAGGGCAGTGAAATGGCAGGGGACAGAGCAACAAGAAGGCGAATTGTTTGTGGTCAACCCTTACGGGATTAAGGCATCTGGCAATAGATAGATTAATTTTCATTTTGTATTAAATCAAAAGCTAATTTACACTGTGCCTGTATAAACTTTTCATATTTTAAACTGCTACTTTGTACTGTGCAAACAAAACATGTGACAGCTGCTGGTTTCCATACATTTATCATTACAAACTTTACAGTGAATGAAAACCATATCCCATGAGGCATGAGGGATATAGTCCTAACTCATAAAGAATATTTGCAGTTTTAGCTAATTGCAGTATATTTGGTAACCTAAGCCCTGGAGGGTGGGGGAGTACTGTACTGTGAACAATTAATTAATTAATTCATCAGCAAACCTTGTGTCGTTCCATGAGGTGCATAGGAATCTGGGGTTAGGCAAGTTGGTTTTGACATTCAAAAAGATAGTGACCAACCTCACTCATCCCTGAGTGGCATCATGTGAGCAATAAACCCCAACCACCCCTTGAATATAAGCCTGCACAGGCTCAATCCGACTGGAGCACCTTAATTGCCCATTAAACCACCAGGTGCCACAATTTAGTTTTATGGTTACCATCCAGTGTTTCCTGCTGTAGAAAAAAGCACTTAGCTTGTCACTCAGTGTAGAGTCACCCATAAACAGAAGGAAGAGGAAAGGATGAAGGATGGAACAACAGAAGAAGAAGGAAGGAAGAGAGGAAAGGGCAGGCACCTAAGTGCAGCACTACATCGAGTGAGTGGATGGTGAGCACCCCCACCTACCACTACCAATTAGTACTAAGAATTAATGCAAATGAAAAGTGATTTGCAGGGGACTGGCAAAAAAAATAAATAAATAAATAAAAAAAGCTGCTACGCCAAGGTGTTCATAAAAAAATATTTAATTTCTCTTATTTTTCTACACACTTTCTTGCATGCACAAACCCAACCAATATATAATATTGATACTGACACAATGCCACAACAATATAGGTGGTTGAGGTTTATTGTTCACGTAATGCCACTCAGGGATGAGTGAGGCGGGTCACTCTCATCTTAAATGTCAGAACTGACTTGCTTAGCCCCGGGCTCCTACAATCCTCATGGGGCAACTTGGGATTGGATGATGAATGAAATGAATTAATTTATATTTCATAATACTCATTCCTCCAAGCAACCTCATTTCTGCTAAGTGTGTCTGCACTGGACCACTGCCTCTGCACTGGGACATCTACCATATACTTGTACTAGTAAAAATACAGTACTTACCCTTGTGTTCGAGGATCATCCCACTGGGTAGTTCTATTGCGGTGGTTGACAAAGTACACTCTCCCATTTGGTTCATGTCGCTTTTCCCAGCCCTGAAGAAAAGAAGAACAAATTTATTTATTAGTATGTTACTACAGTCAGGCTATACAAGACTCACATCTCAGGAACACCGTTACAGGGACCAAAAAACAGCTGTCAGATGTACTGATTACATAAGCTAAGTATTGTCATCATCATCCAATCCTGCGTTGCCCCATGCGAAGCGTAGGAGCCCAGGGCTAGGCAAGTTGGTCCTGATATTTAAGATGAGAGTGATCAGCCTTACACATCCTCGAGTGGCATTATGTGAGCAATAAACCCAACCACCCCTTGGATATAAACCCGAACAGGCTCAATCCAATTGGAGAGCCTTAATCACCCACTAAACCACCAGGTGCCATAATATGGTTATATGGTGGTGCTCACCATCCGCTCACTCAATGTAGTGCTGCTCTCGGGTGTCTGCCCTTTCCTCTTCTCCATCCTTCTTTCCTTCCATCCTCTTATGTCTTTCTTTCCTTCATTCTTTCCTCATCCTTCTGCCTACAGGTGACTTTACACTCCCTCTTCTGTCTTTCTTTCCTTCATTCTTTCCTCTTCCTTCTGCCTGTGGGTGACTCTACACTGAGTGACAAGCCAAATGGTTTCCTGTACACCAGGGAACCATTTACTGCGCTGGGTGGTAACCATATAACCAAATTTTGGCGCTCCAATCGGATTAAGTCAGTGAAGGTTTATATCCAAGGGATGGTTGGGGTTTTTTGCTCAGGTAATGCCACTCAGGGATGAGTGAGGCTGGTCACTCTCAGCTTAAATGTCAGGACCAACTTGCCCGGCCCAAGATTCCTACACTCCTCATGGGGCAATGTAGGACTGGATGGATGGATGGATGGATGGTTACTATGCAGGATAGTAAATGGTTTCCTGGTGTACAGGAAACCATTGGCTTGTCACTCAGTGTAGTGTCACCCACAAACAGAAGGAAGAGAGGAATGGGCTGTCACCCAAGGGCAGCACTACATTGAGTGAGTGGATGGTGAGTGCCCCCACCTACAAACAATGGCTAACAGACTAACAGGTACTGGGCCCATAAAAGATCTGACATTTTATTCTTACCTTTAACCTATAATTAACAGTAAATTTCAGGAAAAGGAGTATATACAGTATCATAATAAAGTAATAAAGACATAACACAAACCATAAAACAGTTGATTAGGTGCTTAATGGGATAGATGTGTTGTTGCCATACACTAATGCCTTTCATTTTTATTATAATCATTATCAACATCATCATCATCATCTAATCCTGTGTTGCACTGTGAGGAGCACAGAGGGCTGGGGCTTGGCAAGTTGGTCCTGGCATTTAAGATGAGAGTCACCAGCCTCACACATCTGTGAGTGGCATTACATGAGTAATAAACCCCAACCACCCTTTGGATGTAAACCTACACAGGCTCAATCTGGTTGGATCGCATTAATTACCCACTAAACCACCAGGTGCCATAATCTGGTTATATGGTTACCACCCAGCATAATAAATGGTTTCCTGGTGTACAAGAAACTATTAGGCTTGTCAGTCAGTGTATAATCACCCAAAGATAGAAGGAAGAAGGAAAAATGAAGGAATGAAAGACAGAAGAGGAAGGAAGGAAAGAGAGAAGGAAGAGATGAAACGACATTCATCCGAGGGCAGCACTACATCGAGTAAGTGGATGGTGTGCGCCCCCACCTACCACTAATCATTAAACTCACAAATACAATATGTTACTTAAAAAATGGTAAGCTTAGGCTTCTTTCTGTTAACACAGCATTAAAGGATTACTGTATTTTTTGGCATATAAGATGCATTTTCACCCCTAAAAACTACACTGGAAAGTCTCCATGTGCCTTCAGAGACTGATGTCATGAAGTCAGGATGGAGCTAGCTCAAGCTCTATTCAAAGCAGCCACATATACAGATAGTTATCCAAAAAACTGCCTATCACTGGCATATATCATCATCATCATCATCCGGACCTCCTTTCCCACCCAAGGGCTGGGTGAGGAGTAGCAACATCCAGATGGCACAATCTTGCCCAAATCAAATAGGCCACACTTCCATTCACTCATCGTTCAAGCCCCCAGAATCCTGGCTCTACCGGATATGCCAAAAACATTCACCACAATCTGCAGCTTCACAAAAATATATCCTATTGAGTCAATCCAGATGCTGCCATGCTCACAAGGGGTGCCCAAATCCCTGATCATGCACTTCTCCTCACAACATTCATCCAGCCAACTCGAACTCTTGTCAGTTCCCTAGTCTCACCGACTTCCAAACCTCTCTTCCTCAAACACTCATCCGCCATATCTCTCCACCTTCTCCTTGGCCTACTTCACCTCCTACCTCCTTCAAATTCGCTCAGGTATACCCCTTTCACCACTCTATTGTTATCCATTCTTCCCACATGACCATACCATCTCAGGACACTCTCTTCGATTCTGGTGTCCACCGACTTCCTCACTCCACATCTTCCACGAATCACATTATTTCGTATCCTATCCACCCTCTGTACTCCACATATGTTCCTCAGCAGTCCCATCTCCACTGCTCTTACTCCTGACTTTCCATTTTCATGCCACACAATAGTCTCACACCCATATGTTAAAGTTGGCACCAACACTCCCTCATATAAGCCTTGTGCACCTGCAACACTCAAGCCTCTGTTTCTTATAAAGGTCTTCATTGCGACAGCTACTTTTCTTCCTTGTGTCACTCTACTTTCAACTTCTTTTGCGCATATATATATATATATATATATATATATATATATATATATATATATATATATATATATATATATATATATATATATATATATATATACTGACCAAACGATGACGACCAAGGACCGGACAAAGGACATGGTAATTGAAACTTGGAATGTAAGGGGAGTGAATGATGAGGTGAAAGAGAGAGAGATTGTCCAGGTGCTTGAGGGTGCGAAAGTGGATGTATGTGGAATAACTGAAACAAAATGGAGAGGAGAAAGTGTGAGAGAATGGGAGTATGGATGGGGTATATGCGCAGGAGTAGGTGAGAATGAGAGGGCAAAGGAAGGAGTATGTATAGTTGTGAGTAAAAGATGGAAGAGGAGCATAAGACAGTATGGATCAGTTGGGTCAAGGATTGTGTGGGTAAAGTTGAAAGTTGGAATACAAATGTGGGCGACTGTGTGTGTGTGTATGCACCAACGCAAGATCGTGCTAGAAGAGTGAGAGAAGAGTTCTGGACAAATGTAGAAGTGTGCATGGAAAAGTTTGGAAGGAATGAGAGAGTGTTTTTGATTGGTGATATGAATGGTAAAGTTGGGAATGTGAAGGTGGATGGAATAGTTGGTGAGTGGGGTGTGCCTGCTGAGATAGATGAGAATGGGAGTGCGTTAGTGGACATTTGTGCTGGGAGGGGGTTGGTGATAGCCAATACCCTCTTCAGGCATAAAATGATCCACAGGTATACATGGCGAGTGATGAGAAGGGTGGGTGGTGAACTGAATGAAAGGAAGGCAATGATTGATTATGTGTGTGTGGATGAAAGGATGCGAAGATGTGTAAAGGATTCAAGAGTGTATAGAGGTTGGGGGAGTGGACTTTCTGACCACTACTTGCTGGTGGCCAGAATTAGAATGCAAATAAGATGGAGGAATAGAAGAAGGGAAAGACGAGAGGAAGGAGTATTTGAAAGGAGAGTGGAAAGGTTACAAGAGGATGAGAAAAAGGCAGAGTATAAGAGAGAAGTGGAGGAACGATTGGGCAAATATGAATTGGAGCAGATGGGAGACGTGGAAGGTGTGTGTAAGATATTTACAGAAGAAATATGTGCAGCATGTGATGTGGTGTGTGGAAGGAAGAGAAGACAGAGGGGGGTGCAAGGAACAGCGTGGTGGACTGAAGAGGTGAGACAGGCTGTGGCACAAAAGTAGAAAGCATACAATGAATGGATGAGAATAGGGGTGTGGAAGAAGTTGAGAAGCGGAAGAGAGAGTTATATGTAGAAAGAAAGAGGGAGATGAAAAGATTAGTAAGAGAGAGTGAGAAGAGAGTGGATGAGGAATTTGGAAGGAATTTGAGTGTAAAGTGGAGGGACTGTAAGAAAATGTTCTGGAGAGAGGTGAAAAGAGTAAGACAGGGTGGAAGTGAAGTTAGCAGGGGAGTGAAAGACAAAAATGGTAGATTACTAGTGGAGATGGGAGAAAAAGTGAGCAGATGGAGAGAACACTTTTAGGAATTGTTGAACATACAGGATGGAAGTAATGCAAGTATAAGTGGCTGGGGAATGGCTGGGAAAAGGAGGGAGGTGAGAAGACAGGAAGAAATCAGTAGGATAGAAGTTGTGGAAGCAATGAAGAAAGTTGAATTGGGGAATGCCCCAGGAATTGATGGAGTGTGTGGTGAAATGCTGAAGCATGGGGGAGAGATAGTAGTAGAATGGATGTGGAAGATGTACAGATTGGCCTGGGAGGAAGGTAGAGTCCCGAAGGAGGATTGGAAGTCAGGTATAATTATTCCCTTGTACAAAGGAAAAGGGGAAAAAGAAGTGTGTGGTAATCATAGGGGCATTTGTCTTCTTAGAATAATAGGAAAAGTGTATGGTAGGATACTTATAGACAGAGTTAGAGAAAGAACAGAGAAATTAGTTGAAGAACAGGGAGGCTTTAGGAAGGGAAGAGGTTGTGTAGATCAGATATTCATTCTTAGATCTTTAGTGGAAAAGTTTCTAGAGAAGGGAAAGAAGTTGTATGCGGCTTTCATGGATTTGGAGAAAGCATATGACAGGGTGGATAGACAAGGATTGTGGAAAGTGTTAAGAATATATGGAGTAGATGGGAAGTTGTTGAATGCTGTGAAGAGTATGTACGATGGTGTGAAGGCTGCAGTGGGTGTGGATGGTGAACTAAGTGAATTTTTCTCTTTGAAAGTTGGTTTGAAATAGGGATGTCTCATGTCTCCATGGTTGTTCAATCTGTACAAGGATGGGGTAATAAAAGAGGTACAAGGTAGGGTAGTGGATGTTGGAGTGGCCCTGGTGAGAGAGGATAGTGTTTGGAAACTCCCTGTACTGTTGTTTGCAGATGATACTGTGTTGTTGAGTGAAGACGAAGGGGAGCTGCAAGGCTTGGTGGATGAGTTTGAGAGAGTGTGTAAGAAACGGAATATAAAGGTGAATGTAGGGAAGAGTAAAGTGATGGTCTTTGAGAGAGGTGAAGTTAGTGAATGTACAGTGAGGTTGGATGGTGAGGAATTGGAAAATGTGAGTACGTTTAAGTACTTGGGTAGTGTGATGAGTAAGGATGGAGGTTTGGAGGGTGAAGTGCTTGAAAGGGTACAGCAGGGAAGAAAGGTTGCGGGTTCTTTGAAAGCAGTGATAAGAAATAGGGAAGTGAGCATGGAAGTGAAAAAGTTACTACATGACAGTATTGTGATACCAACTCTACCGTACAGAAGTGAAGCTTGGACATTGTTGGAAGGACACAAGTCCAGAGTGAGAGCAGTGGAAATGAGTTATTTAAGAGGAGCCTGTGGAGTCACGTGGAGAGACAGGCTGACGAATGAGGATATAAAGAAGCGTTGTGGTGTTGTTGTGGATGTGATAGGAAGCGTTATGAGGAACACATTGAGGTGGTTTGGCCATGTGGAGAGGATGGAGGGTGAAAGACTGACAAAAAGAGTGTATGTGAGTGAGGTGGAGGGGGGAAGAGGGAGGGGCAGGCCGAGGATGAGATGGAGGGATGGGGTGGAGAGGTATATGAGAGAGGGGTGGAGAGGTATATGAGAGAGGGGTGTGTGAGTTGGGAGCAGGGCAGTGAAATGGTGGGGGACAGGGCGACTTGGAGGTGATTTGTTTGTGGCCACCCCAAACGGGATTGAGGCGTCTGGCAATAGATAGATAGATAGATATATACTTTATATATATATATATATATATATATATATACTTTATATATATATATATATATATATATATACTTTATATATACCGTATATATATATATATATATATATATATATATATATACACACACACACACACATATATATATACACTCAATCCTTGAGTAACACGTGGTTGAGTAACACGTTTTTGTTCTAACGCGGTCAGCATAATGAGGCAAGTCATGTCAACACTCGGAAAAACTCGAGCTCATGCGGGAAGTCAGCTGGCCTGGCGACTAAATTTGAAAGTCGCGCACGATGATGTCACCCTCTAAACTCTGGGTACTTTTCCTGGGCGCATAGTTCCATTCTGTATGTGTATTGATCTCAATACCACACCCAGCCACCTAAGCCAAGCAGCCCTAGTGGGATAGGTTAGGTGATAGGTTGAAAAAATTTTGCCTGGGAAACACATTGAGCGTATTTTTGAGAAAAACCTATGGTTAGTTGTGAAACAACTAGGCGAGCATCGTTCCTGGCTGAGGGTTCCCGGTGGTGAGATGAATACGCATACAGAATGGAAATATGCTTCATGGGCACACGCAAGGCCAAATGGTTAGACAAAATTTATGGGTTTCGGAATTTCAGGGGATGAAATGGAACAAAAATGTATGGTAATCAGGAAAAAAAAAAAAAATCCATGTGTTCTCGTGAGTTAGGGTTCAGTTCCACATTCTTCGTTAGATTTCATGCTTCCCAACACATTTCAGACCAACTGGGCATATGGTTATCAGTCCTTTCTCATGCCTCACCTAGTTCTTACCCACTCATAATGGGTTTTGCAGTTTTAAGGGAGGAAATGGAATGAAAATGTTTGCTACACAAAAAGTTACTCTTTTATCCATGTGTTCTTGTAAATTAACATTCAGTTCTACATTCTTCGTTCGATTTAGTGCTTCCCAACACATTTCCAACTAACTGAGCATACGGTTATCAGTCCTTTCTCGCGCCTCGCCTAATTCTACCCCACACTCATACTGGGTTTCACAGTTTTAGGGGATGAAATGGAATGAAAATGTTTTCTAAAAAAAAAAAAAAAAAAAAAAAAAAAAAAAAAACTTTCATCCATGGGTTCTCGTAAGTTAGTGTTCAGTTCCACATTTTCGTTCAAATTCGTGCTTCCCAACACGTTTCGGACCGACTGAGCATACGGCTACAAAATCCTTTCTCGCATCTCACTGACTACCTCACAGTCATATGAGTTTTGCAGCTTTAGGGGACAAAACTGAATGAATATGTTTGCTAATCAGAAAAAAAAATTACTTCCATCCATGTTCTCTCACAAGTTAGCGTTCAGTTCCACATTCTTCGATCTTCTAACTTATAGTCTTGTATTTTTCGGATTACTTATGGGAGATAAATAATCGTTTCATGCTAAATCTGTTTCCCCGCTGTTTTTAGCTGTGTTACACTATGTCAACTCGTTTGACCCATCAGGGTTACAGCGAAAGGGCCTGTCCTAAATGTTTAACTACAATTGACCTAACCTAGCCTAACTATACCTAATAATTTAACCTAATCTAACCTAGCATCCAGTTGGGAAATTGGGAGACGAAAACCACCTTTGAGTACATCAAGACAATCATAGGTATGGCTTAAGGAATGTGATGACAAAATGTGGAAAGTTTTTCTGCAGGAAGTTGTAATTTATCACCCTTAAAATAGTCAGAAAAACACCGAAAACAAACTGGAGGAATATGAATTGAATTGATAAGGTCCTTCTACTGCTTTAAGTATAGCGTACGTTTACCGAAATGGCAAAAAAGTGTGGAGTACATGAAAGCACCATCATAACGATTTGGAAGGACCAGGAGAAGATAAAGATCGTGCAAAGGAAGTGATGCGAACCTTGTAGCACTGAAAGTTTATATTTGTCCTGAAGCTGACTGAGAAGCTTAGCCCTATAAGGCGTTATGTGGAGCGTCAGAGAAATTGTCATTTTTACTCCTCCTTACCACCTTACCCCACGTAAATTACCCCCACTTATATGCACCATCAGGTAAAACAGTGATATAATCATTGTAATTAAGATCACCAATGATATTAGAAATAGCATTAACAAAAAAGTCGGGCTAGGTACCCTTATGTTGATACGTAGCTTCCCGGCATTCATTCCCCACCCCCCACCGATAATGTTGTCAAAGTTTCGCCTTCTCGTATCAAGTGGCCTTCGGGAGAGACGTTAGGCCGTATGGTTAGACTAAAATTTATGGGTCTGGCAGTTTTAGAGGACGAAATGGAACGAAAATGTTTGAAAAACACACAAAAAAAGTACTCTTTCATCCATGTGTTCTTGTGAGTTAGCATTCCGTTTCACATTCTTCATTCGATATCGCTTTTCCCAACACATTTCGGACTGACTGAGCAGTTTAGCCATATGCTTAGTCTGTCTGAAAAATGTAGGGAAGAGCGATATCAAATGAAGAATGTGAAACGGAACACTAACTCATGAGAACACAAGGATGAATGTAATTTTTTCTGGTCAGCACACATTTTTGTTCTGTTTCGTCCCTAAAGTCGTCAAACCAATGAATTTTCATCTAACCATATGGCTTAAGGTCTCTCCTGAAGGCCACATGATACAAGAGATGGCGAAACTTTGACAACAACATTGGGGTTGAGGGGAGGGAGGAAAATACCATGGAGCTACGTATCAATTAAAGGGTACCCAGCCCAACTTCTGTTTTTGTTAATGCTATTTTTAATACCACTGATTTTTTAAATAACAATAGTTACGTCTCATTGCTTTACCTGATGGTGGGTGCAAGTAAGGGTTAATTTACATGGAGTTAGGTTGTAAAAAGGGGTAAAAGTGAGTTATGAAAAGTCGCCAGAACACATTGTACCATTATACACATAAACATATTGTCTGAGTGACGCGGATTTGGGTACCACGGTCCTTGTCCAGTCCCTACTGCCCGCGGTACTCGAGGATTGAGTGTATATATATATATATATATATATATATATATATATATATATACACACACAGTAATCCCTCCAATATTCGATGTAACAGAGCCAAAGGCATGTCCGGATAGTGGTCCTGTCCGGATATTGGAGCCCAGCCTCCTGGACTTGTACTTATGGATCCTAACTCAGAAAAACACCTATACTACTCCCTCTGGACATGCATTGCACCTATTTAAGACCCAAATCAAACCAATATGGGACATAAAAGACTGAAATAAATGCAAAAGAACCATAAAATGAGGTTTTAGAGGTGAGTTTATACAATCTTAAACATTCTGGGTACTGTACCCTCGCGTCCAACACGGTAATATTGTCATGCATGGGTCACGTGTTGGACCAAAAACGTGTTGGACTAACAACAGAACTTATGGGGAAAAATGAATTATGTCAGCAACCCTAGGAAAAGTCACCCTAAATACCTACCATATACCTATACATATATTGGTACTATTGTAATTATAATAAATGGTACTGTGCTATGAATGATAACTAACCTTTTAGGATAGTGTTGGTGGGCTTACTGGGAATGGAAGGTGGTATCCAAGGCTGTAGGTAGTCCTACTGGGTCCCCGGAGGATGGCTGCTGGCGTCACTAGTGGGTAATGGCTGTTGCTCCTCCTCAACCTCCCTCATAAATCCTTCGAAATCACACTCAGAATCACTATCTTCGTACACAGCCATGGAAGGTCCTGCTTCTGCCTGTCCTAGCACTCTGTAATCCTCGGCAAAGAGCATGCTTCTCACACTGTTGCCAGAGCCCTGTCTTGTGACTGTGGAAAGTGATCGCTGTCGCTGACTCGGTAGAGAATAAGGAGAAGCAACTTTGTTTATAAACTAGTACACATGCCAATGAGAAGGGTTTCAAAATGATTGATAATTATTCTAAAATATTAATATGTATTCAGTGTCAGGCTAAATGTTCAATGCTGTAGTACGATACATTCTCTGTCGAGTCGCCTGGGTTTTGGTCACACTGTTTTGCCTGTCATATCCTCGGAGGGCAGGAATCCATCCAGATGAATTCCAAATGCCCGTGGTATCGTCGGCAATTTTACCACGTTACCGTTCCGATTTACCATCGTATCCTCGGCAAACCTGGTATGAAGTGCCGTGTGATAGCCTTCGGCTGCCAGGATCTTGTCTTGGTTTTTTATTATAGCCCTCACGTTGGCTTCATTCATGTCGTAGGCCTTGGCAATGTCAACTTTCCTCTCCCCTTTCTTCTTCCTCTCGATGCTTTCTAACTTGGTGGCCTGAGGGAGGTGCCGACGCTTCTTGGGGTTCTCAGAAGGCTTCCTAGGTATCGTGAGCAGGGTAAAATGCAGTAACAAGGGCAGAAAATGCAGCAAGAAAAAAGCACCTTCCAATGCAATTATGCGATTGAGTGGCGCTGTGGCGGGAGAAATTTAAACAAAACATCACGTGACACCAGAAGCGTTTTTAATTGGGCGGCATCATGATCACGTCACGATAGCGGGCGGGGAAGGCTACTTGATAAGAAGTTTTCATTGGCTATCATCATCATGGGAATGTCCAGTATGACCGTGTTGGACCAGGGGTGATCGTGCTAGAGTTGAACTCTGCGGATTTCGCCCACTTCTCGGAGCTCTGTGCGTGTTATGCTAACACACTCGTGTTGCAGTAATTAAATCGTATTAAATAATACTAATTATTTGCTCTCCGTGCTGGACCTGAATCGTGCTGGACTAACGCGTGTTGGACGCGAGGGTACTGTACTTACGGCAAGTCCCTGGCTCCTGGACTGGTAGTTATGGACCCTAACCTAGCCTAACTCAGAAAAACACCTCCCTACTGCACATGCATAGCACCTAAGACACTATTCACACCAATAAGGAACATAAAAGAGTGAAACGAGGTGTTAGAGGTAAGTATGGAAAATACATTACAATATGAAACATTCTGGGTACTTACAGCAAGTCCCTGGCCATCTCGATGAATAACCCGCCTCCTCTCAGACTCTGACAGTAAGAAGGAGTTCCTGAAGCACTTGCAGTACACTGTTCATGAAGTCTTGCACTGAACTTAGTCATTCGCACTCAGAATTCCATTCTCTTAACACTGCCCACTCCTGTCTTACTGGCGCTCCATTGTACCTTAATGAAATAAGTGTTGCACTCTGCACTTAAAGTCTTTCCACTCATAACACCATTTTCTAAACATAACACACTCTAGTTAATTTATGTTACGCTGAAAGTCAATTAAATCTTTGTCTTTTCATTCAGAACTCAAATTCCTTAAACCTATGCACTGTTTCTATTTAACTGCACAACACTGTAAATTCCCGTGTGGTCTAGTGGAGAAGTTCTAGGCGTCTAATCACTGTCAGAGTCTGACAGTAGCTCATGCAGGTGACCTAGGGGTGCGTCGCTGCGTCGTGGTGATGGCGTACCCACTGCAGACGACTCTGAAGAGAGGCGCAAACTCACGTCGAGTGGCTCGGAGCATGAGGGCCTGTCTTGGGGAGGCAATGGAGTGGAGCCAGGGCTGGGCACAGCATGGGTCACAGGCCTGAAAAAGCTGTCAATGGTTGAATGACGCAAGGAACGACAATTTTGACGATTAATGATGAGCTGCATGAAAGCACGCACTTCCTCCACAAGTCCCAAGGGCCCCATCTCCCTGTCGCAGTCTGGGTGCTCAAGGTAGTCCAGAACGAACTCTAGGTGTTCCCGGAGTGCGCTCAGCTTGGGGATGGTTGGAGTAGTGTCACACTGAGAGGAGTCCGCATCATCGTCGCCGTCCTCATCGGAATCTTCAAGCTGGGTACTAACACCTGCAACTGAAGATGTGATCTCGATATCAGACAATGTCTGATACCCAGGATTGCCCTCGTCGTCATCCAACCACTCACGCACTTCGTCCACATCAACATCGTCCCCATGCACACGTAGACGTGCATGGAAGGCATCCACGTCAAAACCTAGAAAATCGTGCTCCACATCCGTTCCGAAAAGCAGACGAGACCAATCATTTCCTAGAGTCTTGACAGGGATTTCCTTCCATGCATTGGCCCAGTTGTAGATGGCAGACTTGATGTTGTAGCAGCGAAGGTTTTCCAAAGTCAACTGGCCTCGCGTGTCCCGTCCCTCCCTGCACTCGTCCTCGTCAACAACCATCACCTCGTCCAGGAACTTCCGTCAGTACAGCCTCTTCGTTGCCACGATCACTCCTTGGTCCATTGGTTGGATGCGAGCAGTAGTATTACGTGGCAGAAACATACACCTAATGCGCCCATTCTCAGCCACCAACTCCTTGTTGCACGGGTGGGCAGGTGCACTGTCAAGGAGAAGGAGGGCCTTTACCTGGTCGCGTGGGATTCCCAGTTTCTCTGTCTGATAATGGATGACCTCCTTGATGAAATGACGGTGGAACCAGTCTTTGAAGATCTGGGCAGTGAACAATGCCTTCAAGGAATGGTACCAGACAACAGAAAGGACATCCATCATCCCACGAAGACACCGTGGCTGCTTTGCACGGCCAACAATAACAGGCTTGAGCCGGTGCATGCCGTTAGCATTGGCACAACACAAAGCAGATATCCGTTGCTTGCAGAGCTCGCAGCCAGGTACACACTTCTCCGTCTCCTCAGCTAGAGTGTTCGTAGGCAAAGAGCGATAGAATAAGCCATTTTCGTCAGCATTGTAGACTTGACCGAAAGTGAGGCCCTCCCTGTCGATCAAGCGCTTCACCTTGTGCCGAAACTCGTCTACTCCATTCTCATTGGCATCCAAAGCTTTGCCATGAGACTTACGGTTGGTAAGGCCATGTTGTAACTTGAACGCGAAGAGCCAACCTTCGGATGCCTTGAAGTCTAGAGCGTCGTGAAGCCTTCAGCTCCGTGCCATGCACCATCACACCAGAAGAACATTGCTGTCGATACTAAATCAACATGGAGCGGTCGAATTCTGCATACTTGGGAGTATACATCACCTTCCTCTCCACGTTGTGTTTGCTTTTCGACGAGAAGTCAGCCGTGTACTGCATGAGTTTGTCGCGGGATCTCTTGATATCAAACAAAGTAGAGCGGGCCAGGTTGAATTCACGAAGGATGTGTGAGGAAGACCATTCCACATCCACCTTGTCCAATATCTCCCTCTTCTTCTCCAGAGTCAAAACCACTCTCTTCCTCTTCTCAGGCGGCGGGGCCATCATCACACACACACACACGAAGGAGAAGCACGTGAGCAGCAGGAGAGCCTGCAGCAGGTAAGGCACCACCACAAAAGCGGGCACGTGGGTGGCCATGACGACAAGCGTGCACACACAACGAGAGACGGGTGGCAAGTGGGGAGGATGCAGGGGCGCTCTAGCGGACGTCAGCAGAACAACGCACCAAAACACAGCTGGCCCGCGCCGTGTGCGCCAACTTCAAATTATAGGTGGGAAAAATTCAGATTTTTTTCGAATTTTTTGCAGTTTTGGCCCATTTTAGGAATACTGAATCCTGGGACGAAAATGTCTGGTCATTGGGGATGTCCGGAAATTGGGCATCCGGATATTACAGGGATTACTGTATATATATGTATACTGTATATATATATACATATATATATATATATATATATATATATATATATATATATATATACAGTAATCGCTCTCATATCAGGACGCCCAATAACCGAACATCCCCACAAACCGAACCTTCTCGTCCTGGGATCACACATTCCCAAAATGGTCCGAAAAGCCAAAAAAAATTTCTAAAAAATCGATTTTGGGCCGTCCGTAATTTGAACTTGCCACGCGCGCCGCGTGAGAGCATTGTTTTGGTTCGTCATTCCTCCGACGTCCGATAGAGCGCCGCTGCATCCTCCCCACTTCCCGCCTGTCTCTCACCGCGACAAGACCTACGCTCTTCGCCATGGCTTGGGAAAAGTTAATGTGCAACACTTAAATTTAATGGAACATTATTTGGACTAAAGTGAACACTGTGAAAAGAACGGACTTCTGTGTGTTAGTGACTAAGTTCAGTGCAAGACTTCAGGAAGAGTGTAGTGCAAGTGCTTCAGGAAATCGTTCTTACTGTCAGAGTCCGAGAGGAGCGGTTATTCATCGAGGTGGCCAGGGACTTGCTGTAAGTAGCCAAAATGTTTCATGTTGTACTATTTTCCATACTATATTTACCAGAATGTTTCATATTGTATTTTTTCCCATACTATACTTACCAGAAAGTGTCATACTGTACTTCTTTCCATACTAAACTTACCTCATGCATGTGCAGTAGGAATGTGTTTTTCAGAGTTCGGTTAGGTTCGGTTAGGTTAGGTTCGGTTAGGTTAGGTTCGGTTAGAGTCCATAAGTACCAGAATGTTTATTAATGTATGAACATACTTCTAAACCCACATTTTATGTGTCTATTGCATTTATTTCAGTCATTTATGTGCCTTATTGGTGTGATTTGGGTGTCAAATAGGTGCTATGCATGTCCGGAGGGAGTTGTATAGGTGTTTCTCTGTGTTAGGGTCCGTAAGTACAAGTCCATAAGCTGGGGCCCAATATCCGGACAAAACCAATATCCGAACCTACCGATGGCTCTATTGATCCGGATATTGGAGTGATTACTGTATATATATAGTATATATATATATATATATATATATATATATATATATATATACATACAGGTAACTCGCACGGAACACGTGGGTTTCGTTCCTACCGTGCCGTGTTAGGTGCGAAATCGCGTATATTTAAACTACTCCGTATTTTGCTCCCTAGACCCCCCTAATGTGTTGCTTTGCTGTTATCTGTCACTGGTAATCACTAGAAAGCACTTTAAGTGGTTAGAAGGTTTATTTAATGTTATAACTCACAAATACAGTACAGGTAACTCGCACGGAACATGTGGGTTTCGTTCCTACCGTGCCGTGTTAGGTGCGAAATCGCGTATATTTAAACTACTCCGTATTTTGCTCCCTAGACCCCCCAAATGTGTTGTTTTGCTGTTATCTGTCACTAGAAAGCACTTTAAGTGGTTAGAAGGTTTATTTAATGTTATAACTCACAAATACAGTACTCCTGAGCAAAACTTCAACACACAAATACTGTACGTAAACACAAGGAAACATTCCGACGCCGATCATAGGTAATCATATAAATCAGGATAACTGGTACCAGTGCTTTAACTTACAAGTACATACCAGAACAGTACATATTTAACTTAGAAATGCAGTACTGTGATATCGAATGATTTCAGTACATAATCTGTTAGGAATGGCTGGAAAAAAAAAAAAAATGTTATGAATACATTTTCACCTTTTTGATATATGTTTATGGTAGTTTCGAGTTATTTTTTACGTTATCGTTGTGCCCATGCTTGGAAAAGGGAGCGAAAGAGTTGAATTTTCAGTCCTAAATGAGAAAACTGCACGTCCTTCAGGGCTAGACTCTGCCACGGGAGAATAGTGTGGAGGGTCAGTCCAATTAGCAATAAGGAAGTTGTGTCACAACTTCCAGCTCCCACACCACGAGAATGGCTAAAAATAGAATCGTAATGCAGTTTCAGAACTAACAATAAGTCTAATTATTACGAATACAGATACAAAGCAAATATATACGTTTACAGACAGGGAAAACGTATTTCTTCCGTCATAACATGTTCATCTTTCTCTATCATTTTACGTTCATCTTTATCATTTTACCTTGTTATTTTTGCAATATATATTGCTGTCTCGTAAACAGGGTGGTTGTTTGTGTTTTGCAAGGGACGAAAAAGGTTGTATTTTCTGTCTGGGTCGAGATAATAGGTGTAACTATGTGTGGTTAGGCATGGCCACGAGCGAAAAAATCGTATATCCACTCATCACGATAGCCGGTGGTGAACTGAGTTGACAGATGATACATGAGACGGTGAAGTCAAGGTCATGTCCCAGATTTTCGTTCACTTCCCGAAAGTTTTCACAGTGTTTTACAAGTTGCAAACCATTACAGCAAACCTGAGCAAATAGGTAAAGATACCAAGACAAAAATGTATTTTTCTCTTATTATAAGTCTTTAACGAACAAACAAAAAAAAGGCAATATTCCGACGCCGATCATGGGTAATCATATAAATCAGGTTAACTGGTTACAAGGCTTTATTTAATGCTTTAATTGCTTACAAGTACATACCAGAACAGTAAATATTTAACTTACAAATACAGTACTGTAGAAAAGCAGTACAGTAAGAGTTTAACGAACAAACAAAAAAGGCAATATTCCGACGCCGATCATGGGTAATCATATAATTTGGGTTAACTGGTTACAAGGCTTTATTTAATGATTTAACTTTATTTAAGTGCTTACAAGCACAGTACATACGAGAACAGTAAATATTTAACTTACAAATACTGAACAGCACTGTGGAAAAAACGAACAAATAAAAAAGGCAATATTCTGACACCTATCAGGTAAACTGGTTATAAGATTTTATTTCTTGCTTTAACGTTATTTAATAGTACTTTAAGTTGCACAAAAACTTACCAGAACAGTACAGTACTGTAAATATTTAACTTACAAATACTGTGCTACTGTACTCGGGAATGTCTCACTCAGTGAATAATTTCCCGCCTAGATCGTCACGTAATCAAAACAAACCGCGCGCTGCAGTGACGTTCGAGGATTTGATCTTTCAAAGGCCTCTCCTGCGTTAATTTGTAGTTTTCATAATGTTTTTTTAATCTTACGTTGTCTTATATGTATCCCAGCCCTTACCGTGTATAATTGCGAGCGCGTTCCGTGAGATCGTGTTCCGTGCGAGTTACCTGTACTCCAGAGCAAAACTTCAACACACAAATACTGTACGTAAACACAAGGAAACATTCCGACGCCGATCATAGGTAATCATATAAATCAGGTTAACTGGTACCAGTGCTTTAACTTACAAGTACATACCAGAACAGTACATATTTAACTTAGAAGTGCAGTACTGTGATATCGAATGATTTCAGTACATAATCTGTTAGGAATGGCGGAAAAAAAAAAAAATGTTATGAATACATTTTCACCTTTTTGATACATATTTATGGTAGTTTCGAGTTATTGTTTACGTTATCGTTGTGCCCATGCTTGGAAAAGGGAGCGAAAGAGTTGAATTTTCAGTCCTAAATGAGAAAACTGCACGTCCTCCAAGGCTAGACTCTGCCACGGGAGAATAGTGTGGAGGGTCAGTCCGATTAGCAATAAGGAAGTTGTGTCACAACTTCCAGCTCCCACACCACGAGAATGGCTAAAAATAGAATCGTAATGCAGTTTCAGAACTAACAATAAGTCTAATTATTACGAATACAGATACAAAGCAGAAATAAATACGTTTACAGACGGGGAAAACGTACTTCTTCCGTCATAACATGTTCATCTTTCTCTATCATTTTACGTTCATCTTTATCATTTTACCTTGTTATTTTCGCAATATATATTGCTGTCTCGTAAACAGGGTGGTTGTTTGTGTTTTGCAAGGGAGGAAAAAGATTGTATTTTCTGTCTGGGTCGAGATAATGGGTGTACCTATGTGTGGTTAGGCATGGCCACGAGCAAAAAAAATCGTACATCCACTCATCACGATAGCAGGTGGTGAACTGACAGATGATACATGAGAGGGTGAAGTCAAGGTCAGTCTCATGTCCCAGATTTTCGTTCACTTCCCGAAAGTTTATTCACAGTTTTCTACAAGTTGCATTGCATCAAATGATCCAAACCATTACAGCAAACCTGAGCAAATAGGTAAAGATACCAAGACATAAATGTATTTTTCTTTTATTATAAGTCTTTAACGAACAAACAAAAAAGGCAATATTCCGACGCCGATCATGGGTAATCATATAAATCAGGTTAACTGGTTACAAGGCTTTATTTAATGCTTTAATTGCTTACAAGTACATACCAGAACAGTAAATATTTAACTTACAAATACAGTACTGTAGAAAAGCAGTACAGTAAGAGTTTAACGAACAAACAAAAAAGGCAATATTCCGACGCCGATCATGGGTAATCATATAATTAGGGTTAACTGGTTACAAGGCTTTATTTAATGATTTAACTTTATTTAAGTGCTTACAAGTACAGTACATACGAGATCAGTAAATATTTAACTTACAAATACTGTACAGTATTGTGGAAAAAACGAACAACAGTACTGTAAATATTTAACTTACAAATACTGTGCTACTGTACTCGGGAATGTCTCACTCACTGAATAATTTCCCGCCTACATCGTCACGTAATCAAAACAAACAGCGCGCTGCGGTGACGTTCGAGGATTTGATCTTTCAAAGGCCTCTCCTGCATTAATTTGTAGTTTTCATAATGGTTTTTTAATCTTGCATTGTCTTATATGTATCCAAGCCCTTACCGTGTATAATTGCGAGCGCGTTCCGTGAGATCGTGTTCCGTGCGAGTTACCTGTATATATATATACAGTAATCCCTCCAATATCCGACGTAATAGAGCCATAGGCAGGTCCGGATAGTGGTCCTGTCCGGATATTGGGCCCCAGCTTATGGACTTGTACTTATAGACCCTAACTCACAAAAACACCTATACAACTCCCTCTGGACATGCATTGCACCTATTTAAGACCCAAATCACATCAATAAGGGACATAAAAGACTGAAATAAATGCAAAAGAACCATAAAATGAGGTTTTAGAGGTGAGTTTATACAATATTAAACATTCTGGGTACTTACAAGTCCCTTGCTCCTGGACTGGTTTGAACCGCCAGTTTGCAGTCCACAGTTAATCCTCTGCACTCTAAATTCTAATTTCTTAACACTGCACAACACTGTAAATTCCTGTGTGTTCTAGTGGCGAGGTATTGCAGTTTATTCACTGTTAATTCACAAAAAACAAGCACCTGTGGCTTGCACTGCTATGAGCTTCTGCTCTCGATTGGAGTTAGACTGTGACTGTTGATGTTGGTGGGGTAACAGAGTTGCCAGATCGCAACGGCCACATTACCAATCTCCTCAACTTTCATTACCAAATTTAACTTTTCATTACCAAATTCGTAAAGCTAGCATTTATTCTTCACTAATTATATATACAAGTGGAAATACATGTAATCACTCTCCTTATAATTAACACCATGTTGATTATTTCCCCATCCTGTGTATCCTCATACATGTGAAAAATCCATTTGGTAATGCATTATTCTGATTCATTACCAAACGAATTTTTCATTACCAAATTGGCACACTTGGTAATGAAAAATACCAAATGGCAACCCTGACAGGGGAGATGGGAGGGGGGAGGGGGAGGAAGGAAGGGGTGAAGGGACCATGGTGTAACAGCTGTACGGCACCAGGCGGGAATTTCAAATTACAGGAGGGAAAAAAGTCAGATTTTTTTTTGAATTTTTTGCGGTTTTTGGCCCATTTGGGGAATATTGGATCACAGGAGGATTATGTCCGGTTAGTGAGGATGTTCGGATATTGGGCGTTTGGATATTAGAGGGATTACTTATATATATATATATATATATATATATATATACACTACATTCCTCCTCCTGTCTTTCTTTCCTTCACCTTTCCTTTTCATTCTGCCTATGGGTGACTCTGCACCGAGTGACAAGTCAATTAGTTTCCTGTACACCAGGAAACCATATACTACACTGGGTGGTAACCATATAGCTAAATTATGGTGCCTGGTGGCTTAGTGGGAAAACAAGGAGCTCCAATTGGATTGAGCCTGTGCAGGTTTATATCTGAGGGGTGGCTGGGGTTTATTGCTCACGTAACACCACTCAGGGATGAGGGAGGCTGGTCATTCTCATCCAAAATGTCAGGACCAACTTGCCTAGCCCGGAGATCCCATGCTCCTCATGGGGCAACACAGGATTGGATGATGATGATGAAAAACAAGATGCACCTGAATGTTTACTCGGAAGATTTAGGAAATATTTCGAGGACAGCCACAACTGAGTTTACGTACTGACAGCGCTGCCACTTGGTGTCTGCTGGTGAATATGCAAGTACGGATTTTTACCATGAACAAATACTTGTACTGTAACAGTTACTGACCTCTATTTTTGGTGACTAAATATTTTCTTTGCATGAATCACGCTGATATTTTACATGCAATCAAGTGACTCAAGGAAAAACCAAACTCTGTTTACAAACTAATAGCACTGCCACTTGGTGTCTGCTGGTGAATACGACTGTGAGTCCTAAATGCATGCATGGATTTTTACAATGAACAAGAGCATGTAACTTTTATTGGCCTTTAATTTTTGTGATATAATATTCTCTTTGCATGAATTATGCTGATACTTTACATGCAATCAAATGATTTGAGGACAAACCCAGCTGGGTCTGGCTCAACCAGAAGATGAAGGGTGGTCAAGGAATTTCTGGTGTACATATACTGTTTCAGATTTTCAGTTCTATATCTGATGGAGCTAGAATTCCGAGGGCTTGAATGATGAGTGAATGGATGCGTTGCCCTCTGAACTGGGCAAACTTAGGTTGTCTGGACGTTGCTACTCCTCAACCTCCCCTAGGGTGGGAAAGGAGGTCTGGATGATGATGATGATGATGATGATGATATAGTACATTGATGAATAGTACTGAATAAAGATACTGAGATGTGAATATGTTACAAACCCATCTGATTCACGCTCAGTAAAAAAGTAGATGAATGGACAGCAGTAACTGGTAGTGTTTATACTTAAAAGTGCAGTACAGATTTTCACTATTTTAGTTCATTTATTCAGTAATAATCAAATTATTGACTGATGAATAGCAGTGAATGGAGATATTGAAGTCGAGTGTGCATTTGTGTGACTGTGACTATATCAAGCTAAGATTTTTGTGGGTGTTGGTTAGGAGTCAAAAGCTTTTCTTCCTAAGACTTGCTCTTCTAATATTGGGGTACACCTTACAGAGTGCAGTGTCTATATGCAGAGAAATTAGGTAATACTGTATTATGCAATACTAAAAAATAACTGTTACTTACTGGAGGCAAGGGTCCTTGTGGATCACTATCAGTTTCCTGGTTTTGGTTAGGATACAAGAATCGTTGTGAACTTAGTTGAGCAATACGTTGCCGTTCATCTTGCCATTCCTCAAATTGTCTGAAAAAAAGCAATACTAAACATCACCATCATCCTAATCAATTTCCCATGTTTACACAGGAAAAAGGTATTAAGAACAAGAATCTTTTTACTACTTCAAGGACATGAATTAGAGGAGAAAAGTCCCTCCATCCCCTCCCCTCAAATTCCTTTCCCCCTCCTGTGTTTAATGGGAAGCAATGATTGTCACTCTCATCTTAAATGTCAGGACCAACTTGCCTAACCCTGGGCTGCTACGCTCCTCATGGGGCAACACAGGATTGGATGATGGGTGGATGGATGGTGGTGTGAGTGCAGTGGGAGTGAGAATATAAGGTACTAGTCACTATGGGAACATTCAAATTAGTAAGTTTGAGGAATCATGAGTGATTTGTACAGATACACCTGTGCTTAGTTAGTATGTGATGGAAAGCTTGGAAATAATTAACATTATTGATTCACCTCCATCATATTCTACCAGCTGACAGTACAAACAAAAATAATTCACAGTTTTAAACAGTACTGCATGGCCTTATTAATTCATTCATTCATTCATTGCCAGATGCCATGTATCCCAAACGGGGTGGCCAAGGGCTTAGAGTTAATTGTTTTACAGGGAGCCCTGCATAATTAACATGTAGATTAGATTCAAAGAAATCAGAAGATAATTTAGCCAAACACCCATCTCATGTAAATCACATTCTCAAACAGCAACACACAGTAGTAACCTATGTATTGCTAAAAGCAGACAAACAGAACAGATTCTAATTAAACATGATGCAGCAGAGATGGATGCAACAACTTAATACAGTACTGTTTAGTCAAACTTACCCACCATCAAAGTAATATCTATATTTTTATATGCAGGACTGCTTACTAAACAAAATACTGATGTACCTGTGTGGCCATGACCTTTTTGTTCTTACTTCTTACTTCACAATTAACCCTACATACCAGCACTCTCAAGTATACGCCGCAGGGTAAAAGGTATAAGTGATGGCAAGTACCAGGAGGTGCTCAGCTGCAGTGTTCATCTCAGTAACCTAAGCTTCTGAGCCTGTGGCAGGTTGTTCACTCTAATAAGTGATACAAGCCCACTGCATCATCCAAATGGCCACTGCCTCCTCCCCTGGGTATTGCCCTACAAACTCATTTCACCTACCAACCCACAAAAAATGGATGGACACCTAAGCAAGTGATGCCAGCTCCCTGCACAAGGATTTGAACAATGGCATTTTCAGGAAAACAGCTTCATAGCTAGTGATGCTAACTACTTGGCCAATATGGAGTAAAAGTACTCATTGGCACTGGTTATGTACTCAACATTCATTAAATGTAAATTTTTGACAACACCCCATGAATGTATTTATTGGTAACCCCGATGTATTGTGTCCTGGTGCATCACTTACTTACTACATTGGTTGCAAGAAATATCCCTGACATAAAACATGGTGTATGTAACAGAAACCTTAAGGCTAATTCTTTTTTTCTGTGGGTGGAGGGAAGGACATACCCTAGATCTCCTGACCACATGAGTATCAGAGGCACAAATATAATAATTTCAAACCTGAATTAGCTGAAGAGTAATAGAGAAAAATCAGGCTTTGTTTTCTCTCCCTTTTTAATAATGGTACTTGCATCATTACACAAGCAGGTCCCTGAAATCTGATGGCTGATAATGCAAAACTGGCAAAAATGAAGAATGCTGTGTAAATGCTCAAGAATTAGAAGGCATCAGGTATTGATGAGGTATATGATGAGATTATTAAATGACATGGAGAGAGTGGAATGAAATGTGTGCCGGACATATAGGAGGCTTGGATGGATTAAATTTTACCAGCAGATTGGAAGAGGGATATGATTGTGTCTGCATACGGAAATAAAGACTGAGGCAACTGTACAAATGCACAATATACCCAAACCCAACAAAGACCCCACGTTACCTTCCTCACACTGCCCCATCACACTCCTCTGCACACCTGCCAAAGTCACTGAACGACTGGTATTACAACCAGTTACACCTCACATCCTCCTAGCCCCATCACAACATGGTTTTAGACCGCTACACTTCACAAACACTCTTCTTACAGACCTTACACAGAGGGTTTTTGATGGCATCAATTCAGCTAGGCCACCACACAGAACACTCCTAGTCACACTAGGCATTAGCAAAGCTTTTGATGCCATGCCCAACCACAACCTCACAAACAAAATATTCAACACAAACACGCACAACTACACAAAAAGATGGATGGTAAACTATTTAACAGGCAGATGTGCACATGTAACATTTGCTGGTCAGTCACCGAACATCAGAAACTTCACAAACGGCATTTCCCAAGGATCTGTTTTGTCCCCTACTCTCTTTAACTTACACATGCATGACATACCCACACTCCACACACCACAAATACACATAGCTTTCTATGCAGATGACATAACACTTACATCTACGCATCAAAACGCGAACACACTTGCACACATCCTCCAACCTTACCTCAACACACTACATGAATGGCTCACCACAAACAGGCTCAAAATGGCCAAATCTACAGTAACCCTTCTCACAAACTAGACAGCAGAACACAGTCACATTCCACACCTCACCATAAACAACACTCCCCCATCACACACACAAACACCCAAAATCCTTAGTGTAACATACAAAACATCAATGTCATTTAAAAAACACATCACAAACTTTAAAGACAAATTAACACCAAGACTCAGTGCCTTAAGGTCACTTGTCCATAAAACATCTGGACATAATGAAGAAACCACCACCACAATATACAAACAATGTACACATTCAGTGATGAATTATGGAAGCCATGCTTGGGCTTCTAACCTCACTAAAACACACTACAACACTCTACAGACCCTACAGAACAAAGCCCTAAAAATAATCACAGGCTGTATAGCTACTACACCCACAGACCACCTACACCAAGAAACCAAAGTCCTCAAAGTCCAGGATCATTTAGACATGAAAGGAACACAAATTCTTGCCACAGCCTTCACAAATCTACACCATCCACAACACTACATGGCAGCACATCCACACACACCAAGGAACATCAAAACAACAACCAGCACATGATATCATACACAAATACTCTCATCTCTCCCCTCCCCTGCCCACCTCAAACCAGCTTCCAGAAGCATATCCATATTCAAATCACTCGCCACTCCATTCAGTCACTTAAAGGCAACACACAGCTGCATGCACGGCCTCCTGATATCTACCCTTCTGAATCCTATCTCTCTCATAAGGACAAGGTCCACCTAGCCAGGCTAAGATGTGGGCATCATCCAGCCCTCTTGAAGTTATCAGAAGAGACTTGATGACTCCATCGCTGATACTTGTCCAGGATGAGGCACAGCACCCCATACTATGCACATTAAGGAAGACCACACTGCACACAATCACCTGTGCCAACAACACAACATACACTCCTTGTGAGCTCTGTGGGAAAGCCTGGTCTCGGACGTGGCCTTCCTTAGGGACTCAGGGCTATTTGGCCAGACTGCCTAGGGAACAACTACTACTACTACATTATTGTTGTGTAGGTCTGCTGAGTACTGCAAGAAAGGTAGGCCAATACAGAAAAAGTGTAATCATACAACAGGCAAGAAATACACCAGAATCCCTAGGGAGTCGTGAACAGCATGGCTTTTGAAGTGGTAGGGGATCTTTTTGTTTTGCGTTGTTTTGTTTGTGAAGGCTCCAACATGCTTGTGTGCGTTGGCCTTGGCCACTTAATGGCAGCTCTCCATGCTGCTCGATCTATGACAGCCTCCCTGTTCTGTCCCTTAATCCTGAGGTCACACTTAATGAAGTCCCACGTCTTTTTCAGTCTAACCCTCGCAACCCCACCCCCAATATTAACACTTCTCACTTCCTGCACCCAGTTATCATCCCCCATCCTCTCCACATGCCCAAACCACCTCAATCTATCTCTCCTTATCACAACACCAATACACTCTGGTCCAGGTCCCATCCTCCCTCTCAACTCTTCCATCGTAAAAGCCCCCACAGGCCTTGCATGCAAGGAAGCACTGCACATCCACCTAACCGATCAAATATCTGCAGCAAGACAGAGTGTGAAGGAAGCAAGTGAAAAGTAAGGTAAGGTATTTATGGTATAAACAGGACTGAAAAAAGCTTACGACACAGTGAAGAAGGAGGCATTATGAATGGATTTATGCATGTATGGTGTGGAGGGAAGGCTGCACAGTGCTGTAAAGAGTTTCTATGGGAGTGAAGAAAGTGCAAGAGAAGATGAACATTTACATTAGTAGTTCAATTTGCAAACTGCAGTAAGACAAACACGTGTAATGTTCCCATGGCTATTCAATATATTGTAGACCGAGATGGAGAAGCAAGAGAGGTTAATATTCAAGTTGTGGAGAGAAGAGTGAGGAGGGATATTAATGGTGATGAATGGTATAACTAAAATCTGATAAATGCATACAATACTGTGTTGCTAATCATGAACAGAGCTTTGTAAACTGGAGCAGAGTTTTATGATGTTCTATTGGCATCATGCTTTCAAAGTAAATTTAGTTAAGAGAAAAGTGATAGTTGGTGAGATAGGTGATTTTCAGTGCAATTTACTGGTGAAAAAGGGAGACCTGAACTGGTGACGGACATTGATAGACTGACTAATTGTTGTAGTAGTAGCAGTTGTTCCCCAGACAGTCTGGCTGAACAGCCCCAAGTCCTTTAGGAAGGCCATGGCCGAGACTGGGCTTTCTCACAGAGCTCTCAAAGAGTGTGTGTTGTGTTGTTGGCGTTGGTGATTGTGTGCAATGCAGTCTTCCATAATGTGCTTAATATTAGTAGTATGGGGTGCTGTGTTGCATCCTGGACAGGCATCAACGACGGATTCATCCAACCTCTTCTGGTAGCTTAAGACGGCTGGATGGTGCCCACATCTTAGCCTGGCCAGGTGGACCCTGTCTGTACGAGGGAGATAGGATTCAGAAGGGTGGATGTCAGGAGGCTGTGCATGCAGCTGAGTGTTATCTTTAAGTAACTGAATGGAGCGGCGAGTGATCTGAGTGTGGATATGCTTCTGGATGCTGGTCTGAGGTGGGTGAGGGGGAAGAGATGACAGTAATTGTGTATGGTATCGTGTGCTGGGTGTTGTTTTGATGTTCCTTGGTGTAGGTGGATGTGCTGCCATGTAATATAGTGGATGTTGTGGGTTTGTGGAGGCCGCAGCAAGAAACTGGGTGCCTCCCATGTCTAAGTGATCCTTGACTTTGAGGACTTTGGTTTCTTGATGTAGGTGGTCTGTGGGTGCAGTAGCTGTGCAGCCTGCGATTATTTTTAGGGCCTTGTTCTGTATGGTCTGTAGAGTGTTGTAGTGTGTTTTGGTGAGGTTAGAAGCCCCGGCAGGGCTTGCATAATTCATCAATGAACGTATGTATTGTTTGTATACTGTGAGGAGGGATATTAACCCCTAAAACGCGGCTGTGTACGGGCGATCCCCCCGCTGTGGCGGGGTTGTAGCGGGGTCTGAGTACCTGTGGAAAAATATTTGCAAAAAATCATAGATTAACCCTAGAGCATTAAAATTTTTATGGCATATAGTACTTACATTCAGCTTTCTCCTAAGCCACATGTTGAGCCTTCGTTGACTACTAAAGGACTTGTGAAGACTTGCAAAGTTGGGTAACAAAGTCTTCACTCTCACACCTCCAGAAACCCGGTTTTCTTTCTACCACAGCCTCAATCTGTCACAGTACACTTTATACAACAACGTACAGGTTGTTTGGAATCCGTATTTGTAAATAAGAACTGAAAATAAGGCTAAAATGGACGGAGCGCACAGCCGACATGCAGCGCGGTGGCGATCTTCCCGTCAATATTGTCACATTTGCCTTTTCTCGGCAAAAAACACGTATACTACTTTTTTTTTCATCATAGGACTTCGCAAACGTTTGCCTGTCACTATTACGGCCATAAAAATCAATGTCACTGCCAGTATTGTGGATTGGGACTGAGGAAGACCACCGCGGCGCGAGTTTATTCAGCCTTACGGCAGGCACTTTATTCTCGCTCCTGTCGGCCACTCGCACTTCATTTCTATCGCTCACTTTCACTGTATCTGTTCTTTTTTTTGCCTTATTCATCAGTGTCACTGTCCAGTGTTATAAAAATAATATTTTCTACACAACAAACTGTCACTGTCAGAACACAGAATAGGAAAATATGCTTTCATCTTTTTACACTGGAGTGACTGTCACTCGCAATACTTATATTATTACTATGTACAATTATTTACACCAAAAAACACTGTCACCGTCAGTGCTTTTACAAGTACATACACTAATTTACACTCATCAGGCTGTCACTGTCAGCACGTAAAAGAAAACTAAACAATATTATCACTGTCACTCTCAGTATTTTTTCAAAGATTCTTACCCTTATTTTCAAAATCTACTTAGGCTGTGTTAGTCAAAGAAACACGGGTAAGCACAGAGGGGAACTTTGCACTCTTTGCACTGCAAGGAGGTGCGCCTAAAGGTTTTCCTGCCTGGTAGTGTGGCTGCACACATGACACCTCCTCAGTGCTTTCCCCCTCTTTGCAGTGGCTGGCAGTGGCTCCAGGCGGTGTCGCTGAAGGTAGTTCTGACACTGTAGGCGGTCTGGAGGTGTGTGAGGGTGGCGTTTGGGACCTGTAGAAAGAACCTGGCCGTAACGCTGAAGCAGCTGGTAGACACAAGTCTTGGAAAATCGTCTGAGAGAGTAGTTGGCTGGCTTCCTGTTCTTGATTTTATACAGGATGAAGGCGTTCAACATGCACATATCAATCAAGTGCAAGAACACCTTCCTGTACCAACGACGATTTTTCCTCAGGCAGTCAATCTCTCCAATCATCATATCAGACTTGTCCACCAGCCGCATATTGACGTTATAGTCAATGACAGCATCAGGCTTCATCACAGGCTCGCCAGTCCTTCTGTCGACCTTCCCTGTTGCCAGCATTTCACCCTTGTGTACTGTGGTGAGCGTGTTCACGACTCTCTTATCATGCCACCTGATCGCAAGCATCTTGTCAGATTTCTTCAGGTGCACGTCTCCCCGCTTTGACTTTTCAGCCTCGGGGAAGGCAGGGTAATGTGCCCTTTTACTTCTGACAGTGCCACAGGAGCCAACGCCGTGTTCAGAAAGGTACTTGGCGAGTTTAGGAGCGGTATAGTAATTGTCCGTATACAGGACATGATTCTCGCCAAAGTACTTTTCCAAAAGCACTTTCACCACAGAACCAGAGAATCCAAGGGGGTCAGTCTTATCCAAATCGACATTGCTGGCGGTGTAAATGACGAAGTCAAGGATGAACCCCGTCTTGCAGTCGCACAGCACGAAAAACTTGATTCCAAAGCGGTGGCGTTTGCTTGGAATGTACTGGACGAACCGAAGACGGCCCCTGAACAATACCAAAGACTCGTCAATCACGACTTTCTTGAACGGGCGCAAGAACCTCGTAAACTTATCTTTGATCATGTTCAGGATTCCCCTCACTTTCCATAATGGGTCAGTTTGGGAAGGCTCATCATTGTTCGCGAAGTGAAGATAAGTCATCAGCTGCCTAAAACGATCGCGGCTCATGTATTTATTGAATATGGGTGTTGGGCACAGCTCGTCGGAAGTCCAGTATTCTTCTGACTTGTGTTTCCAGTTGTGCGACATTAGCAACATCAATCCAATAAATACAAAAAGCTAGCGGATCGTAAGAGGCACTCATGCTGCCATCCGCGACGTGGATGGCGTGGCCGCCTCACCTTCTCCTTCGCGAACTGGCGCACATTGCCCCTCGTACCTGTTTGTCTCGGTACAGATGTGCTCCATAACCTCGTCGTCAAGGAAGGCCAACAGGTAGTCAAGGCATTCACCATCGTCGTCCACAGGGAAGTCAGCCTGAAGTCCACACTCACTGTCGTCAAAGGGCAGATCCTCAGGCACAAAATCTGATCCCTCTGACCACACAAAGGCATCTAGCGTTCCCTGCCTAGGCTGGGAGGTGCTTGGGGCGGTGGGGGGTGAGGCAGGTCGTGTGGGAGTGGGTGAGGCAGGCTGGGCAACAGTAGGTAAGGCAGAGGCTATCCCAGGCCGTGTTGGTGTTGTGGTGGTGGTGGTGGTGGTGGTGGGAGGGACATTATCACTTGGGTCAAGGTCACCCGCGGTGGCGTGACTCCTGAGTTGCCTAGTGCGAGTTAGCCTTATACTAGGGGACTTAACTCTACCAACACGAACACTAGGCCTACGATAACCTCTCAAACGTAAAGATGCTCTTTTACTTCCCTTTCTTGGTGGTGAAGGAGACTCCGACGACTCAGGAGACAGGACAGCAGACGAGGAGGACGAGAGAACAGGGCTGGGAGTACGTGGCGGGCTTGCGGTGGCGTGACGTGGCGTAGGGGACAATGGCGGTGAGCTGGGGTCTCCGCTCCTCTTCCTTTTTTCCCCCTTCCCATATTCGAGGCCCCTTCTCACCGGAGCCTTCCCTGTTGAGGTGCTGGGCACTGACACAGTCTCCTCCGGCACAGAAACAATCACTTCTGGGCCGGAATCAGCACTAGATTGTGTCTCTGACTCAGCCAGGCTCGACCACACACCGATGTCACTGCCATAGTCCATTGAGGCTTTCAAAAGTTCTGAGGCTATTGCAGAGTCACTTAGCCCCTTTGTAGTTCCTGGTAAGGTTTTGAAGGGGGTTAAGGTCACAAAACCCTTTTTCGGAGGGCTAGAAGGCACAGACTCGGAAGAGCTCGAGTTAGACATGGTGTCACCGTGGCAGATTTGCGTGGACTGACGCTATTCTGGGGCAAACCGCGCGAAAAAATGACAGTGTGACAACTGGGGAAACAAGCGTTTCCCAATAGCAAAAAGTGCTTGCGAGATGACGGCGCAGATTGACACGTATCAGCCGTCCACGCGTTGCCATATCGCACGACGAGGGAGGGCCGCGCATCGGTGCGTCGGTGGGTAAAAAAAATGATACTTGGCAACAACCGAGGTCAGTAGTACAAAGGTCAAGTGTGCTAAACGTAGCTCACGGGTGGCGGGACTGATAGACAATACCAGCTGGAGCATGCTTGCCCGCGGTTATTCAAAATTAACTCAAATCGCAAACGCGACGACCCGCCGTTCTGCCCTTTGGGCCGACCGTCGCAAATGCGACGATCCGCGTTTTAGGGGTTAATGGTGATGAATGGTATAACTAAAATCTGATAAATGCATACAATACTGTGTTGGTAGGAGGAGGCCGTAGCACAGGCCGAACAGGGTAGTACTCCCGAGGGGAATGGGAATGCTGGTGATAGGGAGAGCTGGAGCTCCTGTTTCACTAGCTATCTAACCATCCCCCTTTGCTGACCTTTTCAGTGTGACAATAACATGGAGAGTAGACCAGCATACTCTCCCAAACATTTCCTCTAACTATCTATGCACTACACCACATGCACTTTACATTTCACACAACGTATCCCACTATGTTACAGGGGTTGGCGCCAGCAAGGGCATGCGGCCAGAAAACTTTGCCCCCGCTACCTAGTGGCGGACTTCTGGGGGGAGGTGTGGCGGGGGTTCCGCCAGCATAGATTGTGGGTCCAGGGCGAGATGGGGCTCAGGCCTGTGCTAGAGGGTACAGGGCACTGCGGTTCCCAGGCTGCCGCTTCCGCCCAATAAAGAGGGGCCCGAACCTGGGAGTAGCACCCCAGGAGGCTGCCCTATCAGTGGGTGTATAATGGCGGGATAGTTGCAGTGCCAAGATGCGCTTGGAGGGTGTCCCTGCAGCTGTCCTGGCAGGGTGCCCTGAGGCCACTACCACAGCCACTGGTAAGCTGGTGGGCTAGGGGTCCCAGATCCATTGCCTGGACCTGGGACTGTGCAGTGAGTGGGACCTGTGCTGTGTCTGTCCCCCTTTATTAATACTGAAGATGACAAAGCAAAATAAGTTTCAAAGCAAGCCTGAGGACAGTAAATCACCCATGGGGATGAGGGTGGGTTCATGGAATGTGGGAAGTTTGTGGGGAAGAGCAGAGGAAGTCGTTGAGGCATTCAGTAGGAGGTGGGTGGATGTGGTGTGTTTGCAGGAAGTCCGGTACAGGGGTGGATCAGCCAGAAAGATTGTTGGGAAGGACTGTTGCTATAAGTTGTTTTGGCAGGGGAGGACAGACGGATATGGACGTGTTGGTGTGATGGTTGCAGAGAAATGGGTGGAATATGTTATGAATGTTTTGAGAGTAAGCAATAGGATATTGGTAATGAAAATTCTGTTGGGAAGAAAGATAGCTGCGATTATATCGGCATATGCTCCACAGGCAGGAATGGATGAATCAGAGAAAGATAGATTTTGGGATAATTTAATACGTGTAGTGGGTGGTATGTGGGATGATGAGATAGTGATTTTGGGAGGGGACTTAAATGTCATGTAGGTGAACCAGCACAAGGTTATGAAGGAGTGCATGGGGGATGTGTGTATGGTCTAAGGAATGCAGAAGGGGAAAGGATACTTTGAGTTTGGGGAGGCAACGGACATGATTGTGTGCAACACATATTTTAGGAAAAGAGACAGTAGGTTAATTAAATATGAGTCTGGGGGAAATAGCAGTCAGACAGATTATTTTCTGGTTAGGAGGGCCGATAGGAGGTTAGTGAGGGATGTTAAAGTTATAGGAAGTGAGGAGCGTGTGCAGCAGCACAAACTATTGATTCGTGATATGGTGCTTAAAGAACAAGTGATGAAAAAGAGGACTTATGTACCTAGGAGGAAAATTTGGAAGCTGAAAAACCAAGTAGTAAGGGATGCCTTCTACTGCAAGTTGAGGAGAGAGGTGGCTGAACAGGGAGCTGTAGACAGAGGCGTTAATGAACAGTACAGAGCCCTCAAGAACAATTTCTTGAGAGTTACTGATGTAACATGCGGTTGGACAGGAGGACCACCAAGACATAAAGTAACTTGGTGGTGGGATGAGGGTGTAGAAGCTGCAGTTAAGGAGAAAAAGAAGGCTTTTCTGGGAATGGAGGAAGGGTGGTAGCAGGGAGGAATATTTGGCTGCCAAACGTAGGGCTAGAAGAGAGGTATACAGGGCAAAGTCTGAGTCACAGTCACAGAGACTATTACTTGATGACCTAAATCATGGGGAAAGGAAAAATATGATATTTAGGGTGGCAGGTCAAGTGAAGAGGGATAATCGGGATATTATAGGTGAGCAGTGTGTGAAGAATGATGAAGGAAGGGTAGTGGTGAACAGTGAGGATATTAAAGATGCATGAAGAGAGCATTATAACCGGTTGTTGAATGAGGAGTTTGACTGGGACAGGGAAGGTTTGGAGCCAGCAGATCCAGTGTCTGGCCCTTGGCCTTTGATTGATACTGCTACTGTGAGTGAGGCAATAGGCAGGATGAAGGTGGGGAAGGCAGCAGGTGTGTCTGGGTTGACTGCCGAAATGTTGAAGGCCTCAGGCGATATAGGGGTGAGTTTAGTCACTGACCTGATAAATAGGATTATTTATGAGTGTGTTGTTCCAGATGATTGGCTGAAGAGTGTAACTGTAAATGTGTATAAAGGGAAGGGTGATGCCCTGGAAAGAGGAAATTATAGAGGTATAAAGCTCTTAGATCAGATAATGAAGGTAATGGAGAGAGTTTTAGAAGGTATGATTAGAGAAAGAGTGAATATTGATGAGATGCAGTTTGGGTTTAAGCCAGGTAGGGGGACCACTGATGCCATATTCATTGTTCGACAGCTTCAGGAAAAATATATTGGTAGGAGAAGGGATCTTTATTTTGTTTTTGTTGATTTGGAAAAGGCCTTTGACAAAGTCTTTAGAGAGGTGGTGAAGTGGGCAATGAGAAAGTTTGGCTTGGAGGAGTGGCTGGTTCAGGTGGTTATGGCCATGCATGTGGGTGCTCACACCCAGGTAAGAGTGAATGGAGATTTGAGTGATGAGTTTTCCGTGAATGTTGGTGTGCATCGGGGGTCAGTCTTGAGTCCCATGTTGTTTATCATGGTACTTGAAGCCCTTTCACATGACTTTAGAAACGGACTCCCGTGGGAGTTGTTATATGCTGATGATTTGGTGTTGATTGCAGAGAATGAAAGGGAGGCGGAGGAAAGGTTTACGAAGTGGAGAGATGGTATGGGGCAAAAGGGTTTAAGAGTAAATGCAGATAAATCAAGTGATGATATCTAGGGTTGGTGGCGGTACTGTCATAGATGAGGGAGAGTGGCCATGTGCAGTTTGCCACAAGGGCGTGGGAAGTAATTCCATCTTGTGCGGTGTGTGTGATAAATGGGTGCATAAGAGATGTAGTGGTATCAGAGGCAGACTGCGAGATAATGCTGATTTTATGTGTACGGCGTGTCGGGGTGAGCAGGTGGAGATTGTCAGACGTGAAAGGGTTGAACTTGCTGGTGAATCTCTTGAGTGTGTGGAAGAGTTTTGTTATTTGGGAGACATATTGTGTGCTGGAGGTGAGGCTGGAGCTAGCTCTGTGGCTAGGGTGAGAAGTGGTTGGAAGAAGTTCAGGGAGCTCTTGCCTCTCCTGACATTGAGAGGACTCTCCCTACGTGCTAAGGGGTCTTTGTATGCAGCATGTGTTAGGA
Source organism: Coenobita brevimanus (assembly GCF_032717465.1). Classification (NCBI taxonomy): domain Eukaryota; kingdom Metazoa; phylum Arthropoda; class Malacostraca; order Decapoda; family Coenobitidae; genus Coenobita; species Coenobita brevimanus. Next base: position 40,080,240 of record NC_137046.1, read on the forward strand.
GTGTAATGCTGTATGGTAGTGAGACCTGGGCAGTGAAGGAGGAAGATACTCGCCGGCTCAGACGTACAGAAATGACAATGATTAGGTGGATGTGCAGTGCGTCCCAGCGTCCAAGGCCTGGAGGGGCTGGGTTTACGATGGAAGAGTTGAGAGGTAGGATGGGACTGGAATGTATTGGTGTTGTGATGAGGAGAGGTAGATTGAGGTGGTTTGGACATGTGGAGAGGATGGGGGATGATAATTGGGTGAGGAAGGTGAGAAGTGTTAATACTGGGGGTGGGGTTATGAGGGGTAGACCGAGAAAGACATGGGACGAGGTCATCAAGTGTGACCTTAGGGTTAAGGGACTGAACAGGGAGGCTGGAATGGATCATGCAGCATGGAGAGCCGCCATTAGGTGACGAAGGCCGACACATGCAAGCATGTTGGAGCCTTTGAAAACGAAAACGAAAACGAAACTGTGGTGGTGGTTTCTTTGTTGTGTCCGAATGTTGTATGGGCAAGTGACCTCAAAGCATTAAGTCTTGGTGTTATTTTATTCTTCATGTTTGTGATGTGTTATTTAAATGACATTGATGTATTGTATGTTACACCAAGGATTTTGTGTGTGTGTGTGTGTGTGTGTGTGTGTGTGTGTGTGTGTGTGTGTGTGTGTGTGGTAGGGGGGTGTTGTTTATGGTGAGGTGTGGGATGTGATTGTATTCTGTTGTCCAGTTTGTGAGAAGGGTCACTGTAGATTTGGCTGGGGCTATTTTGAGCCTGTTTGTGGTGAACCATTCGCGTAGTGAGTTGAGGTAAGGTTGAATGATGTGTGCAGCTGTGATTGCGTTTTAGTGCGTACATGTAAGTTTTATATCATCTGCATATGAAGCTATGTGTATCTGTGGTGTGTGGGGTGTGGGTATGTCATGCATGTATAGGTTAAAGAGTGTAGGGGACAAAACAGATCCTTGGGGGACGCCATTTATGAAGTTTCTGATGTTAGAAGACTGACCGGCAAATGTTACGTTTGCACATCTGCCTGCTAAGTAGTTTGTCAGCCATCTTTTTGTGTTATTGTGCATGTTTGTGTTGAGTATTTTGTTTGTGAGGTTGTGGCAGGGGATGGCATCAAAAGCTTTGCTAATGTCTAGTGTGATTAGGAGTGTTCTATGTGGTGGCCTAGCTGAATTCATGCCATCGAAAACTCTCTGTGCAAGGTCCGTAAGAAGGGTGTTTGTGGAGTGTAGTGGCCTAAAACCATGTTGTGTGGGCTAGGGGAATGTGAGGTGTGACTAGTTGTAGTACTAGTCAATCAGTGACTTTAGAGGGTGTGCAGAGGAGTGTGATGGGGTGGTGTGAGGAGGGTAACGTGGGATCTTTGTTGGGTTTAAGGACAGTGATGATAATGCCATGCTCCCAGATGTTGGGTATATAGTTTGATATGTTGGTGAGTGCTTGTATGCCTTGTGGTCCAAGGTGTTTCAGGTGAATGTTGCTTATGTTGTCAGGTCCACAGGCAGATGAGTGCTTGGGGTTGTTAATGATGTGCTTCATCTGGTTATAAGTGAAAGGTGCGTAGTCTGGGTCTGTGGAGAACTGTCTCTTACGTCGGATGATGCGTCGGTCTTCAGGATGGAGGTTTAGATGGCTGACTTGTGAAAAGTGACTGATGAGAGTGTTTGCTTGTTGTTTGTTTGAGGGTATGGTGTCTGTTGTTGTGATGGCAGCGTGTGATTGTGTGGTGTTGCCGCTGGAAAGTGTGATGCTGTTTAGTGTTTTGTGGTGTTGCTGTTGGATGTTTGTTTTGTGGTCAAGTGTTTGGAGGTAATTTTTCCAATTTAGTGTTTGCTGTTCTGATATATTATTGTTTATTTGAGTGTTGAGTTCTTGTATTTGTTGTACTGTATCTTGTGTATGGGGTGTTGGGGAGTGTCACAGTGTGTCTCGTTGTCCAATGAGGCCTTGAATTTCTGGTGTGAAGTTGGGGTTATGTCTCTTTCTGTTGCCTCTAGGGATGTGTTTTTTGTCTGCATTTTGTATAATTGTATTGAAAGTGTGCACAGCGGTGTTGATGTTTGTGATGGGTGTACTGTTTAGTGTTTCAAAATGTTGTTCTGTTTCAGTTACAAAGGCCTCCCAGTTGGCTCTCTTATAATTAGTGTATGTGTGTTTGTGGCCAGCTGGGGTGATTCTGGTTTTGGTAGTGATGATGATTGGGAGATCAGAACCTAGGGTTTTGACCACTCTCCTTGATGTAGTGGGGGCGAGGTTTGGGGAGCAGAAGGTGATGTCTGGAGATGATTGGAGGAAGAGGGCTTGGTGTGGGATATGGGTATGTTGGTCTAGATTGTTCGGTATGAAAAGATGATCTGTCTGCGATTGTAGTACCAGCCCTCTGTCTGTGTCAGGGTTGTTGACATGCCAGGCCGACGACTTGGCATTGAAATCACTCCCCAGGATGATGTTGGGTATGTTAGTGATGTGGTGTATCTGTGAAGTGCAATTGTGTGGTACTGTGGGGGACAATTGGGGGGGAATGTATGTGTTAGCGATTGTTATGTGTGATTTGTTACCAGTGCGTATTTTAACTGATTGTATTTCTGTTGTGGTGTCACGTGGGGGGAGAAGTGACTTTGTGTGTGCACTTGTATCTGCAAAGTTGATGGATTTGTGTACCAGGGTGATGTGTCCACCGCCACTGCCGTCGGCCCGGTCTTGTCGAATGGTGGTGAAGTTATGAAATGTCGGTGTTTTCTGTGTGTGTAGTTTTGTTTCTTGTAAGATGACAATGTGTATGTTCTGTTGTTTGATGAATTGTGTGAGTTCTTGTTTTTTGGTGTTTATGCCATCTACTGTATGTTTAACTGAAGGATGTTTATGTTGTGTGTGCGATGTGTGTTGGCTGCTGCAGCACGGGGAGGAGGTGGTGTGGGTGGAGGGGAAGGGGTAGGAGGAGTTTGTGATGGAGGTAAGGGTTGAGGTGGATTAGGATGGGTTGGGGGACTGGATGGTGTGGGAAGGATCAGTGGGTTTGGCTGTGGAGGTGTGAAAGAAGTAGGAGTAGGATTGGTAGGGGGGTTGGTGGGTGGGGGGAAGGAGCATAAGGAGCAGGTCCAGGTGTTTGTGTAATGTTTTCTGGATGCAAGTGTTGTGCAGGTGTAATGGGTCCAGTTCTTGCAGGAATTGCACTGAACTGAACCCTTTGTCTGTCGGCTTGACGTGATAGATTTTGAGCATGTTGTTGTTGCTGTTGCCTCAGATTCATCTGAATGTGAACCAAGTGGAAAAGAGAGAGTTGGCTGGTTACATACAGGTGTGGGGGAAATAGCAGCCAGAATGACTATTTCCTGGTCAGGAGGGCTGATAGGAGGTTGGTTAGGGATGTTACAGTTATAGGGAGCAAGACAAATTACTGATAAGTAACATGGTGCTTAAGGAGCAGGTGGTGAAGAAGAGAACCTATGCACCTTGGAGGAAAATATGGAAGCTGAAAAACCAAGCAGTAAGGGATGCCTTCTGTAGTGAGATGAGTACAGTGGTGGCTGAACAGGGAGCTGCTGAAAGAAGTGTTAATGAACAGTACAGAGTTCTCAAGAACAATCTCCTCAGAGCTGCTGATTCAGTGTGTGGATGGAGAACAGGCTCTCCAAGACATAAGGTAACACTGTGGTGGGATGAGGGGGCAGAAAAGTAGCTAAGGTGAAAAGAAGATTTTTTTCCACTCACTTGATGTAGTGCTGCCTACTTCTTCCTTAGCCTTTATCATTCTTTTTCTATGCCTACCCTTCTCTCTTCCTATTTCTCCCATCTTTCCTGTCACCTCTTATTGCTTTTCTATCCTTTACAGGTGGCTTTACATTGAGTGACAAGCCAAATGCTTTCCTGTAAGCCAAGAAATCATTTACAACGCTGGGTGGTAACCATATAACCAAACCATATGTGCTCCCTACATGCCAACAAGTGGTTTGGTGGAGGGTTAGTGCCCCTCCCCATAAAACAAATAACTCAAAGTCATGTGGCCACTCCTTATGGGATTATGGCATCTGGCAACAGATAGATAGACAGAAAAGAGCTGGTAACAAAAAAGGAATGCTTGGCTGACAAGCAAAGGGCTAGAAAAGAAGTATACAGGGCAAAATCAGAGTCTCAGAGACTTTTACTAGATAGCCGAAATTGTAATGAATGGAAGAATATGATATTTAATAAGGCAAATCAGATGAAGGGGGAAAATAGGGATTTCGTGGGTGAGCACTGTGTGAAGAAGGACGAAGGAAAGGTAGTGGCAGACAGTAAGGATATTAAAGCTGCCTGGAAAGAGCATTGTAACTGGTTGTTAAATAAGGAGTTTGGCAAGAACAGGGAAGGTTTGGAATCAATGGATCCAATGTTTGACCCCTGGAATTTGATTGACACTGTTACTGTGAGCATGGCAATAGGCAAGATGTTGTTGAGGAAGGTGGCAGGTGTGTCTGGGCTGACTGCTGAAATGCTGAAGGTCTCACGAGATACAGGAGTGAGTGTAGTTACGATAGGATAAATCCGATTATACATGAGTGTGCGTTCCAGATGACTGGCAGAAGACAGTGACTGTAAATGGGATGGGTGATGCCCTGGAAAGAGGGAATTATAGAGACATAAAACCATTTACTATGCTGGGTGGCAACCATATAACTAAACTACAGCATCTGGTGGTTTACTGTGTAATTAAGGTGCTCAAACCAGATTGAGCACGTGTCAGTTTATATCCAACAGCTGGCTGGGGTTTACCGCTCATGTAATGCCACGCAGGGATGAGTGAGGCTGGTGACTCTCATCTCAAAGGTCAGGGCCAACTTGCCTGGCCTCAGGTTCCTACACTCCTCATGAGGCAAAATAGGATTAGATGATGATGATGATGATGATGAAAATGATAAAACTTTAGGACCCGATAATGAAGGTACAGTCGACCCTCAATTCTACAGACGGATTTTGGAAGCAACGGACGATATCTGCTGGCAGAGAATCGCTCCAGACACCCGTCATTTGTCCATTATTTGAAAGTTTGTCATTTCTAACTACATACAGTATTTCTCTTTACAGGTACAAAAATAAATGACTCGGAATTTGAAAATAAAAAATTACTATAACAAAGTACCGTACCTGACTCATGTGACCCATGTCCCATACCACCTGCCACTGCCTGCCTCAGTGTTGTGTGTATCGTCGCTGTGATGAGAAGCATTTATTTGCTTATTTCCTTGCTCCTCATTTTCTCTCAGAACTCTGAGCACGTGGTTCCAAACTTATTTTAGTTATGCCTAAGCACCCTGAAAGTGCTATGAACACAAGAAATGCATTTATTATAAAGGAAAATGTAAAATTGTTGGACGAACTGACGTGTAGTGTGGGAATATATATATATATATATATATATATACATATATATATATATATATATATATACACACAGTAAGCCAAAAAACCATTTACAACGCTGGGTGGTAACCATATAACCAAACCATACGTGTTCCCTACCTGTCAACATGTGAGTTGGTGGAGGGTTAGTGCCCCTTCCTGTAAAACAAATAACTCAAAGTCAAATGGCCACCCCTTACGGGATTATGGCGTCTAACAATAGATAGATAGATAGATAGACAGTATGTGAAGACACTACATGTTGACGTAGATAGTTAGGTAAGATCATTACGTGAGTTCAGTTCTTGCGAATTACTGTATACTGTACTGTCATACAAATTATACTGCTTGGCTGACTTTTTTATTATTCACAATTACTGCATTCGGGTGTATCTGAGAAGTGAGAAGTACGCAATCCCACCAGGCTGTGGACTTCAGTATAGTTTTTTTTCCATTATTGTTGACGACTAATGACTAAAAAATAGTTTCATACTTTTTTTTTCTTTTTAAATGAGTGTGCCGAAAGTGATTCTTGGTGAAATATGCATGATTCTGGGCGGCCATTATTCACATGCTGATTAGGTCAGAAGTTTTTGCTTGAGTGATAATGAGGACTTTCAAGCGGCAATCCTTGGTGGTTGAAATTTTCATGGGGAGTATTAGGGGGCAAAACTAGTCAGTTACGTTAGGTTAGAATGCACAGATGTGTCAAGTCGGCAAGATCATAAACACGTCTTGGATGTCTTACAGCAGACATATTATTTTGTAATAACCTATCTTTAAATAAATTTTCAACGAAAAATATGGGGCTCCTAGAACCTAACCCCCTATTTTACATGTAAATATATCATGTTTTAGCATGAAATTGATTTTGCACGAGGATCTGCATAACCTATCTTGTGTTATATGAAGACTCTACTGTACACCGTGAAGCAAGTTGTAATATAATGGGTCCACAGAAAACGGGGTATTGTGAGGTAAATAAGTCCACGACAGCGTCGCTGCACCTCATCTTCGATACCATCGTATTTTTTTTTTTTATTATTATTATTATTTTTTTAGTTTTAGGCTATTTTTCCCTTCATTTTCAAGCAGAGGACTTTTTCATTCAACGGACACTCATCCCCCCCCATTAGTCCGTTGATTCGAGGGTCGACTGTAATCGAGAGAGCTCTAGAAGGTATGATAAGTGAAACAGTGAATACTGATGAGATGCAGTTTGGATTCATGCCAGGAAGAGAGACCTCTGGTGCCATGTTCACTGTCTAACAGCTTCAGGAAAAATATAGAGAAAAGAAAAAGGAGCTGTACTTTGGTTTTGTTGATTTGGACATGGCCCCTGACAAAGTCCTTAGGGTGGTGGTGACGTAGGAAATGAGAAAGCTTGAGATTGAAGAATGGCTGGCCAGAGTGGTTATGGCTATGTATGTGGGTGCTCACAACCAGGTGAATGTTGATTTGAGTGATGAGTTTTCCTTGAATGTTCACATGCATCAGGGGTCAGTCTTGACTCTCTTGTTGTTTATCATGGTGCTTGAAATCCTCTCATGCAACACCAGATATGGACTCCCATGGGAGATGTTGTTTGCTGATGACTTGGTGTTGAATGCAGACAATGAAAGGGAGGCAGAGGAAAGATTTAGGAAGTGAAGAGATGATATGTGGCACAAGGGCTTGAGAGTAAATGCAAATAAAACAAAAGTGATGGTATCTAGGGCTGGTGGCAATACTGTCAAAGAGGGGGGAGAGTGGCCATGTGTGGTTAGCCATAGGGGCATTGGAAATAATTTTATCTTGTGCAGTATTTGTGATATGTGGGTGCATAAGAGATGTTCTGGTATTAGAGGTAGCCTGTGAGGTAATGCTGATTTTGTTTGTGTGGAGTGCTGGGAAGCACATGTGGGGACTGTCAGGTATGAAAGGACTGATCTTGCTGGTGGGTCTCTTGAGCATATGAAGGCATGTTGTTACTTGGGAGATATGTTATGCATTGGAGGTGGGGAGGGAGCTGGCTCTGTGGCTAGAGTGAGGAGTGGTTGGAAGAAGTTCAGGGAGATGTTGCCTCTCCTGACACTGAGAGGGCTTTCCCTCCATGCTACGGGATCTTTGTACATGACGTGTGTTAGGAGTGTAATGCTGTATGGCAGTGAGACCTGAGCTGTAAAGGAAGAGGATAGTCACAGACTCAAACATACAGAAATGACAACAATTAGGTAGATGTGCTGTGCATCCTTGAATGCAAGGCCAGGTGGGGGCTAGGTCTACATTGGAAGGGCTGAGTGGAAGGATGGGACTGGAATGTATTGGTGTTGTGACAGGGAGGGGCAGACTGAGATGGAAGGGGCATGTGGAGGGGATGGAGAATGACAACTGGGTGCAGAAAGTGAGAAGTGTGAATACTGGGGGAAGTGTTGCAAGAGGCAGGCAGGAAAAGATCTGGGATGAGGTAATAGTGTGAGACTTCTGGGATATAAGACTGAACAGGGAGACTACCAGAGACCGTGCTGCATGGAAAGCCGCCATTAGGTGACCAAGACCAATGCATGGAAGCATGTTGGAGCCTTTATAAATGAAAATCGACCTATTGGACTGTATGCTGAAGTTGCCTTTTTCCAGCAGTCAACCATCCTCCTTTTGGTGGATGGAAAGGAAGCTGTGGGATGTATGAATAACTAAGAAGCTCCACTGTTGGTTTATACAAATTTGGTACTCTCCTACTCAGGCATAAAAGAGAGTTGTCTTTTTTACATTACTGTACTGCATATCCATGCCAAACCATAATACTGACCTAATATTTTCAACAGTGGGTCTCTGCCAGGTGGTAGTTCGGGTGTTGTGATCAACGTAGTACACACGGCCACGGGGGTCCCGCCTTGCTTCCCATCCAGCAGGCAGCTGCTTAGGCCTCTCCCAGGTGGTAGAACGTGTTGTGTGATCCACGTAGTATCGTCGTCCAAACTGATCATATCTCATCTCCCATCTGGATACCGATTGAAATTCACATCCATTACATACAGCAAATAAAACCATTCTTCGGCTGACACAGAAATTCACATCTCCTATAAATAACCAACCAAACTTCAACTGATGGGGAAATTCAGCATAGCTGACTTGTTCTAATCCACTATCTTCTTAGGTCTTTCAGTTCACGGTTTCTGGACAATGAGAGATTGCCTTTTTCAAACTTTATAAGAAGACCTAAACTACCTTTAAGCAAATAAAATTATACCTGAATAGATGGAATTAAAAGGATAAAATGAGTAAAATGCAAAGTATTCAAGTAAATGTACACCAATTGAAAAGCAAATGCAGACAAAATCTGGATAAAAGTGCAATATAAGCAAGCACATTGTATCTGATGAACCTTCTTGATGTTCTGGTTATGGCTCTCATTTACAATACCTAAAAATCAAAATTTCTGATGCATTAGGCTACTTACAAAATTTACTGTGGATTATAAAAATCCATATAAAGTACTGGCTACAGTCTGAGGTATATTGCATTTGCTAGTAATCATGTATGCAAAATGATGACAAGTAGATTATGAAACCACAGAGGTAATGGGCATTAAACATGCTCTTTATTTCTGGAAGATGAGGAAGAACCATGGATCCCATGAAGTGAGAGCTCAGTTATGACAAAGAAATCTGCATACACCTGGTATTCTACACCTGATTAGAACAACAAAAAGTATTCATTAATGTATGATCAACTTTTAGTGCAATGATAATTAGGCTATCAGATAAAGGTGTAATATCAAGTGAATTGTACAATTCTGCCAAGCACATGCTTGCTGGAAGTTGCTATAATCTAGGTACATAATACACTTACAGAAAATATCTTCAAAGGAGAGTTACAAAAATTACATTATTTCAACTGTCATATGAGTCTGATAATTCCATATTTCAATTGGCATTTTGGTATGTGAGCTCCATGTTATATGAGGCAGGCAAAACCTATGCGATCGTAATCTGATGACCTCATTTTAAAATTTTTTCAATTCAGCCTCCTCCAGAGGAGATCATCATCATCATCATCATCATCATCATCATCATTGCAAGTTGGTCCTGACATTTAAGATGAGAACAACCGGCCTCACTCATCCCTGAGTGGAATTATGTGAGCAACAAAACCCAACCATCCCTTGGATATAAACCTGCACAGGCTCAATTCGACTGGAGTACCTTTATTACCCACTAAACCACCAGGCACCATAATTTGCTTATATGGTTACCACCCGGCATAATAAATGGCCTCCTGGTGTACAAGGAAACCATCTGGCTGGACACTCAGCGTAGATTCATCCATGGGCAGAAGGAAGAGGAACTATCTATCTATCTATCTATTGCCAGACGCCTCAATCCCATTTGGGGTGGCCACAAACAAATCGCCTCCAAGTCGCCCTGTCCCCCGCAATTTCACTACCCTGCTCCCAATTCACACCCCCCTCTCTCATATACCTCTCCACCCCATCCCTCCATCTCATCCTCGTCCTCCCCCTCCCTCTTCCCCCCTCCACCTCACTCACATACACTCTCTTCATCAGTCTTTCAATAATGAAGAAAAAAAAAGACAGACGAGGGAGCGTAGAGTCACCCATAGGTATAAGGAAGAGGAAAGAACGAAGGAAAGAAAGACAGAAGAGTACGGAAAGAAAGAAGGATGGAAGAATGGAAAGGGCAGTCACCAGAGAGCAGCAGTTTATAAAGTGAGTGGATGGTGAGTGCCCCCACCTACCACTGACATAAAAGTTGGGTGTCTAATTTTTCACAAATATTTTATCCAGTACGGTATAAATGCTGTCAAGTTTTAGAATAAAGCCATCCATTTCCTGGCTCAAAGGGTTTAGTGCCTGAGGAATTTACATAAGTACAGGCATTAGATCAGATTCCTGGCAGAAAAGATGATCACATCAATGTAGAAGAAACACTGGCCAGATGCAGACTAGTGGGCTAACCCAGTAACCCACCTCTCCCTCAAAATAATCAAGAGACAGCAATGGGTTTAATGCAGAAGGTGAGAATAATTTGCTTTTCATCCTCACTACACAGTTGTCTTTGAAAGAGGGAATATATGGAGGTGAAGAAAAGATGATAACTAAAAAGATGGGAAAGGTATGGATGGCACTAAAGCCCTTCGAGCCACAACCTGAACAGAGAACATTTTACACACACACACACACGCACAGTAGTAGTGTGGTCCCCACACAAAAAGAAAGATATAAACAAGATTGAGAGAATACAAAGAACAGCAACCAAAATGATCCCCAATCTGGCAGATCTGTCATAAAGAGAGAGGCTGGAAAAGCTAGATTTGCCTTCCTTAGAAGAAAGAAGAAAGAGAGGTGACATGATTGCAGTGTTCAGGACCATGGTGGGAGTAGATAAAATTGACAAAGAAGATCTGTTTTTATAGGATAAGAGAGTAACAAGAGGACACAGAATGAAACTGGAGAAGCCAAGCTGCTTGAAGGACATCAAGAAATATAGTTTTCCTTATAGATGTATAGACCTGTGGAATAGCCTGGACAAAGAGATCGTCCAGTCTAAAAACTTAAATGAGTTTAAAGCTAAATTTGACTTATTGAGAAACAGAGACGGGACCCCACGAGAGTAGCTCATTTCCTGTATATCATAATTAGGTACACACACACACACACACACACACCACAGACTATCTCCGGCTAACCACGTCAGTGAAAAGGTATGGAACATGTATACACTGCTTGCAAATATGAGAACAGCATTCACATACATAAATGAAGACATGCTGAGAAAGATAATAACATAATTCATCAGACCAACCCTGGAGTATGCATCAGTAGTCTGGAATCCTCATCTCCAAGAACACATACATAAGACTCAAAAAGAACAAAGGGCCACTACAAGATGGGTACCAAGCTTAAGGAATCTAAGCTATGAAGAAAGACTAGAAAAACTGAAACTGCCACCACTACAGGAGAGAAGGAAAAGAGGAGACATGACTATGCTCTATAAATGCATATCAGGGAAGGAGAAAATAGACATAAATGAATATATAACCTATGGGGAAGCATCAGCAAGAGGAGACTGCAAAAAACTCATAAAAAGAGAGGTGATAGAGACGTAAGGAAATTCAGTTTCCCCAATAGGGCATGTGATCAATGACATGCGCTACCGAATGGAATGGTGTATGCCAAAATAATTCATAAATTTAAGGAAATGTATGATGAAAATGGTGTAAGACATGGGACAGTACGAGCTTGACTCATTCTTGTAAAGACACAATTAAGTAAGAACAATTACGTAAGGTAAGAACACAGAGAGAGAGAGAGAGAGAGAGAGAGAGAGAGAGAGAGAGAGAGAGAGAGAGAGAGAGAGAGAGAGTCAGCATCAAAATAAACAAGTCTGTGTCCTCGTTCCACGCTGGCAACCCTTGGCTACAACTGGCCATACCCAAATACAGTACATCCCCACAGTACGTGAGTTCCGAGTACGTGATCCCCCTTGTATGTGAGGACCTATTTTTTTGTGTGTGTGTGTATTTTTTATTAGTACGCAAACTGAACTTCTTGTAAGCAATACGGGGGGCGAAGAGTGGCCCAAATCCGGGGTTACCCCGAGTACGCGACATTGCCCCCCCAAGAAGCAATAACGGTTACTTACGCTCAGTCCACCTTCTGACGTCGATGCTGCTCACTCGTCATGTGATGCCCATATGCACCGCTTGGAGGGTGGTGAGGTGAGAGTCCCAGCAGAGGAAACACATGTGCACAGAGGGTACACTCGCTGTTCCAGGTACGTCCCTGTGTACTCTGAGGCTATTTTTTTTTGTAAGCCAGGATGTCTGCCCCCTCCTCCAGGAAGAAGTGCATCACCCATGCCATTAAGATGCAAGTCATTAGGAAGAAGGAGAGTGGGAAGGGTAACACGGTCATTGGCAAGGAACTAGGCTTGGCAGAATCGTCCGTGCGAAATATATGGGGTAACAGGGAGGCCATAAAGACGCCTGTGAAAACATATGGGACGGTGGCATTGGACGGGAGAAGCAGGCTGACCAACCAGGGTATAATTCTTATGGTGCAGTACCTGGCTACATTTATCCTGAGGAAGAAGGAAGGAATTCCATTGAACGGGCGCTACATCAGGGACCAGGCCAAGATTGTCTACAAAGCTGCAGCTCTGAAGCTTGCTGTTAAGAAACCATTTAAAGCCTCCGTGGGATGGCTTTGCCGCTTTCTGAAGAGGAAGGAGCTACGTCACAATTGCCTCACAGGGGAGCGTGAATCAGCAGCCAGGGATTATCCAGCCATCCTAAAGGGGATAATCGACGAGGGCAGCTACAGCAGGGACCAAATTTATAACACTGATGAAACAGCCCTATACTACAAGGCTATGCCGAAGTGTACTTATGTTAGTAAGCACCAGCGCCAGGCCCGGAGCAGAAAAATCGACAAGAGCAGGATAACAGTCATGTTCACTATGAACTTATCAGGCTCACACAAGATGCGGCCCGTTGTGGTGCATACTGCAGCACACCCCAGATGTTACAAGAACCTGCGCTGCATGGATGACAGCGGGGTATACTTGTACTGCAACTCCAATGGTTGGATGACGAGTAGCATCATTTCCGAGTGGCTGTTGTGGCATTTCATCCCTGATGCCAATGCAAAATCCTGGGAATTTGGCATCCCCTTTAAGGTACTTCTTATCCTTGATAAAGCCCCAAGTCATCCAACCTGGCTAGCAGACCTCAGCAAGGAATGCAAGATTGTTTTTCCGCCCCCAAGAATGACCTCTCTCATCCAACCGCTAGACCAGGAGTTGATTGCAACGGTCAAGCAGCTATACCACCAACGCCTCTACAATCACCTCTGCAGCAAGATCGACAGCTGTGAGGAACTGCAGGCAATTCTTGACTTGAACACAGTTGGGAGTGATGTCATAGATGCCGAGGATGGTTTGGACTCGCCACCCGCTTCATCCTCACCACGCACAACCAACTTCAACTCCTGAGAAGACTATTATGGCTTTTTGGAAGTCATTCAACCTCAAGGATGCCATCGCTCTCTTGTTGTCCTCTTGGGCAGATAAAACCACTGCAACAATTAACCATGCTTGGTACCTCCTCGTACCACATCTGTGTGAAATCGCACCGGGAAGTGGCTTTCAGTCCCTGGCCGCTGCCTAGGCAGCCATTCTCACAAGTGAACAAGCTATGCCTGGGTTTCAGGCCGTCTCACTGGAGGAGATCAGGGGTTTACATTCGGCCGCAGCAGAGCAGGATCCCCAGGAAATCGTGCAGCGAGTGGACAAGGCCGACGCGGAGCAGGAGATCGCAGCAGAAAAGCCAGCAACACCAGTGATCGAGAGTGAAGAGTTGTCCATGAAGGAGATCAGCCGGGTACTGTCTCCCCTTGATAAGTTCAAAAGAGAATTCAAGGACATAGAACGCTCTCTGCTGCGAGTGGAGGAGGTGATGTCTTCACTGGACAACCTTCTGCTACTACACCGACAAGTACAACCAGGAAGTAAACAGACACAAGCAAACACTCATCACCCGTTACCTTCGACTTGAACAAAGTGAGGAATCACTCCCTTTAACATCAGAAGAGCCATATCCTGAGGAGGATCAAGAGACTGATTCGATGTCTGAGATGTCAGAAATAGACTTTGAAGGGTTTATGAACGAAGTGAGTGCATTAGCTGGTGCAAGTGTCGAAAGTGCTGGCGACAAAAGTGGTGAGGAAGGTGGTGTGTCGGGTGGTGTTATGGGTGATACAGGAGATGCACGCTAGGTGCCTCATCCTGCCTCGGATCCACTTCTTACTCCATCACGCCTGTTGTCCTCTTGGGTAAAGGTGAGCAGCCATATTCTTGTTGGTTTAGTTAAGCCATATCCTTGTTGATTTACCTAGTAAAGCCATAATCTCATTGGTTTACTTTATCTTAGGTAATATGTCTGAGATAGCTTCCCTGTACAGTACAATACTTAGGTCTGAAAGGGGTCTCAAGTGTTGCCCATGAAGGGGGGTGCCGCCCATATGTAATTTTCCCATAAGTTTATGTATTCACAGTACGCGAATTCCTAGTACGTGACGTCCTCTGCCGCCCAAATACTCAAGTACTAGGGGTATGTACTGTACTGTAGTATCTTTGTATGAGTCAAGCTCTGTACTAGGTTAAACTAAATGGTGTTCTAATATGGTGGAGCAAGATTAAGCAAAACTGTTGTCCAAATAACAGAATACAGCCAATCAGTGCGGGAATGCACTGATTGAGCTTCAAGCTGTTACGTCTACTACAGGCGAGTACCAAGGAGATGCATACTTGTATGTAGAATTTTTTTCTCAATAATACCACAAGATGACCACCATCTTTAGTAAAGCGAATATGGATAAAGAAAAGTGATAAAGGTAGAAAACAGGATGATGATTTCTACCAAGAACTGGTTGAAATGGAAACATATAACAAACTAGGAGAGAAAGTGAACAAATTGGAGAAGAATTTCAGGGTGAAATGGATGAAATTTGGAAACAATTGCACATGCAGAAGGTCAAAAATGAAAAATTAGTAAAGGAATTGGTCAAAAATGAAAAATTAGTAAAGGAATTAAACAAGAAAGCCTCGGACAAGGACTGACCAAACGTTGACGACCAAGGACCGGACAAAGGACATTGCAATTGGAACATGGAATGTAAGAGGAGCAAATGATGAGGTGAAAGAGAGAGATATGGTCCAGGTGCTTGAGGATGCGAAAGTGGATGTATGTGGAATAACTGAAACAAAATGGAGAGGAGAAAGTGTGAGAGAATGGGAGTACGGATGGGGTATATGTGCAGGAGTAGGTGGGAATGAGAGGGCAAAGGAAGGAGTGTGTATAGTTGTGAGTAAAAGATGGAAGAGGAGCATAAGACAGTATGGATCAGTTGGATCAAGGATTGTGTGGGTAAAGTTGAAAGTTGGAATACAAATGTGGGCGATTGTGTGTGTGTATGCGCCAACGCAAGATCGTGCTAGAAGAGTGAGAGAAGAGTTCTGGACAAATGTAGAAGTATGCATGGAAAAGTTTGGAAGGAATGATAGAGTGTTTTTGATTGGTGATATGAATAGTAAAGTTGGGAATGTGAAGGTGGATGGAATAGTTGGTGAGTGGGGTGTGCCTGCTGAGATAGATGAGAATGGGAGTGCGTTAGTGGACATTTGTGCTGGGAGGGATTGGTGATAGCCAATACCCTCTTCAGGCATAAAATGATCCACAGGTATACATGGCGAGTGATGAGAAGGGTGGGTGGTGAATTGAGTGAAAGGAAGGCAATGATTGATTATGTGTGTGTGGATGAAAGGATGCGAAGATGTATATTGGATGCAAGAGTTTATAGAGGTTGGGGGAGTGGACTTTCTGACCACTACTTGGTGGTGGCCAGAGTTAAAGTTCAAGTAAGATGGAGGAATAGAAGAAGGGAAAGACGAGAGGAAGGAGTAGTTGCAAGGAGAGTGGAAAGGTTACAAGAGGATGAGAAAAAGGCAGAGTATAAGAGAGAAGTGGAGGAACGATTGGGCAAATATGAGTTGGAGCAGATGGAGGACATGGAAGGTGTGTGTAGAATATTTACAGAAGAAACATGTGCAGCATGTGATGTGGTGTGTGGAAGGAAGAGAAGACAGAGGGGGGTGCAAGGAACAGCGTGGTGGACTGAAGAGGTGAAACGGGCTGTGGCACAAAAGAAGAAAGCATACAATGAATGGATGAGAAATAGGGACGTGGAAGAAGTTGAGAGGCGGAAGAGAGAGTTATATGTAGAAAGGAAGAGAGAGGTGAAAAGATTAGTAAGAGAGAGTAAGAAGAGAGTGGATGAAGAATTTGGAAGGAATTTGAGTGTAAAGTGGAGGGACTGTAGGAAAATGTTCTAGAAAGAGGTGAAAAGAGTAAGACAGGGTGGAAGTGAAGTTAGCAGGGGAGTGAAAGATAAAAATGGTAGATTACTAGTGGAGAAGGGAGAAAAGTGAGCAGATGGAGAGAACACTTTAAGGAATTGTTGAACGTGGAGGATGGAAGTAATGCAAGTATAAGTGGCTGGGGAATGGCTGGGAGAAGGAGGGAGGTGAGAAGACAGGAAGAAATCAGTAGGATAGAAGTTGTGGAAGCAATGAAGAAAGTTAAATCAGGGAAAGCCCCAGGAATTGATGGAGTGTGTGGTGAAATGTTGAAGCATGGGGGAGAGATAGTAGTAGAATGGATGTGGAAGATGTGCAGATTGGCCTGGGAGGAAGGTAGAGTCCCGGATGATTGGAAGTCAGGTATAATTATTCCCTTGTACAAAGGAAAAGGGGAAAAAGAAGTGTGTGGTAATCATAGGGGCATTTGTCTTCTTAGTATAATAGGAAAAGTGTATGGTAGGATACTTATTGACAGAGTTAGAGAAAGAACAGAGAAATTAGTTGGAGAAGAACAGGGAGGCTTTAGGAAGGGAAGAGGTTGTGTAGATCAGATATTCATTCTCAGATCTTTAGTGGAAAAGTTTCTAGAGAAGGGAAAGAAGTTGTATGCGGCTTTCATGGATTTGGAGAAAGCATATGACAGGGTGGATAGACTAGGATTGTGGAAAGTGTTAAGAATATATGGAATAGATGGGAAGTTGTTGAATGCTGTGAAGAGTATGTACGATGGTGCGAAGGCTGCAGTGCGTGTGGATGGTGAACTAAGTGAATTTTTCTCTTTGAAAGTTGGGTTGAAACAGGGATGTGTCATGTCTCCATGGTTGTTCAATCTGTACATGGATGGGGTAATAAAAGAGGTGCAAGGTAGGGTAGTGGATGTTGGAGTGGCCCTGGTGAGAGAGGATAGTGTTTGGAAACTCCCTGTACTGTTGTTTGCAGATGATACCGTGTTGTTGAGTGAAGACGAAGGAGAGCTGCAAGGCTTGGTGGATGAGTTTGAGAGAGTGTGTAGGAAACGGAATCTAAAGGTGAATGTAGGGAAGAGTAAAGTGATGGTCTTTGAGAGAGGTGAAGTCAGTGAATGTACAGCGAGGTTGGATGGTGAGGAATTGGAAAATGTGAGTACGTTTAAGTATTTGGGTAGTGTGATGAGTAAGGATGGAGGTTTGGAGGGTGAAGTGCTTGAAAGGGTACAGCAGGGAAGAAAGGTTGCTGGTTCTTTGAAAGCAGTGATAAGAAACAGGGAAGTGAGCATGGAAGTGAAAAAGTTACTACATGACAGTATTGTGATACCAACTCTAACGTACGGAAGTGAAGCGTGGACGTTGTTGGAAGGTCACAAGTCAAGAGTGAGAGCCGTGGAAATGAGTTATTTAAGAGGAGCCTGTGGAGTCACATGGAGAGACAGGCTGACGAATGAGGATATAAAGGAGCGTTGTGGCGTTGATGTGGATGTGATAGGAAGCGTTATGAGGAACACACTGAGGTGGTTTGGCCATGTGGAGAGGATGGAGGGTGAAAGACTGACGAAGAGAGTGTATGTGAGTGAGGTGGAGGGGGAAAGAGGGAGGGGGAGGCCGAGGATGAGATGGAGAGATGGGGTGGAGAGGTATATGAGAGGGGGGGGTGTGAGTTGGGAGCAGGGGAGTGAAATGGCGGGGGACAGGGCGACTTGGAGGCGATTTGTTTGTGGCCACCCCAAACGGGATTGAGGCGTCTGGCAATAGATAGATAGATAGAGATAGATAGACACAACAATAAATGAGCTGTCAGTTGAGGTGGGTTCACTTGGAAGGGAGATTAGTGAAATGGCAAGTACAGTTGTCAACCATGAGGGTATTATGGAGGAGTTCTGAATTGATACAATTAAGCAAGCAAGCAGTCTGATAGACCAAAGTAGTGATATTTATGAGATGATAACCAAGGTGAATGAAGTGATGCAAAGTTACAATGATGATGTGGAAACTATATATGCTGAAATGGTGAAAGTAAAGAAAGACTTAGAAACAAGAGTAAAAAAAAAGCATTAGAAAGGAAGTGAAAAAAAAAATCCAAAACAACCTAAAATTGGTCAAAGATTCAGCTGACATCAACAAATCTAGAGTAATCACTGAAAAACAAAAAAACAAAAAAAAACAAAAAAAACAAGGGGGGCAGGAGAGAGAGAGAGAGAGAGAGAGAGAGAGAGAGAGAGAGAGAGAGAGAGAGAGAGAGATGGCAAATATAATAAGCATTTTGAAGACAGTATCAGAGAAAATCTGTAATAAGGACATAGAGGAACAGGCAAGGGAAATATGAGAGAAATAAGTCATGCCCCCCACAAGTAACCTTCTAAAGTGTGAACACTGTTAAAAAATGCAAACTCATGGAAAAAGAGGAATTTTAAAAAGTAAGGATAAAAAGATGCCTAACTCAAGAGGAATTGGGAATGCTAAAGGAGAAGAGGGGGGAGGCAAAAACAAAGAACGAGGGAAGATCAGAGGAAGAGAAGAGTACATTTTTTTTACAAAGTACAGTAATTGGATTGTAGGAACGAAAGTGCTACCCGGTATATAACCAGCAAGGAGTAAAATGGAGGAAGGTAATAGAATCAAGTTATGGCAAGTATGTAAACATGATGATTAAGTTGATGTACTCAAATGCAGATGGAATGGTGTCTAAATTATTAGTGATAGAACACTAAACCAAAGAAAAGGAATCACATATTATTTGCCTAACTGAAACAAAAGTAACCCCAATTATATCAAACGATACCCTAAACTAGGACGAATACAATATATGGAGAAGAGACAGAAATTTAAGAATGGAAGGAGGAATTATAATCTTAACAAAGAAAAATCTACAAGTCAAAGAAATAAAACTAGATATACCCTCTCAAGTAGAACTGATTGCAATGGAGATTAACATATCTGAAGGAAAATTAACTGTGGCAAATTTATACATGTCACCCAAAACAAACACTTGGGAAAGAAGCGAATATGAAGACCCGGCAGAAAGTACAACTCTGAATTTAAGAATATTACTACATAGAATGGAAGAGAAATCTGAAAGAAATATATTAACTGGAGATTTCAATACAGATATAAATTGGAATACTCTAGATGTAAAAAGCCATGAAAGCTGTTGGGATCAAAAGCTCCTAGATCTTGTTCAGGAGTTTCTCCTAACACAGCATATAAAGGAAAACACTAGAAAAAGAGGACCTGATGATCCATTAGTACTAGGTCTTATATTTACTTGGCAAGAAAATGATGCTGACAATAAAATGTATCACCCTCCATTCGGGAGAAGTGACCATGCAGTATTAAAATGCAACTTCCAGATTACATATGACGTTACCAGTAATGAGGGTTACAAAAAGTCTAAACTACAAAAAGGGCAACTATCATGACCTGAAGAAGTAAATCTTAGAAACAGATTGGAAAAAGGAGCTTAGATGAAAAGATTTAAATATTATACACAGAAAATTCTGCGATCTTTAGGAAACAGGAGTCCAAAATTACATCCCACGGCACAAAGAAACAGAAATGGAAATAAAGAAATTGTTTAATACAGAATGTAAAAGATCAAAAGAAAAGAGAGACTTGCTGTGGAGCAGATACAGAAGACACAATAGTGAGAGGACATATAACAACTATAAACAGGCACGAAATGATTATACAAAGATAAGGAGGGAGGCTCAGAGTTTGAGGAAGACATCATAAATAAAAGTAGTGATCAACCTAAGCTCTTTTACAGCTACATCCAAAGCAAAACCAAAGTTAAAGACAAAATACAGTCCACTGCAGACGAGGGGATCATCTATGCACAAGAGAAAGATATTTGTGAAGCACTAAAAAAAAATTCCAATTGGTTTTTACAAAAGAAAATACAGTAATTATGAAAGAGATGATATGGAACATGCATGCCCACATGTACTTTCAGACATACAAATATCAGAAAATGAAGTACAGGAGGAATTAAGTAAATTATCTATCTATTGCCAGGTGCCTCAATCCCGTTTGGGGTGGCCACAAACAAATCGCCTCCACGTCGCCCTGTCCCCCACCATTTCACTGCCCTGCTCCCAACTCACACCCCCCTCTCTCATATACCTCTCCACCCCATCCCTCCATCTCATCCTCAGCCTCCCCCTCCCTCTTCCCCCCTTCACCTCACTCACATACACTCTCTTCGTCAGTTTTTCATCCTCCATCCTCTCCACATGGCCAAACCACCTCAGTGTGTTCCTCATAACGCTTCCTATCACATCCACACCACAACGCTCCTTTATATCCTCATTCGTCAGCCTGTCTCTCCATGTGACTCCACAGGCTCCTCTTAAATAACTCATTTCCACTGCTCTCACTCTTGACTTGTGTCCTTCCAACAGCGTCCAAGCTTCACTTCCATACGTTAGAGTTGGTATCACAATGCTGTCATGTAGTAATTTTTTCACTTCCATGCTCACTTCCCTGTTTCTTAACACTGCTTTCAAAGAACCAGCAACCTTTCTTCCCTGTTGTACCCTTTCAAGCACTTCACCTTCCAAACCTCCATCCTTACTCATCACACTACCCAAGTACTTAAACGTACACACATTTTCCAATTCCTCACCATCCAACCTCGCTGTACGTTCACTGACTTCACCTCTCTCAAAGACCTCGCTGTACATTCACTGACTTCACCTCTCTCAAAGACCTCGCTGTACATTCACTGACTTCACCTCTCTCAAAGACCATCACTTTACTCTTCCCTACATTCACCTTTAGATTCCGTTTCTTACACACTCTCCCAAACTCATTCACCAAGCCTTGCAGCTCCCCTTCGTCTTCACTCAACAACACAGTATCATCTGCAAACAACAGTACAGGGAGTTTCCAAACACTATCCTCTCTCACCAGGGCCACTCCAACATCCACTACCCTACCTTGTACCTCTTTTATTACCCCATCCATGAACAGATTGAACAACCATGGAGACATGACACATCCCTGTTTCAACCCAACCTCCAAAGAGAAAAATTCACTTAGTTCACCATCCACTCGCACTGCAGCCTTAGCACCATCATACATACTCTTCACAGCATTCAACAACTTTCCATCTACTCCATATATTTTTAATACTTTCCACAATCCTTGTCTATCCACCCTGTCATATGCTTTCTCCAAATCCATGAAAGCCGCATATAACTTCTTTCCCTTCTCTAGAAACTTTTCCACTAAAGATCTAAGAATGAATATCTGATCTACACAACCTCTTCCCTTCCTAAAACCTCCCTGGTCTTCTCCAACTAATTCCTCTGTTCTTTCCCTAACTCTGTCAATAAGTATCCTACCATACACTTTTCCTATTATACTAAGAAGACAAATGCCCCTATGATTACCACACACTTCTTTTTCCCCTTTTCCTTTGTACAAGGGAATAATTATATCTGACTTCCAATCCTCCGGGACTCTACCTTCCTCCCAGGCCAATCTGCACATCTTCCACATCCATTCTACTACTATCTCTGCCCCATACTTCAGCATTTCACCACACACTCCATCAATTCCTGGGGCTTTCCCCGATTTAACTTTCTTCATTGCTTCCACAACTTCTATCCTACTGATTTCTTCCTGTCTACTCACCTCCCTCCTTCTCCCTGCCATTCCCCAACCACTTATACTCGCATTACTTCCATCCTGTAAGTTCAACAATTCCTTAAAGTGTTCTCTCCATCTGCTCACTTTTTCTCCCTTCTCCACTAGTAATCTACCATTTTTATCTTTCACTCCCCTGCTAACCTCACTTCCACCCTGTCTTACTCTCTTCAAATCTTTCCAGACCATTTTCTTACAGTCCCTCCACTTTACACTAAAATTCCTTCCAAATTCCTCATCCACTCTCTTCTTACTCTCTCTTACTAATCTTTTCACCTCTCTCTTCCTTTCTACATATAACTCTCTCTTCCGCCTCTCAACTTCTTCCACGCCCCTATTTCTCATCCATTCATTGTATGCTTTCTTCTTTTGTGCCGCAGCCTGTCTCACCTCTTCAGTCCACCACACTGTTCCTTGCACCCCCCTCTGTCTTCTCTTCCTCCCACACACCACATCACATGCTGCACATATTTCTTCTGTAAATATCCTGCACACACCTTCCACGTCCCCCATCTGCTCCAATTCATATTTGCCCAATCGTTCCTCCACTTCTCTCTTAACTCTGCCTTTTTCTCATCCTCTTGTAACCTTTCCACTCTCCTTGCTACTACTCCTTCCTCTCATCTTACAGTATGGAAAAACAAATGGTCCTGACAAAATTTCAGGTAGGGTGATACACGAATGTGCAGAAGGGTTAAGCAGAACACTGTACATAATATTCAAGTAATTCTTAGGTAAAGGTAAACTACCTGATGTTTGGAAGAAAGCAAACATTGTTCCCCTATTCAAGAAAGGGGACAGAATCCACTCAACTACTGACCAGTATCACAGACCAGTGTTGTACGATACTAGAAAAGCTGACAAGAAAAGTTTGGGTAAACCATATAGAAGAACACAGTATGATAACAGAAAGGCAGTTCGGTTTACAAAGGGAAAATCATGTGTTCCTAATCTATTATGCTACTATGATAGAGTTACAGAAACATTACAGAAAAGTGAAGGATGGATGGACAGTTATCTATTTAGATTTCAAGAAAGCATTTAACAAAGTACTGCACCAAAGACTTTTATGGAAACTGTACCATCAACGAGTTATCCAAGCCAATCTGTACTGTTGGCTGCAGGATTTTCTCCGGAAAAGGGAAATGAGAACATTATTAAGGGGAAATTGCTCATCAAGGAGGGATGTGACTAGCGAAGTTCCATAGGGCTCAGTGCTAGCACCAATCACGTTTTTAATATATATAAATGACATACACAGTAATACAGTAATCCCTGTACTATATGGACGCCCACTATCCGGACTCCACACTTACCGGACATTTTGGTCCCGGGACTTAGTAATCCCCAAATTGCCCAAAAAACGCAAAAAATTCCCAAAAAATATGAATCCCCCCCCCCCCCGTAATTTGAACTCGGCGCGGCACGGACCACCTGTGTTTTGGTGCATAGTTCTGCCAACGTCCATTAGAGCGCCCCTGCATCCTTCCCACTTCCGGCCCATCATTCGTTGTGAGTGCACGCTCGTCACTATGGCTGCCCACGTGCCCACTTTTGTGGTGGTGCTCTACCTCCTGCAGGCTCTGCTGTTCCTTTCCTGCCTCTTTTTCGTGTGTGATGATGGCCCAGCCGCCCGAGAAGAGGAAGCGAGTGGTTCTGACTCTGGAGAAGAATAGGGAGATACTAGACAAGATGGACGTGGGATGGTCGACTTCATGCATCCTCCGTGAATTCAACCTGGCCTGCTCTACACTGTTTGATTTCAAGAGATCCCAGGACAGTCTCATGCAGTACATGGCTGACTTCTCATCGAATGAACAAACACAATGTGGAGAGGAAGATGATGTTTACTCCCTGGTATGCAGAAATCGACCGCTCTACGATGATTTGGTATCGTCAACGTGCTGCTGGTGTGCTGGTGCATGGAACGGAACTGAAGGCTGCTGCTGAGAAGTTCACAAGGATATACAACACCCCAGACTTCAAAGCATCTGAGGGTTGGCTCTTTGCTTTCAAGCTACGGCATGGACTTACCAACCGTAAGGTCCATGGTGAAGCTCTGGAGGCCAACAAGGAGGGAGTAGAGGAGTTTCGGCAGAAGGTGAAGGGCTTGATCGACAGGGAGGGCCTCACTCTCAGTCAAGTCTACAACGCTGACAAAACTGGTGCTCGCTGCCAACAAACACTCTAACCGAGGAGACGGAGAAGCGTGTACCTGGCCGCAAGCTCTCCAAGCAACAGTTATCTGCTTTGTGTTGTGTCAATGCTAACGGCATGCACCGGCTCATGCCCTTTATTGTTGGCCGTGCAAAGCAGCCTCAGTGTCTTCATGGGGTGATGGATGTCCTTCCTGTCGTTTGGTACCATTCCGTGGAGGATTGGTTCACAGCCAAGACCTTCAAAGACTGGCTTCATTGCCATTTCAAGGAGGTCATCCATTACCAGACAGAGAAACTGGGAATCCCACGTGACCAGGTAAAGGCCCTCCTTGTCTTGGACAGTGCATCTGTGCATCCGTCTGACAAGGACTTGGTGGCTGAGAATGGCTGCATTAGGTGCATGTTTATGCCACCTAATTCGACTTTTCTCATCCAACCAAAGGACCAAGGAGAGATCGTAGCAACGAAGAGGCTGTACCGTAGGAAGTTCCTGGACTAGGTGATGGTTGTTCTCAAGGACGAGGATGAGCACAGGGAGGGACGGGATACACGAGGCCTGCGGACTTTGGAAAACCTTCACCGCTACAACATCAAGTCTCCCATTTACAACTGGGCCAGTGCATGGACGGAAGTCCCTGTGAAGACTCTGGAAAATGGTTGGTCTCATCTGCTTCTCGGAGCCAATGTGGTGCAAGATTTTCTAGGTTTCGACGTGGATGACTTCCATGCACATCTTCGTGCACATGGCGATGATGTTGACATGGACGAAGAGTGTGAGTGGTTGGATGACAACAAGGGCGATCCTGGGTATCAGATCATGTCTGATATCAAGATCGCATCTTCAGTTGCAGGTACAAGTACCCAGCTTGAAGATTCCGACGAGGAAAATGATGATGATGCGGATTCCTCTCAGCATGCCACTACTACAGCAATCCCCAAGCTGAGCGCACTCCGGGAGCACGTCGAGTTCATTCTCAACTACCTGGAACACCCAGACTGCGACTGGGAGATGGGGCCCTTGGGACTTGTGGAGAATGTGCGCGCTTTCAGGCATCGCATCTTTGATCGCCAAAATTGTCGTTCCTTGCGTCAATCAACGATTGACAAGTTTTTTCAGACCTGTGACCCCAGCTGTGCCCAGCCCTGGCTCCACACCACTGCCTCCCCAAGACAGGCCTTCATCCTCCGAGCCACAGCCCAGCATATCAGGCACAGTGGAGTCGCCACTGGACGTGAGTTTCTGCCTGTCTTCAGAGTCGTCTGCAGTGGGTACTCCATCACCACATCCCAGCGATGCACCCCTAGGCCACCTGCATCAGCTACTCACGGACTATGACAGTGAATAAACAGCAACAACTTGCCACTAGTCCACACGGGAATTTACAGTGTTGTGGAGTGAACAGAACAGTGCGCAGTGTCAAGAAATTAGAATTCTGAGTGCAGAGACCTAAATGCAGAGTGCAACACTGATTTCATGAAGGTACAATGGAGCACAAGAACAGACTGAGCAGTGTTAAGAAATTAGAATTCTGAGTGCAAAGACCTGCAGGGTGCAACAGATTTCATGAAGGTACAATGGACAGGAAGTAAGAACAGAGTATGTAGTGTTAAGAAATTAGAATTCTGAGTGCAAAGACCTAAGTGCAGAGTGCAACACTTATTTCATGAAGGTACAATGGAGTGCAAGTATGAACAGAGTGCGCAGTGTTAAGAAATTAGAATTCTGAGTGCAAAGACCTAAGTGCAGAGTGCAACACTGATTTCATGAAGGTACAATGGAGTGCAAGTACGAACAGAGTGCGCAGTGTTAAGAAATTAGAATTCTGAGTGCAAAGACTTAGGTGGAGAGTGCAACACTGATTTCATTAAGGTACAATGGAGTGCAAGTAAGAACGGAGTGCACATTGTTACGAAAATAGAATTCAGAGTGCAAATGACTAAGTTCAGTGCAAGACTTGATTACTGCAGGTGCTTCAGGTGCACCTTTTTACTGTCAGAGTCTGAGAGGAGGTGGGTTATTCATCAATATCGCCAGGGACTTGTTGTAAGTACCCAGAATGTTTCATATTGTACTGTATTTTCCATACTTACCTCTAAAACCTCATTCTCTGGTTCTTTTGCATTTATTTCACTCTTTTATGTCCCTTATTGGTGTGAACAGGGTCTTAGGTGCTATGCATGTCTAGTAGGGAGTTATGTAGGTGTTTTTCTGAGTTAGGCTAGGTTAGGGTCCATAAGTACAAGTCCAGATGCCAGGGACTTGTTGTAAGTACCCAGAATGTTTAATATTGTACTGTATTTTCCGTTCTTACCTCTAAAACCTCATTCTCTGGTTCCTTTGCAGTTATTTCACTCTTTTATGTCCGTTATTGGTGTGAATAGGAACTTAAAAAGGTGCTATGCATCTCCGGTAGGGAGTTATGTAGGTGTTTTTCTGGGTTAGGCAAGGTTAGGGTCCATAAGTACCAGTTCATGAGGCAGGGTCCCACTATCCAGACAGAACCACTTTCTGGACATGCCTTTGGCTCTATTACATCGGATGGTGGAGGGATTACTGTACTGGATATGGAAGCTATCTAGATATGTATGCGGATGATGCAAAAATACACTGGAAAATTACTAACACAGATTCTTGCAAACAGCTACAAGAAGAATTAAATAAGCTTCATGAATGGAGCAAGAAATGGCAAATGGAATTTAATGTGGAAAGTGTCATGTAATTAAGTTCGGTAAAAGTGAGAAAAGACTAGATTGGGATTATAAGTTAGGAAGATCAACTCTACACATATCAGAAAGGGAGAAGGAGCTAGAAATGATTATATCAATAACAGACTATCTCCAGCTCACCACATCTGTGAAAAGGTACGTAACATGTATACACTGCTAGCTAATATGAGAATAGCATTCACATATATAAATGAAGACATGCTGAGGAAGATAATAACATCATTCATCAGACCAAGCCTGGAGTACACATCAGTGGTCTGGAATCCTCATCTCAAAAAACACGTAGATAAGACTGAAAAAGTACAAAGGGCAACTACAAGATGGGTACCAAGCTTAACCCCTAAAGTATTAAGCTTGCTGATCGAGGCGTTTGCTCAATTTCTTAAAAGGACCGGCAACGCCATCATGCAACATCCACAAAAAACTGGCGGCAGCTGGCTCCACCCTGGCTGTGGCGTAGATAGCTTCTAACCGATCAGAACTAAGTGTTGGACACACTGGAGGGGGGACCCAGGCCCATACCTAGGCGGTGGGGGTGGTGTACCTCCCACATCTCTCTTGCCACGTCCCTCTACCCCACTACCTTGCTACTACCCTACCTCCCACTGTTCTTACCACCACCGACACGCCTCCCAATGCATTTCCCCCCTCCCATGTGGATCCCCCCCCAGTCATCCAGGGGGAGGGTATTTCCCCCCTACCCTCCCTCCAAGTCCCTGTACTCCACTGTGGCCTTTCCTTTGTGTCTTGTGATGGTCTCCTCCCATCCCTCCATCCCTGTTCACCCCCTCCTGGCCTCACCACCTCCCACCACCACTCCCCACCTCCACTCCCTAGCACACAATATCTTTACCTTCCCGGCCTCATATAGTTTGCGTATATTTTACGCTTTTAGGCGCGTGTTTTTGAATCATTACCTGTATTTTATTCGAGTCTTTGCATACAGATATGCACACCACAATTATTTTACCTGTCTTTATTTGAAACCCACTCGAAAAAGAAATTTTATTTCCCCTAGCTATTTTTGACAGCTCAGAGGGGAGGGGAGGGGGGTGGGGAAAGGGGGGAGGGGAGGGGAGGAAAGGGGAGGAGAGAGGAGGAGAGGGAAAAGAAGGGGACAGAAGGGACTGGAGGTATGGTGAGGAGAGAGGAGGGGAAGATAATTTTTACTATTTATCATATTTTTATGAGGGGGGGGGGGTCATGCCCAAGTTTTGACACGCACATAATACTGTACTAGTTATGAAGTGCTATGACAATCGTGTGAAGTAAGCTGCAAAAAGGCAGACTTATAGGCCAAGTTAGTGTAAAATAGGTATAGAGTAGTTTTCATTTTCAGTACAAGAATACACTACTGTACTCATTTATTTTCAAACATGTGCTTGAAATTCCACTGGGGGGGTGGGGGGTGGAGGACCTCAGATATAATGAACAACTGACTTTAATAAACCTGGCCTTTCCCCAATTAGTGTGTTAGAGCAAGGGTCTACTGTATTAATGTTCAAACCTTTAAACACGTTTATCTCAGAACTACGTTTTGGTTGATACCTCCTTTTTCCACAGGATGCCTCATATGAACACAATCCACTGAGAACAGGAGCCTACCTTCAAGTAATGTTGTTAGATGTCATCCAAGTAAATAATCATATGAACCCACAGTGAACATGGCAAGTTCATGAGCAAAAGCAGAGAGATATGCACAGTTATGATCTGCCAAGAAAGAATGACAGGAGCAAGGGAAGCAGGATAATGAGCAAACTTAGGGACAAATTCCTTCCTGGCTCATCTTGATCCTCAATACTACAGGAGTGACATGAAACTTTAAATTTTCAGAATTTTATGGGCACAGTTCCTGTGTTGATAAGAATCCCTCTGCTTTACTGTACTTCTGTGTAACAATGGGTATGGCAGCTTTGCCTCCTTCCTTTAAGGTTCTACAGCAACCTAGGAAGTCCATCCATTCATCCATCATCCAATCCTACGTTACCCAATGAAGAGCATAGAAGCCCAGGGCTAGGCAACTTGGTCCTGACATTTAAGATGAGAGTGACCAGCCTCACTCATCCCTGAGTGGCATTACGTGAGCAATAAACCCCAACCAGCCCTTGGATGTAAAACTTCACTGGCTCAATCCGACTGGAGTGCTGTAATTACCCACTAAACCACCAGGTGCCAAAATTTGGTTCTGTGATTACCACCCAGCATAGTAAATGGTTTCCTGGTGTACAGGAAACCATTTGGCTTGTCACTCAGTGTTGAGTCACCCAAAGGCAGGAAGAACAGGATGGAATGACAGAAAGAAAAAAGAGGGAGTGTAAAGTCACCCGTAGGCAGAAGGACGAGGAAAGAATGAAGGAAAGAAAAACAGAAGAGGACGGAAGGAAAGAAGGATGGAGGAGAGGAAAGGGCAGACACCCGAGAGCAGCACTACATGGAGTGAGTGGATGGTGAGTGCCAGCACCTACCACAAACCTAGGAATTTATTAAAACAAATTATCAATACTGATATCAAATTACAATACAGTATTCTGTAAGAATATATCACCCATGAACAAATCCAATTTTAGCTCAAATCACTCAAATTCACAGTTTGGTCACATTTATACTGGTCTGTCTAGGAACACCCAGTATATAAAAGTTCAGTAATTTTTCTTCTGTGGTACAAGAAGAGTTGCATGAAAATAATGTTTGGGCATGCAGTCTTTGTGCATAAAGGAAATGATTTCTATTATACTGTACTTTAGATAATTTCTTGCTGTATTGTTCTCACATCAATAAACATTAATTAGGAATAGTCAGTCCTTTATTACTGGCCTTGGAGGGCCCCAGGTGAGGATGCTGTAGTACAGATCATTGAAGCCAAGAGAGATCATCTTACACCCTAGGCAAGTGTTAAATAAAAAAGAAACTGTTGTGGACCACTTGGATTTGAAATATGACGGGTTAAAGCACATACTCCTCTAACCCAAGACCTGGTTAAGTAAGCCACTGACACAAACATTAGTATTACTGAGCTTAACCATTCAACCACATGAAATGTGCTATCAGGATGGATTCTGGACACCTGGAATTTTCAAATAAACCTGTTGTTTTAAATAAACAGTACAGTACATTACTGAAAAGACTAACTGACCCTGCAGGTAGAGGCTCTTTCCCAGCATTTGCATTAGCCTGACTAGTTGCACTGCTGTTGCCACTGCTGCTGCTGTTGCCAGAAGCAGAAGAACTTGGAGCTCCACTTCCACCACTACTGCCATTACCACTACAACTGTTGTTGTTGTTGCTGCTGGTTCCACTGTTTTCTGGCACATTCATCCCATCTAATATTATCAAAAGAAAGCAATAACTGGTTACTGTATTAATGATACCTGTTAACTACTGCACTGAAAGATAAAAATATAGCATTCTTAGAGTAATGTACAAGAAACCAGAGTTAAAAACCTAGTTAAAAACAGGTAAGATATAATACCCTTAAAAATTCTTAAGGTTTAAACAATGATTAAATAAATATATAGTGTTCTTAACTGTAATATGTATGCTTTTGAATTCTGGGCCACTTATATATATATATATATATATCTTCTGTCTTTCTTTCCTTCACTCTTTCCTCGTCCTTCTGCCTACGGGTGACTTTACACTCCCTCTTCTGTCTTTCACTCCCTCAATCTTTCCTCTTCCTTCTGCCTATGGGTGACTCTACACTGAGTGACAAGCCAAATGGTTTCCTGTACACCAGGAAACCATTTACTACGCTGGGTGGTAACCATATAACCAAATTTTGGTGCCTGGTGGTTTAGTGGGTAATTATTGTGCTCCAATCGGATTGAGCCGGTGAAGGTTTATATCCAAGGGCTGGTTGGGATTTACTACTCACGTAATGCCACTCAGGGATGAGTGAGGCTGGTCACTCTCATCTTAAATGTCAGGACCAACTGCCTAGCCCCGGGCTCCTCCGTTCCTCATGGGGCAACATAAGACTGGATGATGGATGGATGGACATACAGTACAGGTACACCTTGATATACAATGGAGTTTGATTTTTAAGAACCAATTTTGATGATATTTTAGACTATTATTGTGTGTTTAGGTTGATCTATAAACTGCTTTTAGACTTATAATAATGTGTTTTAGCCATAG
Organism: Coenobita brevimanus; assembly: GCF_032717465.1. Classification (NCBI taxonomy): domain Eukaryota; kingdom Metazoa; phylum Arthropoda; class Malacostraca; order Decapoda; family Coenobitidae; genus Coenobita; species Coenobita brevimanus. The sequence goes on from NC_137046.1 coordinate 40,111,179, forward strand.
GTGGGGCCAACATTGTTATTTTGGCGTACAGTTTACTAAGTCTGATTTTTTCCAGATTTACATTTGACGATTTACATATTTTATTTATTGGTTGTAGTGAGTTATTTACAGGTGTTGGGCTTTGGTTGGCTTCTTTTACAGATGCCAGGCCATTTAGATTGGTTTTAAGCATGTTTTCAGACTCATTTGGGTGGGTTTAGGACTTGGTTGGAGGGGAAACCCAAGGCTCAAAAACGCATCCCTATACATGTTAAATCTACCTCGAGATACGATACCCTGCCTAATGATGGGTTTTTATTTAACCAACTACATCATTAAACCAGGGTATACCTGTATATATATATATATATATATATATATATAAACTGTATATGTAAGAAACAGTTCATCTCCATATTATCATGTATTCACCAACCTGAGATGCGCTTTAATTTGTGTCCCCGATGACCACGATTTCCAGACCTTGGCTGAACAGCTGGAGGCGTTGGCTTTGCCACAGGTGAAGATGAGCCTGAGGATGTAGCAGTGGAAGGTAGCTGTCCATTGACAGTTGGGGTAGGAGTGGACTGAGAGGGGGAAGCTGAGTGAGAGTATGTCCCTGCCTGGTTTGCTGTAGGAGTAGAGGAAGTTGACCGACTAGTACCATCATTATTTCCATTAGGGGTGCTGTTTGGGGTAGCCTTGTTACTACCTGAACCTTCAGTGGGACTCTCCCCTCCAAGGACTAAAATGGCAGACCCATTCCCAATGTTTTTCTTCGCACGCACACCTTGGTGTGTTGGTGATGACTGGCCATCATTTCTTAAAGCTGGAATCTGAGGAAGCGGGGCTGTTGGCATACCAGGAGAAAGAGTAACACATGTTCCTGAAGCAGGCATAGATGGTGTGGCAGGCATACTAGCAGCAGCAGCAGCATCTGGCTGGCTCTGCTTGGGTGGTGGGGGGACTGGTGGAGGTGTCTTATATCCTACACGGAAGGTCACTGTATTACTCCCACTAGCTCCCACCTCAACTGCACCAGCTGCAATCAAAGAAGCTCACTGTTTATATAAAAAAGCAATGTAACAAAACCTTGAGAAGCAAAGAAAATACAACACAAAGCCTGAAAGTATATGACAGGGTCAAGAGTAAAGGATTATGGGAGATGGTATGTATGGATGGTGCAGACAGAAAACTGCTGAATGTTGTACAGAGTTTTTGTGTTGGTAATATAATGGACATCACACATGTAACAAAAGTGTCCTGACAGTGTTCTTGGTATATGCACCACAATGTGGTAGGGATGACTGTGAAATAGAACAATTTTACAACAACCTAATTCAAGCTGTGGTGAAGACAGATGATGCAGAGATAACAGTGACCACAGGTGACCTAAATGGCCAAACAGGTAGACAAAGAGACAGGTATGAAGATACTCATGACAGTTTTGACTAGGGTGATCTTGACATCATGAATTCTAGAACATAAATGATGACTTCCTATTGGACTTGGATGTACCTGCTTGCAACTATTCATATACACTTTAACTAAATTTCCAGTGAGTAAAACAAGAACCCATACCATTTTAAGTGTTATTTTTAATGATGATGTACACTCACAATCACTAATTTCTGCACAGGTGTGCCCCCTTCCTACCCCTACATATCCATGGAAGACGGAAGGGGGGGGAAAAACGAGCTCCACCTGCTACTACCCCAGCTCCCAACTCTCCCCCATAACCCTACCCAACACAACCCCTACCTTGTCATTCTTAAATGGCAGTTACATCTCAAGCTAACCTCATACTTTACTCTCATAGTCACATGACTAATACACAAACATAAAACACTAGGATATGTAAGAAGTATATACTGAAATATAACTATGAACATGATGCAGCAAGAAGTTAATGCATTATAACGTTGACAGTATAACACAAACGTTAACACAAGCATTCCAGCCTCATGTGTCGGGTGCTTGCATGCGTGTGTGTGTCAGTGTCTGTGTGTTCTTACCTAATTGTTCTTACCTAACTGCATCTTTACAGGAATGAGTTAAGCTCGTCCTGTCCCGTGTATTAAACCAGTTTTATCACAAGTATCCTTAACTTTATGAATCGTTTTGGCACACATCATTTCACTCGGCAGTGCATTCAACTGATCAATTGCATTATTTGGGAAACTAAATTTCCTTACATCTTTATCACCTCTCTTTGTATGCAGTTTTTGGTAGTGCCCTCTTGCTGATGCTTCCCTATAGGTTATATACTCATTTATGTCTATCTTCTCCTTCCCTGATATGCATTTATATAGCATACTTATGTCTCCTCTTTTCCTTCTCTTATGTAGTGTTGGCAGATTCAGTTTTTCTAGTCTTTCTTCGTAGCTTAGATCCCTTAAGCTTGGTACCCATCTTGCAGTGGCCCTTTGAACTTTTTTCAATCTTATCTATGTGTTTCTTGAGATGAGGATTCCAGCCTACTGATGCATACTCCAGGGTTGGTCTAATGAATGACATTATTATCTTTCTCAGCATGTCCATATTATCCAGTGGCATGTGCAGTTCAAAGCAGGTCAAACATCGGTTGACGACTACGACCACAGAGAGAGGACCTCAACTAGTGCAACTCCTCAAAAAGTCACAAAAATTCCACAGCTCATCCGTGAGAATTGACATCGGAGAATTCACGATGCTTCTGAGGAGGTGTGAATTGGTTATAGGCCATGTCAGAGGATGCGCACTGAAGAACTGGCCATGCACCGCATCACAGCCAAATTTGTCCCCAGGCTCCTGATGGTTGACCACATGCAGCAACGTGTTGATGTCTGCAGTGAGCTTCTTGGCCTCACCTCAGATGATGAAACCTGACGATGAGAACTGGGTTTATGGTTATGACCCTGAAACAAAGCAACAATTGTCCCTGTGGAAAAGTTCAACCTCACCAAGACCCAAAAAGGCCAAACAGGTGAAAAGCAATGTCAAGAGCATGCTGATCGTTTTCTTTGACATCAAAGGGATTGTGCACAAAGAATCTAACCCAGCTGGCCAAACTGTCAATTCCAACTTCTACTGTGATGTTTTGCGGCAAAAGCACGAGATGTGAGAAGGCGGCACCCCGACCTTTGGCAAGACAACAAATGGCTGCTTCACGACAATGCCTCGGGTCACAGTGCAATCAACACCCTACAGATTTTGGCCAAGAACAGCATGGCTATCATCCCCCAACCTCCTTATTTGCTGGATATTGTCTCCTGTGACTTCTTTCTGTTCCTAAAAATGATGATCAAGCTCAAAGAGCATCATTTTGATGCTATTAAGGACATACAGAAGGAACTGCAGGCGGTGTTCAACACTCTCATCGAAAAGGCCCACCAGGGAGCGTTCCAGCAATGGAGGAAGCGCTGGAACAGGTGTATCAATGCCCAAAGGAACTACTTCGAGGATGATGGTGGCCAATAAGAGCTATGGTGAGCTTTCACTTTTATATATGTAGCATTAGTCTGGAAAGTTTTGGATAGCGCCACGTATTGAGAAGGGTGTACAAAAACTAGACAGAGGCTTTACTTTACGTAAGAGATCCATACACAACACATGGCATACTAAAACATTGTGGAGGGGTACAAAAACAAGCTGTATATTACAGAGTCATACACAACACAAGGCATACACAAAACTCGAGAGAAGGTGTACTTTATAAAAGCCCTTACACAACACACGGCATACACAAACATAAGGCAGGACGTACAAAAACTAGAGAAGCTGTACTTCATCATCGTCATCATCCGGACCTCCCTTTCCACCCTGGGGCGGGTGAGGAGTAGCAGCGTCCAGATGGCCAAAGTCTGCCTACTTCAATGGGCCATGCTTCCATTCACTCACCATTCAAGCCCTCAAAATCCTGGCTCCATCCCATAGGCCAAAAGATTTCCATCACATACTTTAGCTTCATATATAGGTATCCGACAGAGTCAATCCGAATGCTGTCACGTTAAAATGGGGTACCAAATCCCCGGTCACACACTTCCACACAAAATTCATCCAGCCAGCTCAATCTCGTCATTCCCTTAGCTTCATGAACTTCCATATCTCTCTTCCTCACACACTCATCCACCATATCTCTCCATCTCTTTCGTGTCCTACCTCGCCTCCTCCCTCCTTCAAATTCACTCAGATATACCTTTTTCACAACTCTACTCTTATTCATTCTCTCCACATGACAGATTCTGGTGTCCACAAAGTTCCTCACTCCGCACCTTTCGTGAATCACATTATTCCATATCCGTACTTCACATACATTCCTCAACAGCCCCATCTCCACTGCTCTTACTCTTGACTTGTCATTTTCATGCCACACCACAGTCACACATCAATATGTTAACCCGCCACTTGCCAGCTATTTTTAGCCCTATGGGTTGCCCCAGTGCCGGCCATTTTTTTTTTTTTTTTTTGGGGGGGGGGGGGGGGGGGGGGGGGCTAAAATGATAAATTTTGATGTGGAAATATCGAATATCGCTGTTAAATTGCTCGTCGGGGCATGGAAATGGGTTTTATTGAGTCCTACATATTAGTATACAGGTATAGCCTCTCTCTCACGCTCATCACGTATGTGAGAGAAAGCCGTTTTCTATGTAAGGTATACTCAGGTATTTATGCTGGGAGGGTATAGCAGTGTTCAGTACACTTTTCTGATTACTTATTACTTTAACATCTATCACAATTTGCATGTCTTTCTCACTGTGAATGCATTATCTTACACTTACTTGAAGATGGGTACAACCTGACTTCATTACATACAGTCCTGGCACTTAGAAGAAGGTATTTACAACTTGACTTCACTCTATAGTCCTTACACTTACAAGATAATATTTACAACTTACACTTATATGAAAATATTTACAAAATGCCTTTATTGTGTACAGCACTGGGTGAGGCACACAGGCAGAGTGAGGCAGAGCAAGCGTGAGAGGGGGAGCAAGTGAGTGTATGGCCTTGACAGCCTGGGGGATGGTAGAGGAACAGTTACCATACATGCCTGCCAATTTTTACCCACGAATCTTGAAAAATGCGGTCACAGTGAATTTTTTTATTTTAAACCGTTTTAAAACGGCACTGGCACTTGCCGCGGAATTATGTCAGACCATTTTAAAACGGCACTGGCACATGGCAGGTTAAAGCTGGCACTAACACTCCTTCATGTAAACCTCATGCGGCTGAAACACTCAAGACACTATTTCTTATCAAGGCCTTCACAGCATCAGCTACTTTCTTTCCTTGTGTCACTCTACAGTCCAATTTTGCAAATTTTCTCCCCTTTCCTATCACTGTACCCTGGTATTTGAACTACTGTACCTCACAAATTCCAGTCTCTCTCCATTCACTGTAACATCACACTGAGAGTCACCTTCTCTCTCAATAACATTTGCAAGTAGCACTGCATCATCAGCATACATCAAATTCGAGATATTCCATCCATCACCATTCATTACCATCATCCCACTCTCCATTACTCGAGTTTTTACTTCTCTCATCACCCCATCCATATACATATATTGAACAACCACGAGGACATCACACAACCTTGCCGCATGCTGACACTGATCGTGAAAATTCACTTAGATGCCCATTTACCCTTACACATGCTTCACTATCATCATAAAAGCTCTTAATGGCACCTAGATACTTACCATCTACACCGTACATATGCAAAATCTTCCATAATTGTTCTCTATCTACTTTGTTGTACTTTTTCCAGATTCATAAATGCCATAAACACCTGATGGTCCTTCTCACAAGCCTTCTCCACTATGTCTCACTGCAAATATTTGATCCACACAACCTATGCCACTCCTAAAGCTACCCTGTTTGTCACTAACTAAGCCATCTGATATCTCTCTTATTTTCTTAATATTAATTCTTCCATAAACCTTCCCGACCACACTCAATAAACTTATGCCACAATAATTCTTGCACTCACTCCACTCACCTTTATTCCTATACGGAGGTACAATCACAGCCTTTTTCCACTCTACTGGCACAGTTTCATTCATCCACGCCTTCTTACATACCTACAACAAGCGCTTCATTCCGCTCTCTCCACTACATTTAAGCATCTCTGCATACACCTCACCAACACCAGATGCTTTCCCACTTTTCAGCCATTTCCCAACGTTTTTCACTAATGCGAGTGTCACGTTTCCAGGCACTACATTTCTTCTCTGCACACGCCCAAAACCAATCACATTTCCAGCTGCTCTGCTCTCTCCATTCCCATTCATCAGACTTTGAAAATATTCTTTCAATCTGGTACTTCACAAAGTTTTTAGTATTTTTAGTTCGTCAGGTATGTAATACACAAGATGTAATAACAGTCATTCTTACCTGGATGGAGGGTATGGTGAGTATCTTTCCTACGAGCTCCTCCAACTCTCAAGTTGTGTAGCCCCTCCAAGGACACAGTGATGCTTGGAGTGGGTGAGGCTGAGCAAAGTTAAACACAAAAATTATAGTAAGTTACAGTATATGACTAATATGGAGATAACTTCAATATTAATAGCAACTACTATATCACTGTATCTAAGAAAGTGTTGAAAATCACAAAATACAGTATCTCTCACCATCCTGACCCTAATTCCCCACTGAAAGATATGATAGGGTGGTATCCAGAAACACAAAGTACAACTATGCACAATGAAATGTAACACAAATTTTTTCATAATCATTCAAGTTTTCAATATCTAGCCTCCACCTCACATGCAAAACCACTTTTTTTCTTTTGTTGATAAAAAAGGTACTTTGCATACACCCATGAGACAGTCATTCTGTCATCCGACATGTCTGACAAGAAGTGTCAAACCTGTCATGTACTCCCAACTTACTGTGCTTCACCAATCCCACTGGGGCAGTTTTTTACATGTGGTCTACAGGTATGATCAATAAGATATACCAGGGTTGAGCAACAACAATGTTTTCTCACATTCACAAAATTCATTCACTTCCACCTTGGCCTACCATACCTCCTCTCACCTTTAAACTCAATAACATTTATCTTTTTCATTAACCTATTTATATCCATTCTCTGTATGACCATACCATCTAAGCACTCTCTCTTCTACTCACAAGCCTTCTCCACTATCTGTCTCACTGCAAATATTTGATCCACACAACCTATGCCACTCCTAAAGCTACCCTGTTTGTCACACACTAAGCCATCTGATATCTCTCTTTATTTTCTTAATAATAATTCTTCCAACAGACCTTCTTCATATGACCATATCATCTGAGCATTCTCGTTTACTCTTTGATCAACGGATCTCCAAACTACTTCTTTTATAAATCTTGGTTTCTTATCCTGTCCACCCTAAAATCCACACACACATTCTTTAAGTCTCATTTCCATTGCTCTCACAACTTTTCACGATCATGTCATACCAGGGACTCACACCCATACATTAGTGTGGGCACTAACACACAATCAAGCAATCCTCTTGCAGCCTACATACTCAGTCCTTACTTGTATCGTTCATAATGTTTCACTTATGAATGCTCCAATATGACTGCATACACAGGCCTGGCCACCTAATGGCAGTTCTCCATGTTGCTAGGTCACAACACCAATGCATTTTAGTCCCATCCTTTCTTTCAACTCCCCTATCACAATCTTAGTCCCCCAGGCCTCGCATTCAAGGATCCACTGCAAATCCATCTAATCACTGTCAATTCTGTATGACTGAGTCTATGAAATATTCTCTTCTTTTACTGCCCAGGTCTCATTATCCTACAACATTACACTCCTAACATATGCTGCATTCAAGGATTCCTTAGCAAGGAGGAAAAGCCCTCATAATGTTAGGAGAGGTAACAGCTCCCTGAACTATCTACAATCACTCCTTACCCTAGACACAGAGCTAGCTCAAACCCCACCTCCAGCACATAACAACCCCCAATAACAAAACTCTTCCCCACACTCTCCAGAAAGATTAATCCTTTCACATCTCTTATCTCTATACGTGCAGTCCCAACACACCACACACACAAAATCGCATTACTTTGCAGCCTACTTCTAATACCACTACAACGAAGCACTCACTTACCACAAACACTGCACAAGGCAGAGTCACTTCCCACACCCTTGAGGAAAACTGTACATGCCATATTCCCTCTGGTCTGACAGTGATCAGCCAGCGCTAGATATCATCACTTTTGTTTTCTCAGCATTTACTCTCAAACCTTTGTGCCCCACTCTGTATCTCCACTTCCTAATTCTTTCTTCTGCCCCCCTTTCATTCTCTGCAATCAACATCAAGTCATCAACATACAACACCTCCAATAGGAATCCATTTCTGAAGTTACATCCACCACAAAATGACTTAGGACCTACACACAAAACTGCTATGGGAGAGTTGTGTCTTTGCTTTGTGTTTCCATCTCTACCAATTGAATTTTTCGAGTAAGATGTAACTGGCAGCTCCTTTGGTGCTGGCGGGAGGTGGTGAAACACTCAGCACGTCAGTGCTTGCCCAGAAGCAAGAGTGGGGGTATATGTTCCTGTCGCTCCGAACTTGCACCTCCCTCTTTTTCGTATGCAATACTGTTAGCCCTGTTATTTTCCCAGTATCCCTGCTTGTCGTAAAAGGCGACTAAAAGGGTTGGAGGGTTAGTGCTCCTCCCCGGAAAACAACTAACTAAAAAAACAAACAATAAGCCTCGGACAAGGACTGACCAAACGATGTCGACCAAGGACCGGACAAAGGACATGGTTATCGGAATGTGGAATGTAAGGAGAGCGAATGATGAGGTGAAAGAGAGAGAGATTGTCCAGGTGCTTGAGGGTGCGAAAGTGGATGTATGTGGAATAACTGAAACAAAATGGAGAGGAGAAAGTGTGAGAGAATGGGAGTATGTATGGGGTATATGTGCAGGAGTAGGTGAGAATGAGAGGGCAAAGGAAGGAGTATGTATAGTTGTGAGTAAAAGATGGAAGAGGAGCATAAGACAGTATGGATCAGTTGGGTCAAGGATTGTGTGCGTAAAGTTGAAAGTTGGAATACAAATGTGGGCGATTGTGTGTGTGTATGCACCAACGCAAGATCATGCTAGAAGAGTGAGAGAAGAGTTCTGGACAAAAGTAGAAGTATGCATGGAAAAGTTTGGAAGGAATGAGAGTGTTCTTGATCGGTGATATGAATGGTAAAGTTAGGAATGTGAAGGTGGATGGAATAGTTGGTGAGTGGGGTGTGCCTGCTGAGATAGATGAGAATGGGAGTGCGTTAGTGGACATTTGTGCTGGGAGGGGGTTGGTGATAGCCAATACCCTCTTCAGGCATAAAATGATCCACAGGTATACATGGCGAGTGATGAGAAGGGTGGGTGGTGAACTGAATTAAAGGAAGGCAATGATTGATTATGTGTATGTGGATGAAAGAATGCGAAGATGTGTAATGGATGCAAGAGCTTATAGAGGCTGGGGGAGTGGACTTTCTGACCACTACTTGGTGGTGGCCAGAATTAGAATTCAAGTAAGATGGAGGAATAGAAGAAGGGAAAGACAAGAGGAAGGAGTAGTTGCAAGGAGATTGGAAAGGTTACAAGAGGATGAGAAAAAGGCAGAGTATAAGAGAGAAGTGGAGGAACGATTGGGCAAATATGAATTGGAGCAGATGGGAGACGTGGAAGGTGTGTGTAAGATATTTACAGAAGAAATATGTGCAGCATGTGATGTGGTGTGTGGAAGGAAGAGAAGACAGAGGGGGGTGCAAGGAACAGCGTGGTGGACTGAAGAGGTGAGACAGGCTGTGGCACAAAAGAAGAAAGCATACAATGAATGGATGAGAAATAGGGGCATGGAAGAAGTTGAGAGGCAGAAGAGAGAGTTATATGTAGAAAGAAAGAGAGAGGTGAAAAGATTAGTAAGAGAGAGTAAGAAGAGAGTGGATGAGGAATTTGGAAGGAATTTGAGTGTAAAGTGGAGGGACTGTAAGAAAATGTTCTGGAAAGAGGTGAAAAGAGTAAGACAGGGTGGAAGTGAAGTTAGCAGGGGAGTGAAAGATAAAAATGGTAGATTACTAGAGAAGAAGGGAGAAAAAGTGAGCAGATGGAGAGAACACTTTAAGGAATTGTTGAACTTAGAGGATGGAAGTAATGTGAGTATAAGTGCCAGGGGAATGGCTGGGAGAAGGAGGGAGGTGAGAAGACAGGAAGAAATCAGTAGGATAGAAGTTGTGGAAGCAATGAAGAAAGTTAATTTGGGGAAAGCCCCAGGAATTGATGGAGTGTGTGGTGAAATGCTGAAGCATGGGGGAGAGATAGTAGTAGAATGGATGTGGAAGATGTGCAGAATGGCCTGGGAGGAAGGTAGAGTCCCGGAGGATTGGAAGTCAGGTATAATTATTCCCTTGTACAAGGGAAAAGGGGAAAAAGAAGTGTGTGGTAATCATAGGGGCATTTGTCTTCTTAGTATAATAGGAAAAGTGTATGGTAGGATACTTATTGACAGAGTTAGAGAGAGAACAGAGAAATTAGTTGGTGAAGAACAGGGTGGCTTTAGGAAGGGAAGAGGTTGTGTAGATCAGATATTCATTCTTAGATTTTTACTGGAAAAGTTTCTAGAGAAGGGAAAGAAGTTGTATGCGGCTTTCATGGATTTGGAGAAAGCATATGACAGGGTGGATAGACAAGGATTATGAAAAGTGTTAAGAATATATGGAGTAGATGGAAAGTTGTTGAATGCTGTGAAGAGTATGTACGATGGTGCGAAGGCTGCAGTGCGTGTGGATGGTGAACTAAGTGAACTTTTCTCTTTGAAAGTTGGGTTGAAACAGGGATGTGTCATGTCTCCATGGTTGTACAATCTGTACATGGATGGGGTAATAAAAGAGGTACAAGGTAGGGTAGTGGATGTTGGAGTGGCCCTAGTGAGAGAGGATAGTGTTTGAAAACTCCCTGTACTGTTGTTTGCAGATGATACTGTGTTGTTGAGTGAAGACGAAGGGGAGCTGCAAGGCTTGGTGGATGAGTTTGGAGAGTGTGTAAGAAACGGAATCTAAAGGTGAATGTAGGGAAGAGTAAAGTGATGGTCTTTGAGAGAGGTGAAGACAGTGAATGTACAGCGAGGTTGGATGGTGAGGAATTGGAAAATGTGAGTACGTTTAAGTACTTGGGTAGTGTGATGAGTAAGGATGGAGGTTTGGAGGGTGAAGTGCTTGAAAGGGTACAGTAGGGAAGAAAGGTTGCTGGTTCTTTGAAAGCAGTGATAAGAAACAGGGAAGTGAGCATGGAAGTGAAAAAGTTACTACATGACAGCATTGTGATACCAACTCTAACGTACGGAAGTGAAGCTTGGACGTTGTTGGAAGGACACAAGTCAAGAGTGAGAGCAGTGGAAATGAGTTATTTAAGAGGAGCCTGTGGAGTCACATGGAGAGACAGGCTGACGAATGAGGACATAAAGGAGCGTTGTGGTGTGGATTTGGATGTGATAGGAAGCGTTATGAGGAACACACTGAGGTGGTTTGGCCATGTGGAGAGGATGGAGGGTGAAAGACTGATGAAGAGAGTGTATGTGAGTGAGGTGGAGAGGGGAAGAGGGAGGGGGAGGCCGAGGATGCGATGGAGGGATGGGGTGGAGAGGTATATGAGAGAGGGGGGTGTGAGCTGGGAGCAGGGCAGTGAAATGGTGGGGGACAGGGCGACTTGGAGGCGATTTGTTTGTGGCCACCCTGAACGGGATTGAGGCGTCTGGCAATAGATAGATAGATGGTGTTTACTTTGGTTTTATTGTATTTTCCATAAGTCTGAAAATGACGAATGAGTTGTCGAAACATCACCAATTTATAAAAGATGTTCCTGACCACATTGGTGTTTACCTTCATATTAAGCCTATGCTTGCCCAATGATAAGTCTATTGCTCCTGAACACATATATATATATATATATATATATATAGAGAGAGAGAGAGAGAGAGCTACTGCAAATTAACTTAGGGCCTCCCCCCACAAGGTATTAAAAAACACAGAAATCACAGTATATAACAGTGTTTGTTCATGAAATGCCATTCATTAATATGAAATCATGTTTCCCTTGTTTTCCAGGACCAGTTGGATGTGTTTTGGCATGGAATCACTTAGATCTCTAAAGTTCAGTCTTTAGGTTGTCCAGATTGGGTGTCTTCTCTGCCATGATTTTCTTCATCTTTGCCCACCAGTTTTCTATCGAATTTAGATCTGGACTGTTGCCAGGCCAGCCAAGGACCTCCATCCGATTATCCTGAAGCCATTTTGTCACTTTTCTTGACTTGTGACATGGAGCTGAATCGTGCATGAAAAAGTCGCACCCATGAATAACATAAAAGTTTAACAAAAGATCTTGCAGAACTTGAATGTACTGGCCACCATTCATCATCAAGTTCTCAGGAAGAAAGTAGAGGCCTCCCCTTCCCATTTCACCTGAGAAACATCCCCTTACAAGTACTGATTGTGGGTGCTTAACAGTCGGCACCGTGTAAGCAGGGTCCTATCGACTACAGGAGGGAGGGCGACGAACCTTGGCAGAACACACCTGGAACACTTGAAATGTGCTTTCATCGGAAAACATAACTTTTCTTCACTCATTCAATGTCCAGTATGCATACTTCTTGGCAAACTGAATGCGCTGTTTCTTCATGCAGTCAGTGAGAAGCGGTTTCTTGGCTGTGGTGCGGCCTGGCAAACCCAGCTCCTTCTGCAAGCGGTGTTGGATAGTTCGAACTGAGACGTCTTGTAACTGCTGGGGATGCATTCTTTTTAATTCTGCTGCTGTCAGTTGAGGATTCTTGATTACTTCCCTCTTCAGAAGCGTATCTGTACCTCTGGCAGTCGTCCTCTTCTTTCCACCGTCATGCTTGTGCTCTGGTACGACATCAATTGGCAGGCTGCACGCTGCAGCAAGAATCTTCATGATGGTCGAATTTGCGCGTCCAGTATGTTCACAAATCGTGTTGATAGGGACATTATTCTGCCTCCACGCAATGATACAGACCCTCTCATCCCTTGAGCAGTACTTTCCAGGCATGACATCTCGACTCCAGGAAAATAACAGGGCAAACAGTAATGCATTTGAAAAAAGAGGGAGCTCCAAGCTTGGAGCGATGGGAACATATACAGGTACTCCCACTCTCGCTTCTGGGCAAGCACTGACGTGCTGTTTCACCACCTTCCACCAACACCAGAGGAGTTGCCAGTTACTTCTTGCTCAAAAAATTCACTTGGTAGAGGTGGAAACACAAAGCAAAGACAGACAACTCTCCCATAGCAATTCTGTGTGTAGGTCCTAAATCAATCTGTGGTGGTTGTATATATATATATATATATATATATATATACACAGTATATCTATATCTATCTACCTATCATATATATATATATCTATATCTATCTATCATATATCTATTTATCTATATCTATCACTCCGATATATATATATATATATATATATATATATATATCATATATATATATATATATCATATATATATATATATATATATATATATATATATATATATATATACAGTACATACATACACAGTAAAAGTCCTCCAATCTGGCCATCAATAATCTGAAAATCCCAAAACTCCGAATTTGTCGAGGCCAAATTTGTCTAATTTTTCTGGTGTTATTTAAAATTTTTCTGGGATTTATCTAAGCATTTATCTGGCCTGAACTTGCTCTTGGACTTGGATGTACCTGCTTGCAACTATTCATCTATATTTCTAAGCATTTCCACTGAGTAAAACAATAACCTACATTATTTTAAGTGTTTATTTAATGATCATTTTTTTTTTTTTTTTTTATGTGCTCGACTCTGGGCATAGACTTCTCAGCCTACTCCCAAGGCCCAGTAGTCCTCCTACATATCGTACACCTCTACATGTCACCACTTCGGCGCTAACACCCACCGTCCATATTGAATACATGCTAGGGCTGTCTCATACAGGACTGGTGTATTGGTATTAGCGGGGGTATTTTTACGACATGTCGGCGGGTCTTCTGGTAGATCGGTAAACTCTGCCGTAATGAAATTCAAATCCTTAAACTGTTCCCTGCACCAGCGGGGATTTGAACCTGGGTCCGGTAGGACCGCAAGCCACCTCTCTACCGATTGAGCCACCGCCTCCCCCTCTTTCTGCTCAGGGGTGCCCCTTTCATACCCTATACACCCAAGGAAGACAGGAAGGGGGGGGGGGAATTGAAGCAAGCTCCACCCACCTCTACCTCAGCTCCCAATCATCCCCCACACCCTTACCCAACACAACCCTTCTCTCGTCATTCTTCACTGGCAGTTACATATCCAGCTACCCTCATACTTAACTCTCATAGTCACATTACTGATTCACAGACATTAAATATTAGGATATGTAAAAACTATATACTGTAATATAACTATGAACACGCTGCACGAAATTTATGCATTACCACATCGGCCTTGGTCACCTCATGGCGGCTCTCCATGCTGCTCAGTTTATGGGAGCCTCCCTGCTCAGTCCCGTAACCCTGAGGTCACATTTAATGACCTCATCCCACGACTTTTTTGGTCTACCCTCTTAACCCCATCCCCAATATTAATGCTTCTTGGTTTCTGCACCCAATTATCATCCCCTATCTTCTCCACATGCCCAAAGCACCTCAATCTTCCTCTCCTTATCACAACACCAATACACTCCAGTCCCAACCTACCTCTCAACTCTTCCATCGTTAACCCAGCCCCCCTAGGCCTTGCACGCTGGGACACACTGCACAACCACCTAATCTTTGTCATTTCTGTACATTTGACCCTGCAAATATCCTCTTCCTTTACTGCCCAGGTCTCACTACCATACAGTATTACATTCCTAACACATGCTGCACAAAAAGATCCAATAGCATATAGGGAGAACCCTCTCAATGTCAGGAGAGGCAACAGCTCCCTGAACTACTTCCATCCACTTCTCACCCTAGCCACAGAGTTAGCTCCAGCCCCACCTCCAGCACATAACATGTCTCCCAAATAACAAAACTCTTCCATACACTCAAGAGACTCACCAGCAAGTTCAATCTTTTCATGCCTGACAATCTCCATCTGCTCTCACCGACATGCCACACACATACACAATCAGCATTATCTTGAAGTATACCTCTAATACCACTACATCTTTTATCCAACCACTTATCACAAACATTGCACAAGATGGAATTACTTCCCATGCCCTAGTCGCAAACTGCACATGGCCACTCTCCCTCTTCTTTGACAGCACCTCCATCAACCCTAGATATCAACACTTTTGTTTTATCTGCATTTACTCTTAAGCTCTTGTGCCCCATACCATCTCTCCACTTCCTAAATCTTTCCTCCACCTCCCATTCATTCTCTGTAATCAACACCAAATCATCAACATACATCTCCCAAGGGAGTCCATTTCTGATGTCACGTGAGAGGGCTTCAAGTATCATGATAAACAACAAGGGATTCAAAACTGACCCCTGATGCACACCAACATTCACGAAAAATTCAACACTCAAATCTACATTCACTCTTACCTGGGTGTGAGCACCCAGATACATGGCAATAACCACCCTAACCAGCCACTCCTCTATCCCAAGCTTTCTCACTGTCCACTTCACTACCTCTCTAGGGTTCTGTCAAAGGCTTTCTCCAAATCAACAAAAACAAAGTACAGTTCTCTTTTCTTTCCTACATATTTTTCCTGAAGCTGTCAAACAAGGAATATGGCATCAGCAGTCCCCTGCCTGGGGCTAGTTATATTATATACTTGTAACATATCCTAGTGTTCTATGCTTGTATAAGTAGTGGGACCGAGAGTGTTAAGCATGAAAACAGTTTGAGATGTAACTGCCAGTTAAGAATGATGGGTGGGAGGGGGTTGGGTAGGGGGCATGGGAGGGGGTTGGGTAGGGGGCATGGGGGAGGGTTGGGAGCTGGGGCAGAAGTGAGTGGAACTTGTTCGTCCACCCTCCCATCTTCCCTCGGTATACAGGGGTGAGAAAGTAGGAAGGAGGCACCCGTGGCCAGAAATCAGTGACTGTGGGCATACAGTAATAGGAAAAGTATATGGAACGATACTTATTGACAGAGTTAGGAAAATAAGTGAGGAATTAGTTGGAGAAGAACAGGGAGGTTTTAGGAGTGGAAGAGGTTGTGTAGATCAGATATTCATTCTTAGATCTTTAGTGGAAAACTTTCTAGAGAAGGGAAAGAAGTTGTATGCAGCCTTCATGGATTTGGAGAAAGCATATGGCAGGGTGGATAGACAAGGATTGTGGAAAGTATTACGAATATCTGGAGCAGATGGGTAGCTGTTGAAGGCCGTGAAGAGTATGTATGAAGGTGCTACTGCTGCAGTGTGTGTGGATAATGAACTGAGTGAATTTTTCAATTTGAAGGTTGGATTGAAACAAGGATGTGTCATGTCACCATGGTTGTTCAATCTGTATCTGCATGGGGTTATAAAATAGATACAGTAATCACTCCAATATCCGACGTACCATAGGTAGGTCCGGATATTGGTTCTGTCTGGATATTGGGCCCCAGCTTATGGACTTGTACTTATGGACCCTAACTCAGAGAAACACCTATACAACTCCCTCTGGACATGCACAGCACCTATTTAAGACCCAAATCACACCAATAAGGCACATAAATGACTGAAATAAATGCAAAAGAAACATAAAATGAGGGTTTAGAAGTAGGTTCATACAATAATAAACATTCTGGTGACTGGCTCCTGGACTGGTACTTATGGACCCTAACCTAGCCTAACTCAGAAAAACACCTTCCTACTGCACATGCATAGCTCCTAACACCCTATTCACACCAATAAAGGACATTAAAGAGTGAAATGAGGTAAGTATAGTATGGAAAAAAGTACAGTATGAAACATTCTTATGTCCGGATAGTGGGGATGTTCGGATATTGGGCGTCCGGATATTAGAGTGATTACTGTACAAGGTAGGGCAGTGGATGTTTAAGTGGCCGTAGTGAGAGAGGGCCATGTTTGGAAACTCCCTATAATGTCGTTTGCAGATGATACTCTGTTGTTACGTGAAGATGAAGGGGAGCTGCAAAGCTTGGAGAATGAGTTTGGGAAAGCGTGTAAGAAACGGAATCCAAAGGTGAATGTAGGGAGGAGTAAAGTTATGGTCTTCGAGAGAAGTGAAGTCAGTGAATGTACAGTGAGGTTGGGTGAGGAGGAAATGGAAAATGTGAATGCATTTAAGTACCTGGTAGTGTGATGAGTAGGGATGGAAGTTTAGAGGGTGATGTGCCTGAAAGGGTCCAACGGGGAAGAAAGACTGGTTCTTTGAAAGCAGTGATAGGAAACAAGGAAGTGAGCATGGAAGTGAAAAACCTACTACATGACAGTATTGTGATACTAACTCTCACGTATGGAAGTGAAGCTTGGAACGTGTTGGAGGGACAGAAGTCAAGAGTAAGAGCAGTGGAAATGAGTTATTTGAGAGAAGCATGTAAAGTCACATAGAGAGACAGATTGACAAATATGGAAGTGAAGGAGTGTTGTGGTGTGGATGTGGATGTGACAAGAAGCATTAGTCGAAACACACTGAGATGGTTTGGCCATAAGGAGAGAATGGAGTGTGAGAGACTGATGAGGAGGGTGTGAGTGAGGTGGAGGGGGGGGAGAGGGAGGGGGAGGCCAGGGATGAGATGGAGGGATGGAGTGGACAGGTATATGAAATAGGGGTGTGTGAGCTGGGAGCAGGGCAATGAAATGGCAGGGGACAGGGCGACATGGAGGCGATTTGTTTGTGGCCAACCCTTACGGGATTAAGGCATCTGGCAATAAACAGATAGATAGATAGAGTGTACAGTACATATTTCTAATGTTATCAGAGGTCCCTCCCAACAGTCCCCCCAAAAAACAGTAGTTCAAAAGACCCTTGGTCCCCTGCCATTCGGATTACAGGACTGTCTTTGTGTATTTTTTTTTAAAGTGTCCGACTCCGGGCAAAGGCTTCAGGGCCTATCCCCAGGGCATATCCCCAAGGCCCAGTAGTCCTCGGACATCTACACATGCCACCACTTCAGCACTAACACCCACCGTCCATATTGAATACATGCTAGGGCTGTCTCATGCAGGACTGGTGTATTGGTATTAGCATAGGTGCTTTAACCCCTTAACCCTTTAACCGCGGGTATTGTTTTGGCCTGACTGTCCTCTCCTGCGGGGGTTTCAGCCAAATGTAAGCAAACCTTTAAACCTTAATAACTCTGCACAGAATAAAGCTAGAGAAAAAAATAAGGTACCATTAGAAAGTACTAACCTTCAGCTTTCCACTGATGTAGGTTTCATGACTTTCACAGGACGGGCAGTGCCGTTAGAAGTGAGGGGTGTAAAATCACTATTTTTCGCTCACACACCATTACCTTCGCTCATACACCATTACCAAATGCCAACCTCATTCTGATAATAATACTATAAACATATATGAACACTGCACATACGATAAACACCCACTCTGTGTTCACTGAGGCAGGTAAAAGGCACTGCAATTACCCGCACTTCACTGCCACATCAGCGGTGTTGTAATCACTATTTTTCGCTCACACACCATTACCAAATGCCAACCTCATTCTGATAATAATACTATAAACATATATGAACACTGCACATACGATAAACACCCACTCTGTGTTCACTGAGGCAGGTAAAAGGCACTGTAATTGCCCGCACTTCACTCCCATATCAGCTGTGTTGTAATCACTATTTTTCGCTCACACACCATTACCAAATGCCAACCTCATTCTGATAATAATACTATAAACATATATGAACACTGCACATACGATAAACACCCAATCTGTGTTCACTAAGGCAGGTAAAAGGCACTGTAATTGCTTGCACTTCATTATCACATCAGCAGTGTTGTCACTCACACAGCTGGACAGATACTGATGCGTGTTTGGTCCGGGGTGGGGTGGGGGGCCCAGGGGGTGGGAGATGGGGCCCCAGGGGGAGGAAGAGGGAGGTGGGGGTCGGCTGGAGTGAAAGAACTTAATAGCTACTCTCCCTTGAAACAATTGGCGCACGGAAAAAACGCGAGGTATTCAAAATATTCACAAACATTCGAGAATGACACCCGCGGTTTGGTCCAGTTTTTGCAACGTCATTCTGGAATGACACCCGCGGTTAAAGGGTTAAGCGCGGGCATGTTTTTGCACTCCTTGCGCATCCTGCGAGGATATTCGGACTCCAAATGACTTTTTAAAAATATTTGCCAAAAATCAGTTATTAGTCCTAGAATATTATATATGCATATGGCACATACCTTCAGCTTTCTCCTGGGATGTTTGTTGAGCCTTCGTCGAGTAACGTAGGACTTGCGGAGACTTCTGAAGTTGGGTAACGAATTCTCCACTTTACACTTCCCAACACCCCGTAATATGATTACCACAGCCTGATATTATCACTAGAAACACTATTCTATGATTTTCAAGTAGTTTGGAAAAAAAAAAAAAAAAACTGTGAAAGCAATGAAAATTACGAAAGCGTACGAGCTTCCCACTTGCGCTCGTTCCCCGCTGGTATTCTGTCATTTATTATTCATAAACACACTCACACTTTATATTCCTATTACTTTATTACACATATATATATATATATACAGTATTTATCCATAAGTTTCCTTCAGTAATAGTAGTTTATTTTCACTCCAGGCCCTTTCTCGTTCAGTAAACTAGCGTAGAGAGCAAAGCTTTGACTGTCATTACTCCAAGTATTTGTACTTATATTCTTATGCAGTATTAGTAATTATTTACATTTCTATTTTATTTACACTATGTTATACACTGTCACTTCCAGTAAATAAGGGCTCCTTTCCCATGGAGCCAGAATGAACTTGGGACACTGAAGCACTTGTAGTTTATCACCATTTCCTCCACTGGCTCATCACACGATTCACCAGAAAGATTGTAGTCACTGTCCATCATTATCATGGATAAATTAGCCAGTTCACGCTCCACAGCAGTCATTTAGTCCTTTACCCCTTTCCACACAAGGTTTAGTAGGGGTAGAGGTCACAGGGCCCTGTAGAAGCAGCGGAAATGGAGGGGAGCGAGTGCTACATGCTTTCATCTCAAGAAACAACGCTGAACTAAATGACGAGGCGGATATGGGGCCGCTAAGGGTTGACAACGTCAGCGAGGTGACAGCTGCTAATTTATATGCTGTGAAATGATTGGCAGGAAACTAGGTAGTTCCAGGTGAATGTAAATATCACTTAGGCTTCTCCCTTCCTTTCTTATATATATTTTTATTATGAGAATAGATTATAAGGCATATTTCGTGGGGAAATTACCAGGGAAAATTAGCGAACAAATGCACGTGGGGTGTTGCCACGTGATAATTAGCCAACTCCAGGTGTACAGGTATGGCACTATCAGTTACCTTATTTTTTTTGGTATATATTATTTTGTATAAGAATAAGGCATAGGGCTTATTTCAATGGATGAAATCAGTGGAAAATTCCGGGGAAGATTTGCTTAGCACAGTGCGGCTGGGCAGGCGAGAGGAGAGGGTAATGGAGGGGAGGTAGGGAGGGGAGTCAAGAACGGGGATAAGTAGCTAAATTGTCAACAATGGATGGGAGTACAGATGACATTAGCAGTGCTGACTATTGTTGAACACTGGCAGTACTGATAGATGATACAAGCCACCACTTGAAAGCCCGGGAGAATTCAAAATAACACAGAATCGCAAAAGTGACGCCCTGTGGTATGATCCATTGCGCCCGAGCATCACGAAAGTGACGTCCCGCGGTTAAGGGGTTAACGACATGTCAGCAGGTCTTCTGATAGATTAGTAAAGTTTGCTTTTTATGAAATTCAAATCCATAAACTGTATCGTACCCCAGCAGGGATTGTAACCAGGGTCCATTAGGACTGCAGGCCACCTCTCTACAGGTATTTATCCTATAAACTGCCTATCATTGGTAGAATATTCAATAAAAAAATTTTCATCCATCCATCCATCATCCAATCCTATGCCACCCCAAGAGGAACATAGGAACCCGAGGCTAGACAAGTTGGTCCTGACATTTAAGATGAGAGTGACCAGCCTCACTCATCCCTAAATGGCATTATGTGAGCAATAAACCTCAACCACTCCTTCAATATAAACCTACAAAGGCTCAAACCAATTGCAGCATCTTAATCACCCACTGGTGCCATAATTTGGTTATATGGTTACCACCCAGCACAGTAAATGGTTTCCTGGTGTTAAGGAAACCATTTGGCTTGTCACTCAGTGTAGAGTCACCCATAGGCAGAAGGAAGATGAAAGCAGGAAACTAATATCCATAACCAGTAAACTAATGCACCAATGCATAACTCAAGGACATAAGGCCACCCCTTACAGGATTATGGCATCTGGCTGTTGATGGACAGATAGACATATCTTCAAGTACATCTTGTTATTTACAGTTTATCAACAGTTTTTGTTGACTTTTTTTTTTTTCTTTTACTGATTAGTATAAAACATTTAATTCAACTAAAATTGTCGATAAACTGTGAAAAACAAGATGTACTTGAAGATCTACCTATCTATCTATCAACAGCCAGATGCCATAATCCTGTAAGGGGTGGCCATTTGTCTTTAAGTTAGTTGTTTTATAGGGAGGGGCATTAACTTGTTGAAACAGGGAACACATACGGGTTGGTTATACAGTAATCACTTGCGTATCCAAACTAACTGGGCTAAAGGAGGGTTGGATGATGCAAAAAAAATTCAGATAATGACAAATATAGTACAGCATTTTCAGCATACAACTGTATGGACAGCGCAGTACTGGTGCATTTCATTACTCACCAATTTACAGGCCTGTCTCTTCAATCTCGTCATCACTGTAGTCATCATTCATGGGTACTGTGGTTGGATGAGGTGCCGTTGAGGAGGATGGTTCGCTGCATTATGGCACACGCGATGGTGAAAGCAATGTTACAGGAGTGGTCAGCTTGAAGAAGATGTCGATTGTTGTTTGCTTGACCACTCGTTTGCTTCGATTTCTGATGAACAGGTCACAAAGTTCTCAGGGAGGAAGCTTGAGGACTTTTGGAAGAGTGCTGTTGGGTCCTCACAGTATTCAATGAGAGTCTCAAAGGCTTCCCTGATTTTCCCAGCCTTAGGCATAGGGGCAGCAGTAGGTGTTTGTTACTGTTCTGATTTGCTCTGCCACCTACCAGCCACCACATGAGTTTCATCACGCGCATGAAATTGAAATTTCTTTCTTTTCCATATTTGTTATTATTAATTAATTTCATTATGCAATATGGGGGTTTGGAATATGTCAAGGTTCGCATAATGCATGTTCAGATACGCAAGTGATTATTGCATTGTTACCCCTCAGCACTGTACATGGTGCAACCATTAGGATTGTCACTCAATGTAAAGCCACCTGAATGGAAAAGATGTGTAATTATGAGTGACAGGAAGATGGGAGAAATAGGAAGAGAGGAGGGCAGACAAAAAAAAAAAAAAAAAAAAAAAGAATGATAAAGGTGAAGGAAGAAAAAGACAGTACAACATCAAATGAGTGGATGATCGTTGCTACCACCTCAAAAAAAAAAAAAAAAAAAAAAAAAAAAAAAAAAAGTTAAAAGACAGACACAACTCAGTGTTTACAAACTGATGGTGCTTCTGCCTGGTGTGTGCTGGTGAATATAAATGATGAGTGCTCAAGGCATGCAAGAATATTTAGGATGAACAGGCACTTGTAACTTCTTACTATCTCATTTTATTTATTTATTTATTTTTTGTGTGATTTTACACTCTCCTTTCATAAATCATATTCATATTTTACATGCACAAGTGGACTGCAGACAAACTCAGCTGGGTCAAGATTAACCCACCGCATGCCAGCTATTTTTAGCCCTATGGGACACCCCAGTGCCAGCCATTTTTCGACCTTTTTTTTTTTTTTACTAAAATGATAGATTTTGATGTAAAAACAACAAATTTCGCTGTTAAAATGCTCACCGAGGCTCAGAAATGGGTTTTATTGAGTCCAGCATACTCGTATACAGGTATAGCCGCTCACTCACACTCACCACATACGTAAGAGAGAGCCGTTTTCTATGTAAGGTATACTCAGGTATTTATGCTGGGGAGGTATAGCAATGTTCAGTACAATTTTCTGATTACTTATTACTTCAGCATCTATCACAGTTTGCGTGTCTTTCTCACTGTGAATGCATTATCTTACACTTACTTGAAGATAGGAACAACCTGACTTCATTACGTACAGTCCTGGCACTTACAAGAAGGTATTTACAACTTTACTTCACTCTATAGGCCTTACACTTACATGAAAATATTTACAAAATGCCTTCACCATGTACAGCACTGGGTGAGGCACACAGGCAGAGTGAGGCAGAGCGAGCGTTAGGGGGGAAGCGAGTAAGTGTATGGCCTTGACAGCCAGGGAGATGGTAGAGGAGCAGTTACCTTACATGACTGCCAATTTTTACCTGCGAATCTTGAAAAATGCGGTCACAGTGAAGTTTTTTATTGTAGACCGTTTTAAAACGGCACTGGCACTGGCAGCAGAAGTATGTCAGACCATTTTAAAACAGCACTGGTACGCGGCGGGTTAACAAAGAAGAAAAAGAAGAGTGGACAGAGGCAATTTCTAGAGTACACACTCACATGCATGATAGTGTTACAAAATTTCACTTCCATATAGTACTTATGAACAGTACTAAACAGAGATACTATCTATCTATTGCCAGATGCCTTAATCCTGTACGGGGTGGCCACAAACAAACTGCCTCCACGTCGCCCTGTCCCCCACCATTTTACTGCCCTGCTCCAAACTCACCCCCCCCTGTCTAATATACCTCTCCACTCCATCCCTCCATCTCATCCTTGGCCTCCCCCTCCCTCTCCCCCCCTCCACCTCACTCACATACACTCTCCTCATCAGTCTCTCACCCCAGATCCTCTCCACATGCCCAAACCACCTCAGTGTGTTCCTCATAATGCTTCCTATCACATCCACATCCACACCACAATGTTCCTTTATATCCTCATTTGTCAGCCTGTCTCTCTATGTGACTCCACATGTTCCTCTTAACTTATTTCCACTGCTCTCACTCTTGATTTGTGTCCTTCCAACAATGTCCAAGCTTCACTTCCATACATCAGAGTTGGTATCACAATACTGTCATGTAGTAACTTTTTAACTTCCATACTCACTTTCCTGTTTCTTATCACTGCTTTCAAGGAACCAGCAACCTTTCTTCCTTGTTGTACCCTTTCAAGCACTTCACCCTCCAAACTTCCATCCTTACTCATCACACTCCCCAAGTACTTAAACATACATTTTCCATATCTTCACCATCCAACCTCACTGTACATTCACTGATTTCACTTCTCTCAAAGACCATCACTATACGCTTCCCTACATTCACCTGTAGATCCCGTTTCTTACACACTCTCCCAAACTCATCCACCAAGCCTTGCAGCTCCCCTTCGTCTTCACTTAACAGCACAGTATCATCTGCATTCAACAATACAGGGAGCTTCCAAACACTACCCTCTCTCACCAGGGCCACTCCAACATCCACTGCCCTACCTTGTATCTCATTTATTACTCCATCCATGTACAGATTAAACAACCATGGAGACATGACACATCCCTGTTTCAACCCAACCTTCACAGAGAAAAATTCACTCAGTTCACCATCCACACGCACTGCAGCCTTAGCACCATCATACATGCTCTTCACCGCATTCAACAACTTCCCATCTACTCCATATATTATTAATACTTTCCACAATCCTTGTCTATCCACCCTGTCATATGCTTTCTCCAGATCCATGAAGGCCATATACAACATCTTTCCCTTCTCTAGAAACTTTTCCACTAAAGATTTAAGAATGAATATCTGATCTACACAACCTCTTCCCTTCCTAAAGCCTCCCTGTTCTTCTCCAACTAATTCCTCTGTTATTTCCCTAACACTGTCAATAAGTATCCTACCATACACTTTTCCTACTACACTAAGAAGACAAATGCCTCTACGATTACCACACATTTCTTTTTCCCCTTTTCCTTTGTACAAGGGAATAATTATACCTGACTTCCAATCCTCTTGGACTGTACCTTCCTCCAATGCCAATCTGCACATCTTCCACATCCATTCTACTACTATCTCTCCCCCATTCTTCAGCAATTCACCACACACTCCATCAATTCCTGGGGCTTTCCCCAATTTAACTTTCTTCATTGCTTCCACAACTTCTATCCTACTGATTTCTTCCTGTCTTCTCACCTCCCTCCTGCTCCCAGCCATTCCCCAGCCACTTATACTCGCATTGCTTCCATTCTCCATGTTCAACAATTCCTTAAAGTGTTCTCTCCATCTGCTCACTTTTTCTCCCTTCTTCTCTAGTAATCTACCATTTTTGTCTTTCACTCCCCTACTAACTTCACTGTCACTCTGTCTTACTCTCTTCACCTCTTTCCAGAACATTTTCTTACAGTCCCTCCACTTTACACTCAAATTCCTTCCAAATTCCTCATCCGCTCTCTGCTTACTCTCTCTTACTAATCTTTTCACCTCTCTCTTCTTTCCTACATATAACTCTCTCTTCCACCTCTCAACTTCTTCCATGCCTTATTTCTCATCCATTCATTGAATGCTTTCTTCTTTTGTGCCACAGCCTGTCTCACCTCTTCATTCCACCATGCTGTTCCCTGCACTCTCTTCCGTCTTCTCTTTACCCCACACACCACATCACATGCTTCACATATTTCTTCTGTGAATATCTTGCACACACCTTCCACGTCCCCCATCTGCTCCAATTCATAATTACCCAATCGTTCCTCCACTTCTCTCTTATATTCTGCCTTTTTTCTCATCCTCTTGTAACCTTTCCACTCCCCTTGCAACTACTCCTTCCTCTCGTCCTTCCCTTCTTCTATTTCTCCATCTTACTTGGATCTTGATTCTGGCCACCACCAACTAGTGGTCAGAAAGTCCACTCCCCCAACCTCTATAAGCTCTTGCATCCATTACACATCTTTGCATCCTTTCATCCACACACACATAATCAATCATTGCCTTCCTTTTATTCAGTTCACCACCCACCCTTCTCATCACTTGCCATGTATACCTGTGGATCATTTTGTGCCTGAAGCAGGTATTGGCTATCACCAACCCCCTCCCAGCACAAATATCCACTAATGCACAGCCATTCCCATCTATCTCAGCAGGCACACCCCACTCACCAACTATTCCATCCATCTTCACATTCCCTACTTTACCATTCATATCACCAATCAAAAACACTCTCTCATTCCTTCCAAACTTTTCCATGCACACTTCCACATTTGTCCAGAACGCTTCTCTCACCCTGCTTGAACGATCTTGCATTGGTGCATACACGCACACAATCGCCCACATTTGTATTCCAACTTTCAATCTTACCCACACAATCCTTGACCCAACTAATCCATACTCTGTTATGTTCTTCTTCCATCTTTTACTCACAACAATACACACTCCTTCTTTTGCCCTCTCATTCTCACCTACTCCTGCACATATACCCCATCCATACTCCAATTCTCTCACCCTCTCTCCTCTCCATTTAGTTTCAGTTACTCCACATACATCCACTTTCACATCCTCAAGCACCTGGACAATCTCTCTCTTTTTCATCTCATCATTCGCACCCGTTACATTCCACATTGTGATCCGTACCATGTCCTTTGTTCGGTCCTTGGTCGTCATCTTTTGGTCAGTCCTTGTCCGAGGCTTCATATTTGTCTTTTTAGTTAGCTGTTTTCCGGGGAGGGGCACTAACCCTCTGCCAACCCTTTTAGTTCCCTCATACAACAAGCAGGGATACTGGGGGAGTATTCTTGAAAACCCCCTACCCCCAGAGATACTGACAGGTGAATATTTATTTACAAACCCATCTGGTTCAAATTTAGTATAGAAGCAGAAGAAGGGCAGATGGAATCGGCAGTGCTTTTATGTATGACTGTGGTACAAATTTTCACAGTGGTAGTTATTTTATTTGGTAATAATGAAACTGCTGACTGATGCACAGTACTGAATGGAGATACTGAAAAGTGAGTTTGCATTTGTGTGAATGAATCAAGATAGGGTTTTGGTAGACACTGGTTAGGAGTCTTTTTTTTTTTTTCTTTTTTTTTTCTTGGACCTGCTCTTCCAAAATCAGGGTGTGTCTTACACAACGCAGCAACTTAAACATCTTCTATGCTGAAAAACACAGTATCATATCACACTAACATACCATCTGGTGGTATACTGGCAGTGGTTGAAGTAAGACATAATTTCTGTGTAGATTTGGTGGTGGTGTCTCCTGTGGCAACAACATCCGTGAGGTTCAGGGTTGCTTCCCCAATTACTGTGTCTCGCACTAACGTGTGGTGGTCACTCACACGGAACATTAACACCGAGTCCTTTGTCACCAACCTGAAAATATATATACAGTATATATCAACATCATCATCATCACAATCATCCGGACCTCCTTTCCCACTCTAGGGCAGAGTGAGGAGTAGCAATGTCCAGACGGCCTAAGTCTGTCCAATTGTTGGCACGTCGGGAGCACGTATGGTTTGGTTATTTGGTTACCACCCAGCGTTGTAAATGGTTTCTTGGCTTACAGGAAACCATTTGGCTTGTCACTCAATGTAAAGCCACCTATAAAGGAAAGAAAAGCAATAAGAAGTGACAGGAAAGATGGGAAAAATTGGAAGAGAGGAGGGCAGGCACAGAAAAAGAATGATGAAGGCTAAGAAAGAAGTATGCAGCACTACATCAAGTGAGTGGATGATGGTTGCCACCACCTACCACTAGAGTGTACAGCTGCGTCAAAATCATCATCGAGTGGAGATACACATACCATATGAAAAGCTACATGTTTATTTCAAAACAATGGGCTGAAATGTCCTGGAGACCATCTTCCAGAAGAGCATTTATGGTATGTACTCACAATTAGTGCAACATGTGAGTAATTGGAATTTGGTACTACCTCACAAAACAGTGTACCGTACAATTAAAATTATCTTCCAAACACAAGTCACTTGACAAAATCACTTCATATACTTACACAGTGACAGTTTCATTCCACTTGGGGTGAGCGTTGTGTTTGACATGCTGGGTTTTCTTTTGCTGCACCCCATCCACCAAAATTTCAACATAAGCAGAGGGCTTGGTGAAGATGGTGCTAATGCCAGATAGATCTGCACTTACAGCTATTAAAAAAGAAAAAGATGAAAAAATTAGTTACATGTACTGATTAATTAACAGCAAAACTTATGCTGGCTTATGCTAAAGAAAACGGCAAACAAAAGAACAAGTATCACAATAAATGTTGGTCAAATTTTTCTCAATAACAACACTGTGGTTCTAGTCATTTTTAAGCTGTGAATCATCACCATTTTCAACACATAGCAAGTACAATTAAAAACTATGGTTAGTATTACTATCTCATCATACACACATCTTGATTAATGAGGATCTACAGTATTAAAAAAAAGAAAAAATCAAAGAAAAAATGGATTTATATATGCTTAAAAAAAAAAAAAAAAAAAAAAAAAAAAAAAAAAAAGCTCCTGTGGACCCTCCCAAGATGCAGTGGCTGTGGGACTTTGGAGCTGCTGATTGGAAGGCCCTCAAGCAGGACTTCTTTGATTTTCCTGAGAATGAATATTGCTTCCATGGCCGAGAGCAATCTGAGTATACCTCGTGCATTACAGAGGTTATTCTCTTCAGCATGGATGCATAAATTCTTTTCCCTTATCTTGCAACTTCATTCATCATCATCATCATCCGGACCTCCTTTCCCACCCCGAGGCAAGGTGAAGAGCAGCAACGTCCAGACAGCCTATGTTTGCCTCACTTCCATTCACTCATCATTCAAGCCCACAATCCTGGCTCCATCAGATAGGCCAAAGAAACTTTCACCACGTTCTGTAGCTTCACATATACGTATATCATTGAGTCTTTTTTTTTTTTTTTTTTTTTTTTTTTTTAAAAGAAGGAACCAGAGGCCAGGGGCTCGCTAATCGTTCCTTCAAAAAAAAAAAAAAAAAAAAAAAAAAAGAGAGAGAGAGAGCCAAATTCAAGATCCGTTCATTTTGAGATGCCTGGACACACTGCGTTTGAAAGACTGGAATTCATAGGAAGTAGGAAATACAGAGAGGGGGAGACAGTTCCAGAGTTGACCTGTTGCATAAATGATGGACTGGGAGTAATGGCTGACTCTTGCATTAGAGAGTTTGACAGAAAAGGGATGAGAGTTTGTTGCTAGATGGGTGCTACACGCCCGTCATAGAGGTGGAGGGATGCAAGCAGACAGTTCAGAGGAGCAGTGACCACTGAAGTAGAGAGAGAAAAGAGATTAAGATGCAACAGTGTGGCGAAGAGACAGAGGTTGAAGGGAGCCAGTAAGAGAAGGAGAATTGATGAGATGAAAGGCCTTTGACTCCATCCTACTGAGAAAAGCTGTATGTGGGGACCCTCCCCATACATGAGAGCTGTACTCTCAACAGGGGCGAACAGAACCCATGTATAAAGTCAACAACTGTGCAGGGGCAAAGAAGGTATGGAGTTGGCTTAGCACACCTAATCTCTTGGAAGCAGATTTTACAAAAGATGCAACATGATCTTTCCAAGATAAGTCCCGAGTGAATGAAACCCCAAACATGTTCAAGAATGATGCAGGATTGAGCTGGATATTATTAAACATTAGTGGGTACTCCTGTGGAAGATTCTGTCAGGTTGATAGGTTTAAAAACTAAGTTTCTGATGCATTAAAAACAACAAGATTATTTTTACCCCAGTCAGAGATACGAGCCAAGTCAGAAATTAGGTGTGCCACAGCTTCATCCCTCGTCAGCTGAAGCAACTGCTGAGATGGACGTTGTGGGAACTGAATGGAAAGGTCAAGGGTGGAATCATCAGCGTACGAGTGGATAGGGTTAGATGTACAGCTTAGAAGGTCATTGATGAATAGAAGGAAGAGAGTTGGTGATAGGACAGAGCCCTGAGGAACACCACTGTTAATAGATCTAGGAGAAGAACAATGGCCGTCTACAACAGTGGCTACAGAACGACCAGAAAGGAAGCTAGAGATGAAGGCATAGATAGAAAGATAGAAACTGTAAGAGGGCAGTTTGGAAAATAAAGAATTATGCCAGACTCAATCGAAAGCCTTTGAGGTGTAAAGTGCAATGGCAAAGCTTTTGCCAAAGTCCCAAAAGGAGGATAACCAGGAGTCTGAAAGGTAGGTAAGAAGATCGCCAGTGGAGCGTCCCTGACAGAACCCATACTGACGATCAGAAAGAAGGTTGTGATAGGAAAGATGCTTTAAAATTTTTCTGTTAAGAATTGACTCGAAAACTTTTGAGATAAAGGATGTTAAAGCAATTGGATGATAGTTAGAGAGTTGAGAATGGTCACCCTTCTTTGGGACTGGCTGAATGAGAATAAACTTTCAGCAAGAAGGAGAGGTACAAGTTGACAAACAAAGGCGAAAGAGTTTACCTAGGCAGGGTGTAAGCACAGAAGCACAGTTCTCGAGGACAACAGGAGGGACCCCATCAGGCCCATATCCCTTGTTAATATTAAGGCCAGTGATAGCAGAAAATACATCAGCTGAAGAAATTTTAATGTCAGCCATGAGGAAGTCAGAGGAGGGAAAGTGATGGAAAAAGAGCACCGGATTCGTCTAAGGTGGAATCAAGGGAGAAAGTCTGAGTGAAGAGATCTGCTTTATCAGTAGAAGAAATAGCTACAGAACCATCATAATAGAAAAGAGGAGGAAAGGATGATGAGGTAAAGTTGTTAGAAAGGTTTTTGGCAAGGTGCCAGAAGGAGCGGGAAGCTTTGCGTTGGAGAGTTGAGAGCATTTAGTACGGATGAAATTATTTTTAGCAGTGCGAAGAACAGACTTAGCATGATTCCGGGCAGAAACATAAGCAAGATGTGATTCAAGGGTGGGTTGGTTCTGGTACCTTTTATACGCCCTCTCCTTGTTGCAGACAGCATTAGAACAAGCGTGATTAAACCAAGGCTTTCTTGCATTAGTCAAAGGATATGAGAAAGGAATGTATGCTTCCATGCACAAGAGAATAACCTCCGTAATGCGCAATGCACACTCAGATGGCTCCCGGCCATGGAAGCAATAATCATTCCAGGGAAAATCAAAGAAGTACTGTACATACAGATATAGATATGTACAGTATATATACATATATAATATATGTACATATACAGTGGATTCTCGAATTTCGACAATTTAGAATTCGATGAATCAAATTTTGATGCATTTTGGAATAGTGAGAGCAGTGTAAATGAGTTACTTGAGAGGAGCATGTGGAGTGACAGGTTGACGAATGAAGAAGTGAAGGAACGTTGTGGGGTGGATGTGGATGTGGTTGAGAAGATTAGGAGAAATACACTGGAGTGGTTTGAACATGTGGAGAGAATGGAGAATGAAAGACTGACTAAGAGGGTGTATGTAGGAGAGGTGGAAGGAGGGGGAGGGAGGGGCAGACCGAGGATGAGACGGAGGGATGGAGTTGAGAGGTATATGAGGGAGGGGGGGATGAGTTGGGGGGAGGGTAGTCAAATGGTGGGTGACAGAACGACTTGGAGTTGTTTTGTCTGCGGCCACCCTTTGCGGGATTAGGGCATCGGGCTATAGGTAGATAGATAGAGATAGATTTTGGAATGGTCTGCCTACCTTACTTTTCGATACAAAGTTGCATATTTCGATGCTCTCAGGGCCAGACTCCAACGAGAACAAGCAAAGATAATATTTTTGATGCGAACCAAAATGCTAGAAGTGAAGGAAAATTATAAGAAAAAGTATGAGCCTAACCTAATATTGTGTGACATGTGCTCTCAGGGCCAGACTCCAACCAAAACAAGCAAAGATAATATTTTTGATGTGAACCAAAATGATAGAAGTGAAGGAAAATTATAAGAAAAAGTATGAGCCTAACCTAATATTGTATGTGACATGTGTCAAGAAGAGAATGAAAATCAACATCATTTATTCATATGTGGAGCACACAATGATAAGGTTCCGAGACAATTCACCATCAAGTCAATTCACCGTCCGGTAATTCCCTGTCAAAACATGGACAATTTCCCATCAGAACAATTTGCACCCTGGACTATTCCCGTCATTCTAAAAATATACTTCCAGTATTATTAATAAATCAATACTTTACTAACTCAAAGATATAACAAGAGAAATTAAAGGAAAAGAATAAATAATAGAAATACTGAAACAAAATGAATTACAGGTGTTAGCAAATACAGTAGGAAGAGTACTGAAATGAAGAGAAGTACAGTAATTATGAATAAAGGGAGCAACACAGAAATGAACAAGAGACTGAGAAAAAAAAAAAGTCACGTTTGTTAAAGACAAGAGCTCCCGGATGGGAGTAGGCACCAACAACAACAAGCCATGTGCAAGGTGACATTCAATTGTCGGCGGCCATCTTGCGACTGTCCTGCCGGCAGCCAGCCCTCTACAGCCAAGTGCCACACTTCCAGCCTGTACCTTCCACGTGTGGACATGCATCTCACTGCAAAGTTTTATGTATTTTCTTTGTATTTTTGTTGCAACTTGTTTCAAGATGGCAAGCAAGAGTGGTTCTTCGGGTGGCAGTGGTAATGGACAAGAGCAGCCTGGCACCTCTAAATCTTCGCAGCCAAAGGAGAAATGGCAATACAGAAAAGGGCAGAAATACACCAAGTATACAATTGCTGACAGTATGGGAATACAATGCAGTACAGTTACTTAACCACAACTAAAAAAAAAAAAAAATATTAACCACAACTATAGTTCATAAAGTTTACAGGGGGTGTGGGCAAAAAATCATGATTTTAAGTAGTTAGGTTCGGAGGCCCCAGACCCAAACTAATTTTTCCCACAAGAAGTTCAGTTTAAATTTCGATTATTTGAATTTCGTGGTGATTTTTAGGTACCCATGCCCATCAAAATTAGAGAACCCACTGTATATATATATATATATATATATATATATATATATATATATATACATACAGTAACCCCTCGTTATACGATGCCTCTTTATACGATATTTCGCCTATACAACGTTGACATTTTAGTACCCTACGCTCACTATATGATGGGAACGATTTGCTACAACAATGGATCATCTGTGGCTCAGTGAACAGAAAATGTGTGAACGCTACGCAAACGTCCCCACACGGTTGGCACTGGACAACACACACTCATCCACCGGTCCAGCCTCATTAGCCAGCAAGCCCTGTCCGGCCAGCCAGTTCTGACAGTGATGTGTGAGGGCTGTGAGGCCCTTACTGTCCTTTAGCCTCAGAGTCAGGACAAGTCACCGTCGAGTCATTTCGCCGTCAGGACAATTCCCCGCCATTTATTTACACATCAGTTTATTTAGCATGTACAGGTAAGCCCTTAATTCACGCGAACTTTTTTCACGCGATTTCGGTTATCCACGAATTTTTTGTACAATAATTAAAACAAAATTATAATATTCAAAAAAATAATTGTAATATACATGAGAAATATATAAAATATAAAAATGCCTACCTGCTGCCCATGTGCATACATATATGTGTGTGTGTGTGTGTGTGTGTGTGTGTGGGAGGTTGGTCTACCACGCTCCACACGGCACACAGTCAGTTTGAATCTGACGGTCGAACCATGCATGACCAGTGAATCGTTATTTGTGGCTTATTTTTCTGCTTTCCAGTGATTGCTTGCCTTGTCTCCCAACATGGGGCCTAAGCATAGTGCTAGTGATGCATGTGGTAACACACCAAAACGGACTAGTAAAGTGATGTTGCTGACAGAGAAAGTTAAAGTGCTGGACAAACTTAAGGGAGGAATGTCGGCGACAATTCTCTGTCAGGACGATTCCCCGTCATTTATTTACATACCAGTTTATTTAGTAAGTACAGTACACTAGTTTTTTACTTATATGAGTTATAAAATCCCCCTGAAAATTAGTTATTAAAGTATTAATTAATCAATAACAAGTATATTTATAGAATGACAGGAAATCGTCCATGTTTTGATGGTGAATTGACTTCGTGGTGAATTGTCTTGGAACCGTGTGTTTGGGGTGAGTCAACTGTTCTTACAATAAAGAAGGCAGAACGTAGCATACGGGAGGCAGTGAGGGTTAGTGCACCTGACTGTGCTGAAGTGTCTCCACCTACACCTGTGAACTGGCTAGGAACTGTGTGTTTGGGGTGAATGAGTCAACTGTTTGGACAATAAAGAAGGCAGAATGTAGCATATGGGAGGCAGTGAGGGCTTGTGCACCAGACTGCTGAAGTGTCTCCACCTACGCTTGTGCTTGTCAGGTTTCAGTGTTAAATTTCTTACATTTTTGTTGTTTTTCATATTTTATGCTAGTTTATAAGGTGTATGTAGTGCATAAACAGTATTATTCATATGTAATATACTTAGTAGACATGCGTAATTATGTGCACACAAGGGCAGAACATATACACGAATTTACCACATACACGAAGGGTCTGGGAACGTAACCCTCGCGAGAATTAAGGGCTTACTTGTACACTAGTTTTCTAATTACATGAGTTATAAAAGTGATGGTGGTTTATTGTTTTTATAATAAATGTAAAATATGGCATCAAATAATGGGTATTACCTGAAAAAATATAAATATATTGAAACGTGAATCAGGTGATTTACGATCGTTCATCTTAACATAAGGCTACATACGAGACATTGGCATTTACATAAATGCCTAATGACCTAAAGTGAACGATCAACATACTTCGGAATTACTGTATATGAACAATCTTCATATTACGTCTATATAAAGGTTTCGGGACAATTTGCCATCAAGTAAATTCACCATCACAACAATAACAAGACAATTCGCCATCAGGACTTTTCGCCGTCCAGATGATTCCCCGTCATTTATTTACATATCAGTTTATTTAGATCGTACACTGGTTTTTGAATACTGTACTTGTACCTCTTCAAAATCATTTTAAAATATACCCAGGATGTTGTAGAACCAATGGAAATTAATGACGATAGCTACAGGTGATGCCAGAATATAATTCAAAGTCAACTACAGCAAGGTAGAAACAATTATTGTGTAAAAGTGCAACTTATAAATCACATCCAAAGCCTACGTTATTGAATAAACATAGACTTTGATAGATCCCCCTGAAAATTACTTATTAAAGAATCTTGATAGATCCCCCTGAAAATTACTTATTAAAGTATCTTGATAGATCCCCCTGAAAATTACTTATTAAAGCATCTTGATAGATCCCCCTTAAAATTACTTATAAAAGTATCAAATAATCAATAATAAGCATATTTATAGAATGACGGGGAATTGTCCTGACGGGGAATCGTCCATATTTTGACAGTGAACTGTCGACTTCACAGCGAATTGTCTAGGAACCACATCAACAATCCTACTTGCTTCAGTAAAGGTAAGAACTACTGTATACTGTAGTTTCCATGTTTTTTTCCTCCTTATTCACTATTAATGTGTTACTTTAAATGTTTAAACATAAGGATATTTCATGTATATGAGTGCTAAGATGTGTGTATGTGAGAGTTTAGGCAGGTCTGGATACATATCACCGTTGACTCCATGTCATAATGGGCTTGCTATAAGATGGATCGCTATACGATGGGGTTTTCAGGAACGGAACCCCATCGTATAACAAGGGATTACTGTATACGGTGAGTCCTCGAAATACGAAAACTCGATGTATGAATTTCCGATGGTACGAAAGCGAAGAATGTAGGACAAATTCCACAATACGAAAGTATCTGTCTCGATGGTACGAAAACAATACGAGAGGAAATACAAAAAATTCAAAATGGGCACGCTGCACAGCGCCGTGCTTGCTTGTGGCAAGAAAACGAACTAACCCCTCTCTGGTAAACACATTTTCGCGCGCTTCTCAGTTGAGTCACATCCGTCCTCTCCTCTCAGCTTCGCTGTACGTAACACAGTTTTCACTGTTCTTCCTCGTTTCGTATTTTTGTCATGTCTCCCAAGCACCCTGCGTCATCTCCAGCATCCGAAGAACCAGCTGCCAAGAAGAAACAGCACCATACTCTGACTCTGGAGAGGAAATTGAACCATCAACAGCTTCAGAAACACCTGCACCAGTTGAGGAAGTACCAGAGGAGCAATAGGGTCCCACCATGTGACTTAGCTCCATATCGACACGAATCTCCAGCCACAGCACAGGTCTATATTTAACTGTAAAGTGTACTAGTACTACAGTAATTTGTTGTATGTTTTATTTGTTTTTATGTCTGTACAATAGTATAGTACTGTATATGTGTACTGCATACTTCTAAATAGGAGGGGTTAAGTTTAAGTGGGGGGTCCAATGGGGTCCTGGAACGCATCCCCCCCTTTATATGTACAGTATATTTCAATGGGGAAAATCATTCCGATATACGAAATTTCGGATTACGAGTTTTTTTTGGCCCCTATCCCTTTCGTATTTCAAGGATTCGCTGTATATACATATATATATATATATATATATATATATATATATATATATATATACTGTATTATATATATATATATGTGCATATTTATATATATATACAGTAAAATCTCAAATTTCGACAGTTTAGAATTTGATTATTCGAATTTAGATGCATTTTGGAGTGGTCTGCCTACCTCACTTTTCGATGCAAAATCGCGAATTTCGATGCTGTCACGGGCTTCATAAGCAGAAACAGTCAAAGATCATCACCTTCTTCAGGCCAATTACTAGGGTGTTGCAAGATATAACCATCCAAGAGGGTGAGGAGGAAGATGTTGACACTGCAGATGTCCAGATACTCAAGGATGATTTTCATTTTGAAAATCCACAGAGGAGGCTACTTCAACTAAGTGGTCCAACCCTGCCACACACCACCAACACCAGCCAGTCAAGTGATAATATTCCATAACCTAAGGTTAGTACTGTACAGTGTGCTGTAACTACTGTAAGAAAAACTGTGACAGGATACTGACAAACTGTAACAAATTTTGCTGTATTCTACACTACAGTACAGTATGGCAATACAGTGCAGACCTACAGTTACTTAACCACATTTATAGTTCATAAAGTTTACAGGGAGTGTGGGGGAAAAAAAATAATGATTTTACGTGGTGAAGTTGGGAGGCCCTGGACCCAAATTGATTTTTCCTATAAGAAGTTCAGTTTAAATTTCGATGTTTTGAATTTAGATGCGGTTTTTTGGTACGTATGTCCATCAAAATTTGAAAATTTGAGATTTTACTGTATAGGGGGAGGCGGTGGCTCAATTGGTAGAGAGTTGGCCTGCAGTCCTGACGGACCCGGGTTCAAATCCCACTGAGGCAGGGAACAGTTTAAGGATTTGAATTTCAGAAAAATCAGACTTTACTAATCTACCAGAAGGTCTGCCAACATGTCGTAAAAATACCCCCGCTAATACCAATACACCAGTTCTGTATGAGACAGCCCTAGCATGTATTCAGTATGGATGGTGGGTGTTAGCGCCGAAGTGGTGACATGTAAAGGTGTGTGGTATGTAGGAGGACTACTGGGCCTTGAAAGCAGGCTGTGAAGCCTATGCCCAGAGTCGGTCACATAAAAACACACACACACACACACACACACACACACACATATATATATATATATATATATATATATATATATATATATACAGTATATTTATAGAATGATGGGGAATTGTCCTGACGGGGAACGTCCATATTATGATGGCGAATTGTTGACTTCATGGAGAATTGTCTAGGAACCACATAAACAACCCTTGCTTGCTTCAGTAAAGGTAAGAACTACTGTATACTGTAGTTTTCATGTTTTTTTCTCTTTATTCACTATTAATGTGTTACTTTAAATGTTTAAACATAAGGATATTTCATGTATGTGAGTGCTAAGGTGTGTGTATGTGAGAGTTTAGGCACGTCTGGGAACGTATCCCCATTGACTCCATGTTATAATGGGATTACTATACGATGGACTGCTTTACGATGGGGTTTTCAGGAACGGAACCCCATCGCATAATGAGGGATTACTGCATATATATATATATATATATATATATATACTGTATATATATATATATATATATATGTATATATATATATATATATATATATATATATATATATACTGTATATATATATATTTCAGATTCAGGTATAGTA
The DNA here is from genome assembly GCF_032717465.1 of Coenobita brevimanus. Lineage (NCBI taxonomy): Eukaryota > Metazoa > Arthropoda > Malacostraca > Decapoda > Coenobitidae > Coenobita > Coenobita brevimanus. The sequence goes on from NC_137046.1 coordinate 40,149,422, forward strand.
CTGTATTGATTGCAGTATAGTACAGTATACAGTACTCTCTCCAAACACAGTTGTAATACCATAAGTGGTGATGACAGTGTTCACCAATATATTTAAGGTACTGAGAGGGTAGATTTTTTATTATTCGGCAAATCCAATTTCTCGGCATCATCCCGGTCCCATAGATGCCGAATAATGGGACTTTTACTTGTAAATTAGGTAGTTCCAGGTGAATGTAAATATCACTTAGGCTTCTCCCTTCCATTCTTATACTGTATATATTTTTATTATGAGAATAGATGATTCGGCATATTTCAAGGGGAAATAAACAGCGAAAATTAGCAAACAAGTGCACGTGAGGTGTTGTCAGGTGATAATTTACAAATTCCAGGTGTATGGCACTATCACTTACCTTATTTCTTTTTTGTATATATTATTTGGTATAAGAATAGGGCACAGGGCTTATTTCAATGGATGAAATCGGTGGAAAATTCCAGGGAGGATTTACTTAGCACAGCACAGCCGGGCAGGCGAGAGGAGAGGGTAATGGAGGGGAGGTAGGGAGGGGAGTCAAGAACGGGGAGAAATGGCTAAACTGTCAACAATGGATGGGAGTACCGATGAGATTAGGAGTGCTGACTAGTGTTGGACATTGGCAGTACTGATAGATAATACAAGCCACCACTTGAAAGCCCAGGCGAATTAAAAATAACACAGAATCACAAAAGTGACGTCCCGCGGTATGATCCCTTGCTCCCAAGCGTCACGAAAGTGACGCCCCGTGGTTAAGGGGTTAATGAATGAATGAATGAATTAATAAACAAAACCATTCCATTTTTTGGACAAAAAATTGGAATAGGATAGTGATCATGAGGTCCTAAGTATAGATTAATTTATGAAAATGCTCCCTACAGTAAATTCATCACATTCATAGTATCACTCACTACTGACCATTTTACCCCACTCTGGGTCAATGCTATGAAATGACATACTAGTCGGTATACGTTAGCAGCAGATTTACTGGTACATATTCCATCAGTACAATTTAGGTAATGTTCCAAAAACTCGATGTACTCAACCCTGCTACCTGACTGCAAGGCATAACTGCTTCATAAGATATAACAGATACCATACCTGGTAAGTTTAAAAAAAAAAAAAAAAAAAAAAAAAAAAAAAAAAAACTAACCTGCAACACTCAGCTGGTGAAGATGACTGGCACTGACTGCTTCAGACATTCTCTTTTATCGGCCTACCATCATACTCTGTGATAAAAAGAAAAACCACTACAGATTAATAGTCAATAATGGCTTCCGCAACTCTTAAACTTCTATGTGGAATATTTCAATAGGAAGTTACTCTGCAGCAGTAAAGCTTCATTTAGCACACTTTACCTTAGCATGTTTTTCACCACAAAGCCGTTGATCAACACAGGAACATTTTTAACATAGCACGCCATGGTTCTTTACTAAGTGGTCAGGATATGCCGTGAGGGGCCAAAGCTGATGTAATTCTCACTGGCATTTATCCCAGTATATCAATGATTTCTTTATATTACTTTTGTACTGTAACATACAATACCAGCACTGTACTTACAAATAATCACACCAACTATTATGTATATATATATATATATATATATATATATATATATATATTGCCAGACACCTTATTTTCATAAAGGGTAGCCACAAACAAATCGCCTCCACGTTGCCCGGTCCCCCACCATTACACTGCCCTGCTCCCAGGTCATCCCCCCCTCTATCACATACCTCTCCATTCCATCCCTCCATCTCATCCTTGACCTTCCCCTCCATTCCCCCCCATCCACCTCCCTCACATACACTCTTCTTGTTAGCCTCTCGCTCTCCATCCTCTCCACACCACCAAACCACCTCAATGTATTTCTCCTAACGCTTTCTACCACATCCACATACACACCACAATGCTCCTTCACTTCCTCATTTGTAAAACTGCCTTTCCATGTAACTCCACATGCTCCTCTTAAATAACTCATTTCCACTGCTCTCACGCTTGACTTGTGTCCTTCCAATATGGTCCAAGCTTTGCTTCCATACGTTACAGATGGTAGCACAATATTGCCATGCAGCGACTTTTTCTTTCCATGCTCACTTCCCTCTTTCTTATCATTGCTTTCAAAGAACAAACAGCCTTTCTTCCTTGTTGTACCCTTTCAAGCATTTCACCCTCTAAACTCACATCATTACTCATCACACTACCCAGGTACCTATACACAACTGTATGTACAGTACCCCTCCTAATTTTGGCACTGTTTTCATGTCAATCTACCATATTTAGACATTAAAACACACATAGGAATATCCAAAGTAATGCTAAACACTAAGAAAACCAAGAAAAAAACACCAAAAACCAAAAAATGCCCAACCTATAGATGACTGTATGTACAGTACCCCTCCTAATTTTGGCAGTTTTCAGGTCAATCTACCATATTTAGACATCAAAACACACAGAGGAATATCCAAAGTAATGCGAAACACCAAGAATACCACAAAAAAAAAAAAAAAAAAAAAAAAAAAAAAAAAAAACTATACACAACCGTATGTAGAGTACCCCTCCTAATTTTGGCACTGTTTTTAGGTCAATGTGCCATTTTTAAACATCGAAACACACACATAGGATTATCCATAGTAATGTTAAACATCATGAAACAATGCATAACCAACAAAAATCCACAAAAAAACTGACGACGGTTTGAAAATCTGTTGTCTGTGACGAGTGATTGCTCCCGAGGCTCAAAAAAAAATTCCTTGGCCAAATATGCCACTGCAAATTGGTTATATTGGTATAAATGGTATACCATCATCTTCACTGGTGTTTATACTATAAGCTAATAAAAAAATTTTGCCAACAACTTCCAAGAGTTAAGTACTGTATATGTCTTGGTGGTGCGTTAGTATCCCACCCTGTAAAAAGAACTAACTAAACAAGCAAATAAAGTGCCTCGGACCAGGACGAACCATTAGTTGACGACTACGGAACAGACAAAGGACATTCTGAGGGTGGGGACATGGAATGTGAGAGGAGTGAATGATGAAGTGCAAGAGAGAGAGAGAGATTGTTCAGGTACTTGAGGATACATAAGTGGATATATGTGGACTGACTGAAACTAAATGGCAAGGTGAAAGGGTGAGGGAGTGGGAATATGGTTTAGGTATATGTGCGGGAGTCAATGAGAATGAGAGGGCAAGAGAGGGAGTATGTCTGATGATAAGCAAGAAGTGGAAGGAGAATATAAGAGAGTATGGAACAGTGGGTGCAAGGATTGTATGGGTGAGGATGAAAGTAGGTATACAAGCGTGGGCGATTGTGTGTGTGTATGCTTCGACAGAGGACCGAGTGGCAAGAGTGAAAGATGAGTTTTGGGTGAGAGTAGAAGCATGTATGGACAAATCTGAGAGGAGCGAGAGAGTGCTTTTGATTGGAGACATGAATGGCAAAGTTGGGAATGGACGAGTGGATGGAGTGGTTGGTCAGTGGGGTGTGCCAGCTGAAGCAGATGGGAATTGTAGTGCATTGGTGGACATCTGTGCTGGTAAGGGGTTAAAGCCAACACCTACTTTCGGCATAAGATGATCCACCGGTATACATGGAGAGTAATGAGAAGGATGGATGGTGAACTTACTGAACGAAAGGCAATGATAGACTATGTGTATGTGGATGAGCGAATGAGAAGACAAGTGTTGGATGCAAGAATTTGGAGAGGGTGGGGGAATGGAGTCTCGGACCATCACTTAGTGATGGTCAAGGTAAAGCTGCAAAGAAAATGGTTGAGGAGACGAAGGGGAAGACAGGAGGAAACAGCTCCTGTGAGAAGAGTGGAGAAGTTACAAGACAGTGAGAAAATGGCAGAGTATAAGAGCATAGTGGAAGAAAGATTGGGAAGGTATGAGCTATAGCAGATGGAAGGGGTGGAAGATGTCTGTAAGATACTCACGGAAGAGATAGGCGCAGCGTGTGAGGTGGTTTGTGGAATGAGGAGATGCAAGGGACAGCATGGTGGAATGATGAGGTGAAACGAGCTGTAGAACAAAAGAAGAAGGCATATAGTGAATGGTTAGCGAGTAGAGGTAGGGGAGAAGATGAGAGAGAGAAGAGAGAGGTATATGTGAGCAGGAGAAGGGAGGTGAAGAGACTGGTGAAGGAGAGTAAGAAGAAAGTGGATGAAGAGTTTGGGAGGAATCTGAGTGTGAAATGGAAGGAGAGTAAGAAATTGTTCTGGAAGGAGGTAAAGAAAGTAAGGCAGTGTAAAATGGGAAAAAGTAGGGGAGTGAAAGATAGAAATAATAGATTGTTGGTGGAGAAGAGAGAGATATTGAGGAGATGGAAGGAGCACTCTGAAGATTTGTTGAATGTAGAGAGTGACAGCAGTGCGAGTATAAGTGGTTGGGGAATGGCTGGGAAAAGAGATGAGAGGAGGGAGGAAGAGATCAGTAGGACAGAAGTAGTGGAAGCACTGAAGAAGATCAAGTTGGGAAAGGCCCCAGGAATTGATGGTGAAATGCTGATGTATGGGGGTGAGATTGTTGTGGAGTGGATATGGAAGTTGTGTAGATTGGCTTGGGAAGAGGGAAGGGTTCCAGAGGACTGGAAATCATGTATAATTGTTCCTTTAAACAAAGGAAAAGGGGAGAGAGAAGTATGTGGTAACCATAGGGGTATTTGCCTTCTTAGTGTGACTGGTAAAATATATGGCAGAATATTCACTGACAGGGTTAGGCATATGACAGAGGAGCTAGTTGGAGAAGAACAAGGGGAATTTAGGAAGGGAAAAGGGTATGTAGATCAGATATTTTTTCTAAGATGTTTATTGGAGAAGTATCTAGAGAAGGGAAATAAAGTGTATGCTGCCTTCATGGACTTGGAGAAAGCTTATGACAGAATAGATAGGCAAGGTATGTGGAAGGTATTAAGAATATATGGAGCAGAGGGGAAACTGCTGAGTGCCGTGAAGAGTATGTACGAAGGAGCTACGGCTACAGTGCGAGTGGCTGGTGAGCTGAGTGAGTTCTTTGATCTCAATGTGGGACTGAAACAGGGTTGTGTGATGTCTCCATGGCTGTTTAATATATACATGGATGGGGTTGTAAAGGAGGAGTAGGTAGGGCAGTGGATGTGGGGGTGGCTCTGATGAATGAGGGTGAGATTTGGATGATTCCAGTGTTGCTGTTTGCTGATGATACAGTATTGTTGAGTGAAGATGAATGGGAGTTGCAAGGTTTGGTGAATGAATTTGGGACAGTGTGTAGGAGGAGGAAGCTGAAAGTTAATGTAAACAAAAGTAAAGTTATGGTGTTTGAAAGGAATGAAGTCACAATGTACAGTAAGGTTGGATGGTGAGGATATGGAGAATGTGAGTGCATTTAAGTACAGTACTTGGGTAGTGTGATGAGTAAGGATGGAACTTCGGGGGATGAAGTGCAGGAAAGGGTACAGCAGGGAAGGAAGGTTGTTGGTTCACTGAAAGCAGTGATGAGGAATAGAGAGGTGAGTATGGAAGTTAAGAAGTCACTGCATGACAGTATTGTGATCCCTACCCTGACGTATGGAAGCGAGGTGTGGACCCTGCAAGAGGGGAACAAGTCAAGAGTGAGAGCAGTAGAAATGAGTTACTTGAGAGGAGCATGTGGAGTGACATGGAGGGACAGGTTGACGAATGAAGAAGTGAAGGAACGTTGTGGGGTGGATGTGCGTGTGATTGAGAAAATTAGGAGAAATATACTGAGGAGGTTTGGACATGTGGAGAGAATGGAGAATGAAAGACTGACTAAGAGGGTGTATGTAGGTGAGGTGGAGGGAGGGAGAGGGAGGGGTAGACCGAGGATGAGGTGGAGGGATGGAGTTGAGAGGTATATGAGGCAGGGGGGGGGGTGTTGGGGGAGGGCAGTCAAATGGTGGGTGACAGAGCGACTTAGAGGCATTTTGTCTGCGGCCACCCTTTGCAGGATTAGGGCGTCGGGCTATAGATAGAAAGATAGATATGTCTTCAAGCAGAATTTCATGAGCTTTCTCATTGTCATCTCGGAATTTCCATGTGACCAATGGTGGTCAAATAAATCGCAAAAAACTCTGAAAACTCATGAGTCAATGCTATCACCATGGAAGAGGGTAAGGACTGAGAGAGTGAGGGGGGAGCCGGGAGGGTATGGAGGAGGGAAAGAAAGGGGGCCGAGTGGCCATGCAGAAACACAACGCACTGTGACCGGGGGATGTTCAACCTTTGGTAGAGAGGCGGACAGCCACTGTAGCCGATGGAGGTGGCCGTTGGGAAACACTTAGCTCCCGTGGCCATGTGATATATTCAGTGGGAAATGCACATGGACATTTTGACACGCCTTGCAGGTTACAGTTGTATTACTCGGGTGCTGGGGGTTCGTTGGGAGTGATAGGACAAGCACACAATTCTGACCATTCAGTACAAGGGCAGATGGACATTTTAGCTCTGGTTGTGGGTTACAGACTACTAACCGCTCATGGCTCGAGCCCAGCGGCCATGATACTGAATGTCTGAACATGTCGGCTGGCCAGCCGAAGTTCTTGGGCACTTTTACGTCTGGATAATAGAAAGTAAATTCGGATAACGGTTTAACAGAGTTAAGGTCCGGCATCTGGATAATGAGCGTCAGGATAATTGAGGGATCACTACACACACACACACACACACACTCATAGATAGATAGATAGATAGATAGACAGATAGATATATATCCTTCCATCCATCATCCAACCCTAAGCCGCCCCATGAGGAGTGAAGAAGCCCCGGGCTAGGCAGGTTGGTCCTGTCATTTAAGTTGGTGGCAATACAGGCAGACCCTGAGAAACAATACCCCTATATGCGATACCCCAGTTTGGCGATGGAGGTAGAAATACCACCCAATCCCGCCTAATGATGGCCAAATTCCAGTTTAACGATGTTTTTGTTTTTAACTGATTTTGATGATATTTTAGACTTAAATTTGTCTTTAGGTTCATTTATAAACTGTTTTTAGACTTCCATTAACGTGTTTTAGTCATACATAAAGTGAACATTGTCACTTTGGGGTACAGTTTACTAAGTCTGTTTTCCAGATTTATATCTAATGATTTTCAAATTTTATTTTTGGGCTTAGGTGAGCTATAAACCGCTCTTGGGCTCAGTATAGCTTGTTTTAGCCCGTTGAGAGCAATAGGCCTCATTTGCGACTTATCAGAGTTGAAAGTGATAGGCCTCAAATGAGTGCGATTTTCAAAGGTGTACCAAAACCGCGCCACGAGGAGTAGGTGGCTGAAATTTGTATGGCAAATAGGGGCACGTGGCAACTCTTGATATCACCCATGCAAAGCTCCATATACGCTCAGAATACGTTCATGCGTGCACGGACACAATGGAGAGTGCACTAATTTTCCTCCCATGACGCTACCAACCCTGCACCTGGCGCTTAGAGGATCTACACACACACACACACACACACACACACACACACACACACGAGAGAGAGAGAGAGAGAGAGAGAGAGAGAGAGATAAACGGGATCTGCACACACACACACACACACGAGAAAGAGAGAGAGAGAGAGAGAGAGAGAGGGAGAGAGATTGACAATACAGTAATCATGTGATCCTTGCCCAGGCCATGGTAAATATAAGCTGTTTTTCCTGGACAATGACCTACCTCAATCACAGGGGATGGTGGGTTGCTCTCGCCACCAGCTGTTCATCTTCTGGCCATTTTATCTCACCATCACATGACTTAATGTGGTCATATACTCTATAATTATAAATACAGTATATATATATATATATATATATATATATTACCGGATGCACATGAACATGTCCAAGACGATGATGTGTGTTTCATTCAATCCTGTAAGACTTGAAATTTCAGCCAAATCGCTGTTTGGTGCCCGGTACCTACGGAAGCATGGTCGCTCTCCCTGGTTAAAAGCTATCTGGTGGTTCAAGTTAACTAGAAACTTGTTTTTGGACTCATTTGGGTGGGTTTAGGACTTGGCTGAGTGGAACCCAAGGCTGAAAAATGCATCCCTATACTTTACATGTTAAAGCTACCCTGAGATACGATACCCGGTCTAGAGATGGGATTTTACTTAACCAATTGCATTGTTAAACCGGGGGATGCCTGTACTGTCAAAGCTGAGGGACACTGGCCATAAGCAGTTTCCCACAAGGGTGTGGGAAGTAATTGCGCCTTGTGCAGTACAAGTATACCATATTTCGTGACATGTTAGACGCTCCAGTGTGAAAGACGCACCCTAATTCTGGAAGGGAAGTTCTGAGAAAAAAAGTATGGCTTGACCAAGACTACAGAAAGGTTGCTTGATATGAGCATTTTTCACTAAAATACACACTAATCTTTCAGAATCTCTATTCAGTACTATACATCTGTCTTTGGTTTCTTTATTTTTATGTAAAAGAAGGGTACAAGACATGAAAACAAACAACCCCTTCCTTATGTAATGTTACTTCCATCCGTGACACTGTCTTAACACATTAGAGTCTCTCTTCAGTACCGTATATATATGTTTGGTGTCTTGATTTTTATGTATGAGAAGGGTACAAGACAAGAAAACAAACAAACAACTCCTTCCTTATAAAATGTTACCGGTACTCCATACCACGACACCATCTTAACACTACCGGTTTGTTTATGAAGTCCGAAGTGTCCAATTCCTTTTGTACAATAATTTGAGATGTGATGTTCATCTCTATTAAAGTACAGGTACACTAAATATGTATCAGTATATAGAGATAAATATTATTTTTCATGAACTTAAAAAAAACAAAACTCAATAAAACCCATTCTTTCATTCATTTAAGAAAATACAAAGGCCATTAACCCTTTAACCGCGGGCACTGTTTTGCCCTGACTGTCCTCTCCCGCGGGGGTTTCGACCAAAATGTAAACAAACTTTAAACCTTTATAACTCTGCACAGAATAAATCTAGAGCAAAAAATAAGGTACCATTAGAAAGTACTAACCTTCGGCTTTGCAATGATGTAGGTTTCATGATTTCGTTGACTATCACTGGATGGGCAGTGCCATTAGAAGTGAGCGATCTAAAATCACTATTTTTCGCTCACACACCACTACCTTCGCCCATACACCATTACCAAATGCCAACCTCATTCTGATAATAATACTATAAACATATATGAACACTGCACATACGATAAATACCCACTCTGTGTTCACTGAGGCAGGTAAAAGGCACTGTAATTACCCGCACTTCACTGCCACATCAGTGGTGTTGTAATCACTATTTTTCGCTCACACACCATTACCAAATGCCAACCTCATTCTGATAATAATACTATAAACATATATGAACACTGCACATACGATAAACACCCACTCTGTGTTCACTGAGGCAGGTAAAAGGCACTGTAATTGCCTGCACTTCACTTCCACATCAGCAGTGTTGTCACTCACACAGCTGGACAGATACTGATGCGTGTTTGGTCCGGGGTGGGGTGGGGGGCCCAGGGGGTGGGAGGTGGGGCCCCAGGGGAGGGAGGAGGGAGGTGGGGGTCGGCTGGAGTGAAAGAACTTAATAGCTACTCTCCCTTGAAACAATTGGCGCACGAAAAAAATGCGGGGTATTCAAAATATTCACAAACATTCGAGAATGACACCCGCGGTTTGGTCCAGTTTTTGCAATGTCATTCTGGAATGACACCCGCGGTTAAAGGGTTAAGTGAAGGAATACACTATATCTCCAAAACAAATGCCTGCATGTCTTCAAATGTCTGCATGTATTGAATTCTAGAATCACCTACAACACAACCAAGTTTTCGAAAATCAATTACAAGGAACGTTTACACCATTTTATGTACCCCCTAAAAGTACCAGAAGCCATCCTAACATGGGGTGATCGAATTTCCATATCGCTAGGCGCTAAACTGCTAAACCGCTAACAATGCTGTAATTTCTGGAAGTATTATTTAATGTTGCAACTGTTTTTCCCATTTTTCACTAACAGTAATATAAGACTGCTTCCTTCTATGATGCTCTTGTATCGAATGAAACAAAATATCAGTAAGATGTGCCAGCCTAACAAGGGTTTTTGAATTTCCATATGAGACAGATGTCTGATACATTGACTCAACAAAAGTCATGCTAGCCAACATCTCCAATATGATTCCCCTGCTAGTTAGTGATTGGATAGCAAGTGATCATTACTGCCTTTCTGAGTGTTAGCAAGGGGTTCAGAAGTGATCATGTTCTGAGAGCTGGGGGAACGCTAGGTGTTAAACTGCTAAAAAGCTGTAATTTCAGACAGTACTGTTTAATGTTGCATTTGTTTTTTCCGTTTTTCACTAACGGTAATATAAAACTGTTTCCTTCTATTATATTCTTGTTTCGAATGAAACAAAATATCAGTAAGAGAAGCCAGCGAAATAAGGGTTATTGAATTTCCATATGAGACAGACGTCTGTTACAATGACTCACATGTCATGCTAGCCATCATCTCCAGTATGATTCCTTTACTAGTTACCGAGTGGATGGCAAGCAAAGTGATCATGACTGCATTTCAGAAGGTTAGCAGGGAGTTCACCAGTGATCATGTTAGCCTGCTAAAGTAGGATGTATGCTAGATGCTACATTGCTAAACTGCTATACCGCTAAACTCCCAGACCGTCACATGGCCAGTTGTAAACAAACCCTAAATTTTTTCTTGAGCCTGGATGTTTCTTATTGTAAAATCTGAGTATATACACAAGTGAATGTACCTTTTTAAAATAAATCAAAGGTGTTTATACTCTAAAAAATACTTGACTGCCAAACAGTGAGATGATCCTCTGTATAGGTGATTCTTCTAAATGGAGCCAGGGTCTTAGTCTTGCCTCCAGGATGCAAGGGGATATCTGAAGGTGATTTTGAGACAAAAAAGTGCATCTTCCACGCCACGAAATACGGTACCTCGATATACGATACCCCTATGTGATATCTCGGCTTAACGATGGGGGTAGAAATATCACCATACCCCTCCTAACGATGGCCAAACACCGGTTTTTAATGATAGGTTTTGATTTTTAAAACCAATTTTGATGATACTTTAGACTAAAATTGTCTTTAGGTTGATTTATAAACTGTTTTTAGACTTACATTAATGTATTTTAGCACAGGTGTCGTGAACATTGTCATTTTAGAGTACAGCTTACTAAGCTTGATTTTTTCCAGACTTATAATTGACAATTTTCAGATTTTATTTGTTGGTTTTAGTGAATTATTTACAGGCATTAGGCTTGCAGCTACTCCAAACTGACTTAGGACGTCTCCCCACAAGATATTAAAAAACACAGAAATCATAGTGCACCACAATGTTTGTTCATGAAATGCCATTCATTCATATGAAATCATGTTTCCTTCATTTTTCGGGGCCAGTTGGATGCATTTTGGCATGAAATCACTTAGATCTCTTAAGTAATCTATAGACATTTCTTTGCACCAAACATCTGTCAGTTCAATCATCAGGTTGTCCAGATTGGGTATCTTCTCTGCCATGATTTTCTTCATCTTTGCCTGGCAGTGTTCTATTGGATTTAGATCCGGACTGTTGCCAAGCCAGTCAAGGACTTCAATCTGATTATTCTGAAGCCATTTTTGTCACCTTTCTTGACTTGTGACATGGAGCTGAATCGTGCATGAAAAAGTCGTTCCCATGAATAGCAAAAAAGTTTAACAAGTGATCACTCAGAACTTGAAAGTTCCAGCCACCATTCATCATCAAGTTCTTAGAAAGAAAGTAGAGGCCTCCCCTTCCCATTTCACCTGAGAAACATCCCCATACCATTACTGTTTGTGGGTGCTTAACAATCGGCACCATGTAAGCAGGGTCATGTCAGCTACAGGAGGCAGGGCGACAAACCTTGGCAGAACGCACCTGAACAACTGAAATGTCCTTTCATTGGAAAACATAACTTTTCTCCACTCATCCGATGTCCAGTGTGCACACTTCTTGGCAAACTGAATGCGCTGCTTCTTCATTTGGTCAGTGAGAAACGGTTTCTTGGCTGCAGTGTGGCTTGGCAAACCCAGCTCCTTCTGCAAGCGGTGTTGGATAGTTCGAATTGAGATGTCTTGTAACAGCTGGGGATGCATTCTTTTCAATTCTGCTGCTGTTAGTTGAGGATCCTTGATTACTTCCCTCTTCAGAAGTGTATCTGTACCTCTGGAAGTCGTCCTCTTCTTTCCACCGCCATACTTGTGCTCTGGTACGACATCAGGTGGCAGGCCATGTGCTGCAGCAAGAATCTTCATAATGGTCGACTCTGCGCATCCAGTACATTCACAGATCTTGTTGATAGGGACATTATCCTGCCTCCATGCAATGATATGGACCCTCTCATCCCTTGAGCAGTATTTTCCAGGCATGACAACTCAACTCTAGGAAAATAACAGGGCTAACAGAAATGCATACGAAAAAAGAGGGAGGTGCAAGTTCGGAGCGACAGGAACATATATTCCCACTCTCGCTTCTGGGCAAGCACTGACATGCTGAGTGTTTCACCACCTCCCACCAACACCAGAGGAGTTGCCAGTTACTTCTTGCCCAAAAAATTCACTTGGTAGACGTGGAAACACAAAGTAAAGACAGACAACTCTCCCATAGCAATTCTGTGTGTGTAGGTCCCAAGACAATTTGCAGTGGGCGTAGGATAGCTTCTATACAGCTGTTAGGGAATTTAGATTGGCTTTAAACTTGTTCTTGGGCTCATTTGGGTGGGATTTGGACTAATTAGGGGAGAAACCCAAGGCTGATAAATGCATCCCATTACTTTACATGTTAAATCTACCCCAATAGGCCTACATGATACCCTGCCTAACGATGGGTTTTTACCTACACTAGCCAAATGCAATTTAGATTGGCTTTAAACCTGTTCTTGGCCTCATTTGGGTGGGATTTGGACTTGGTTAGGGGAGAAACTCAAGGCTGAAAAATGCATCCCATTACTTTACATGCTAAATCTACCCCGATAGGCCTACATGATACCCTGCCTAATGATGGGTTTTTACGTATACTAACCAAATGCATTGTTAAACCGGGGTATTACTGTACTTGTGATTACAAACTGGATGCATAAAAGATGTAGTGATATTTGAGGTAGACTGCGAGACAGTGCGATTTTGAGTGCAATGTGCCAAGAAGAGCACATAGAGATTGTCGGGTGTCAAAGGACTGATCCTGCTGGTGAGTCTCTTCAGTGTGTGGAAGTTTCTTTTTTTTGAGGGACATATTATACACTGAAGGTGGGGATGGAGCTAGCTTTGTGGCCAGGGTAAGGACTAGCTGGTGGAAGTTCAAGAAGCTTTTACCTCTCCTGATACTGATAAGACTCTCCCTCCATGCTAATGGATCTTTTTATGTGGCAAGTGTTAGGACTGTAATGATGCATGGTACCGGTAGTGAGAAAGGGGAAAAGGATGATGCTATCCACAGACTCAAACTGATAGAAATGACAACAATTAGATGAATGTGAAGTGCGTCCTTGAATGCGAGGCCTGCGAGGGGCTAGGTTTAAGAGTGAAGAGTTGAAAGGAAGAATGGTACAGGTATACCCCAGTTTAACGATGCAATTGGTCATGTAAAAGCCCATTGTTAGGCGGGGTATCATATCTCAGGGTAGATTTAACATGTAAAGTACAGAGTTGCATTTTTGAGCCCTTAGTTCCCCCCCCAACCAAGTTTTAAACCCAATCAAATGAGTCCAAAAACAAGTTTAAAGCCAATCTAATTGGCCTAACAGCTGTAAAAGAAACTAACCTAAGAAAACCACTTGTAAATAACTAACTAAAACCAACAAATAAAAACTGAAAATTCTCAAATGTCTGGAAAAAATCAAGCTTAGTAAACTATACCCCAATATGACAATGTTCACCCCATTTATGGCTAAAATACATTCATCTAAGTCTAAAAACAGTTTATAAATCAACCTAAACACAATTTGTCTAAAATATACCGTAAACTGGGGTGAATTCGGACTCGGGGCGAATTCAGATATTATTGCAATAAAAAGTTGTTTAAATTAATTCATAATTAATGAATAAACATATTAGAAATCTGTTTGCTCCCAATTGTTTGTAATTCTTTACTGTACTTTCGTATATAAAGATACTTAATATATCACGTGACACATACCAAATACTGTACATGTATATACTAAAAAGCAAACATATGTAAAAAGAATAAAATTTGTAACACCGGCAAACTTTCTTTGGCAGAAATGTTAATGAATAGTTGCAGGAAAATCTTCGGTGCCCGGATGTACTTTCATGCGTAGTGTGAAAGTGCAAAGTAAGTAATTGGCGTTATCTTCTCAATTAATCCCTTAACTGGGCATTTAATGAAATTTATAAAATTTTAATGCAAATTGGAGTCAGTTCAGACATGGGGTGAATTTGGACAGGGGGAGTATGAACGAAAAAAGTAACATTTTTTACAATGTACAGTTGCTTATAATTTGCCAGATGTGGATATTGTGTGTAACAGGGTTCATATGTATCATTTACAGGTATACTCTTGAACTTTAATGGTACTATCTGTTTAAACAAGGTCACCCAATGACTCGAACATTTAAGAAAAGAACTGGTGGAGATCAAGGTCCTTATCGTAGTGAAAAAGGCAAGCAAAAAACTGGTAAAGCCAAATAATCATGTTAAATATCACCTGTAACTTATATTCCATCAGTCTTCCAAAATGAAATTATTAGTCAAGAAATGATTGTTCCATATACAGTACTAAGGTTTGTAGCTAGATTTATCTTATCTACATGTGTTCTAATATGTTTTATTTAAACCAAGGAAAAAAATAAAATTGCTGCTGTGTTCATATCTCATTATAGACATTAGCTTATTTTGTCAGGGAGTGGGATTATTTTTGTACTGGAAGAACATTTTTTTAAAAGCCCAAGAGCGTCCGAAATGGCTCCACATATGGCCGAGACTAAACTGGGAACCCAGGGTAGTCATATGCATTCATTTTCTATTTATGTATGAATTTATACAGTGTGTCCGAATTCACCAAAGTGTGAGTACAAATTCGGACACCCATTACTATATTTGCTATAATTATATATGAAACATTTTAAATTTTGTACTGCTATGATTCAATACCCTAGTGGACCAGCTCAACATACAGTACTTAAGATCTTGGACTGAATTAGAAACTAGATTACATGGCACAAAAAAACGAAAAAATTGTCCGAATTCACCCCAGTACTCAAAAAAAAAAAAAAAAAAAAAAAAAAAAAAAAAAAATCTATCGTTAAACTGGGGTTTGGCCATCATTAGGCAGGGTATGGTGGTATTTGTACCCCCCAAGTTAAGCCGGAGTATCGCATCTAGGGGTATCGTATATCGAGGCATACCAGTACTGGAGTCTATTAATACTGTGATGAGGAGGGGCAGACTGAGATGGTTTGGGCATGTGGAGAGGATAGAGGACAACAGTTGGATGCGGAAAGAGAAAAATGTGAACACTGGGGGGAGGGTGGCGAGAGGCAGACTGAAAAAGAACTGGGACAAGGTCACAGTGTCATCTCAGAGATAGGGGATTGAACAGGAGGCTGCCAGAGATCAAGCAGTATGGAAAGCCACCATTAGGTAACCGAGGCCAATGCATGCATGATGGAGCCTTTACAAATGATATGAGATATATTGTATACTGTATACATATACAGAAGTTGAGTATCCGAACCTGTTCATTAACCAGACGCTGGACCTTGGCTCTATTAGACCATTATCCGAATTTAATTGCTATTATCCAGACGTAAAAGTCCCTGAGAACTTTGGCCGGCCAGCCGACATGTTCAAACATTTGGCATCATGGCTGCTGGGCTCGAGCCACAAGCAGGAAGTAGGCCGCAACCCATAACCAGAGTTAAAATATCCGTCCGTCCCTGTGATGAAGTCAAAGTTGAGCACTTGTGTGATCACTCCCAACGAACCCCCAGCACCCAAGTAATACACCTGTAACCCACATGCAGTGTCAAAAAGTCTGTACACATCTTCACCCAAAGTCCAAAGTTGCAGGGCCACCAATTTAAGTCTTTCCTAACTGCCCCTGGGACTGTAACACAGACTGCAAGCCACGAGTACATGTTCGATGACAGCAGCTGTCCGCCTCTCTACCAAACATCCAAAGTCCCCTAGTCACCGTGAGTTGTATTTCTGCATGGCCACTCGGCATCTAACAGACTTCAAGCTACGAGTAAATGTACAGTAAAACCACCCATCCCCCTTGTGACAGAAGGGAGAGAATCCTGCCCACAGCTTCATTTCTCCCCCCCTCCCATTCCTCCTCCATACCCTCCCACTTCCCCCCTTACTCCCTACCATCCTCTGTGGTGATAACACTGACTCATGAGTTTTTACATTTTTTTGTGATTTATTCAACTACTATGGGTCATATCAAAATTATGAAAAATCCACAAGAAAACTAATGAAATTCTGCATCTGGACATATACTTAATTCTTGGAAGGTGCTGACAAAATTTTGCACTAGGATGGTGTGAAGTTATATGATGATAAGTTTTACTCCTGAATACTTTATACTCACTGCATTTCTGTACTTTTACTTATTAGTTTTCTGTGTATTTATTACCTTATAGTATAAACACCAGCAAAGATGAAGGTACACAATTTATACCAATATAACCAATTTCCAGTGGCATATTTGGCTGTGGAATTTTTCTTGAGCCCGAGAGCAAACATTCGTCACAGATAACTGATTTTCAAACTGTCTTCAGTTTTTTTGCAGATTTTTGTTGCTTGTGCATTTCTTTCTTGAGGTTTGGCAATAATACGGATAATCCTATCTGTGTTTTGATGTCTCAATATGGCAGAATGACCGGAAAACAGTACCAAAATTAGGAGGGGTACTGTACATAGTGAATGTTCTTTGGTTTTCAATATTTTTTGCACGGTTTTCTTTGTGTTTAGCATTACTTTGGATATCTGTGTGTGTTTTGATGTCTAATTATGGTAGACTGACCAGAAAACTGAGCCAAAATTAGGATGGGTACTGTACATACAGTACTATAGTGTATAGGTAGGGTGTTTTTTTTTTTTTTTTTCATGGTTTTCTTGGTGTTTAGCAATACTCTGGATATTCCTATATGTGTTTTGATGTCCAAATATAGCAGAGTGACCTGAAAACAGTGCCAAAATTAGGAGGGGTACTGTACACACAGTTTGTCAATTTGCCTTTATGTAGTCAGTGAAGCAATGTTAATGCAAACATGTTTTATTTACCCAGACTTGACTAATTTGGGTGATTTTTCAAATTTTCCTGGACTGTTTTCAGTGATATAAAGCAAGATGTTATAATTACCAATAGCTGTGTTTTTGCTTCAAAATCTTTCTCTTCCTTCAAGCCCTACATGACCTCTTTAGTGAGCACTGACAGTAGTCTGTGGGCTGAAAATGTGTTTAGTGAACATTATCATTCAATAACATCACACAACTTCAGAACACTCTATAACCCCAGTATTAATAAAAAAAAATCTGAACATTTACCATGAATAGCATAATAACACTAAATATTAAATCTGAAATTGTACGGTGAGCCTTCATAGACAAGCCACATTATATAAAGTACGAAGTTGCAGAAAAAAAGTGACAGATAAGTTTACAAATAATTTTCACCGTAGTTAAGGCAGAGGAACCTAACAATTCTCCGATTTCAAGGTTCCTGACGCTTCACTCCTACATCAGGTTTTAATGGCACCAGATCACTAAATCTCCCGGAACAGTCACAATCACACAGACATGAGAAACAACTGAGCTCATGATAAAGTTGCTGTTATCAGGTCGGTCACAATATTGTATAAACACCATTATTCTGGTTAACGGACACATAAACCACGGGCTTTCTTACCACACGCGTGTCCGGTCAGTACATGTCCACTAAAACTATAACTCCAGATGCACCAAATGAGATAATTATCTCAAATTTTCAACAACAGAAGAATGACAACAGTAGAGTCAGAATCATAGGATCGAAAATGGAATAAACACCACAAATCCAGAAAAACTGAACAAAAGAGCATCGCGTCTCCCAGTGAAAACAATCCTATGATATCATATGTTTTATAAATAGCATCCAGTATCCATACGTTATGCTCTGTGAAATACCTTGTGGTGTTTGAATCATCTATACTTCTGCTCAACATCCCATGAAAATTACGTCACAAGAGAATTGACCAATCAACTACCTATTTCAGTGCGGCAAACATAAATGAGGGAGGGAGGAAAACAACAACGAAGGAAAGGTTAAGCTGTAAGGTCAAAAAGAGAATAAGCAATGTAAAAGAAGAGACCAATTTATTGAAAGATGTGAAAAGGAAGTGATATACTGAAATATAACCTTCAAAGAAAAAAAAAAAGTGAATTGAAAGAGGTGAAAGATGTGAAGAAAAGGAGGTGAAGTACTGAAATATAATCTTCAAAGTAAAAATAAAGTGAGAAAAAAGAAAAGGGACACGACAGATGACGAGATGAGTAAGTGGGAAATGTGAATGAAAAAGGAATGGATAAAAACAAAACAAATGTAAGAGGTGGCACGTGCATTAAGCGTAGGCTAACCATTTTTTTTTTTTTTCTGGAATCTTCACTTCGATTTATCACTATTATTTTTTCCCTCGCTGTGGGTGAGGTAAGGTCAACAAGGAATGCAATAAAAAGGAAGAACTATGAAACGCATACACCTTTCAAGAATAACCATCTGTTTATAATTTTTTCGTGCATTCTAAGGCGTCAGGTGAATGACAACGCGTCGAGCTTGTATTCTTGTTTTGTTTTGTTTTTTCTTTTTTTCTCTCATTTCTTTACAGATGGATTTTCCATACACCTACTATTACCAGACAGTCAGTAGGCTATGTCGGTCTCGGTCTTGTGAGAGTCACCGTTGGTTCAACGAGGTGTGGCTCTCTTTCAAAGCAACTTACGAAAAAATGAGAAAAGAGAGAAACAGGGCAGTGTGTGCTTTAAAGAGTATAGGTGTTGTAAATACTCCCATCCTTTCTTACCACACCCCTCTCCCCAGCACTGTATGAGATCTCATTAGTCACACTTTTTCCAGCTATTCTTTTACACACTCATCTGTTGTTAAATTTCGCCCATGCACCCTACTCAGAAAGTTAAATCGGGGAAAGCCCCAGGAATTGATGGAGTGTGTGGTGAGATGCTGAAGCATGGGGGAGAGATAGTAGTAGAATGGATGTGGAAGATGTGCAGATTGGCCTGGGAGGAAGGTAGAGTCCCGGAGGATTGGAAGTCAGGTATAATTATTCCCTTGTACAAAGGAAAAGGGGAAAAAGAAGTGTGTGGTAATCATTGGGGCATTTGTCTTCTTAGTATAATAGGAAAAGTGTATGGTAGGATACTTATAGACAGAGTTAGAGAAAGAACAGAGAAATTAGTTGGAGAAGAACAGGGAGGCTTTAGGAAGGGAAGAGGTTGTGTAGATCAGATATTCATTCTTAGATCTTTAGTGGAAAAGTTTCTAGAGAAGGGAAAGAAGTTGTATGCGGCTTTCATGGATTTGGAGAAAGCATATGACAGGGTGGATAGACAAGGATTGTGGAAAGTGTTAAGAATATATGGAGTAGATGGGAAGTTGTTGAATGCTGTGAAGAGTATGTATGATGGTGCTAAGGCTGCAGTGCGTGTGGATGGTGAACTAAGTGAATTTTTCTCTTTGAAAGTTGGTTTGAAACAGGGATATGTCATATCTCCATGGTTGTTCAATCTGTACATGGATGGGGTAATAAAAGAGGTACAAGGTAGGGTAGTGGATGTTGGAGTGGCCCTGGTGAGAGAGGATAGTGTTTGGAAACTCCCTGTACTGTTGTTTGCAGATGATACTGTGTTGTTGAGTGAAGATGAAGGGGAGCTGCAAGGCTTGGTGGATGAGTTTGAGAGAGTGTGTAAGAAACGGAACCTAAAGGTGAATGTAGGGAAGAGTAAAGTGATGGTCTTTGAGAGAGGTGAAGTCAGTGAATGTATAGCGAGGTTGGATGGTGAGGAATTGGAAAATGTGAGTACGTTTAAGTATTTGGGTAGTGTGATGAGTAAGGATGGAGGTTTGGAGGGTGAAGTGCTTGAAAGGGTACAGCAGGGAAGAAAGGTTGCTGGTTCCTTGAAAGCAGTGATAAGAAACAGGGAAGTGAGCATGGAAGTAAAAAAGTTACTACATGACAGTATTGTGATACCAACTCTAACGTACGGAAGTGAAGCTTGGACATTGTTGGAAGGACACAAGTCAAGAGTGAGAGCAGTGGAAATGAGTTATTTAAGAGGAGCTTGTGGAGTCACGTGGAGAGACAGGCTGACGAATGAGGATATAAAGGAGCGTTGTGGTGTTGATGTGGATGTGATAGGAAGCGTTGTGAGGAGCACACTGAGGTGGTTTGGCCATGTGGAGAGGATGGAGGGTGAAAGACTGACGAAGAGAGTGTATGTGAGTGAGGTGGAGGGTGGAAGAGGGAGGGGGAGACCGAGGATGAGATGGAGGGATGGGGTGGAGAGGTATATGAGAGAGGGGGGTGTGAGTTGGGAGCAGGGTAGTGAAATGGCGGGGGACAGGGCGACTTGGAGGCGATTTGTTTGTGGCCACCCCAAACGGGATTGAGGCGTCTGGCAATAGATAGATAGATAGACCCTACTCAGACCTAGTAAAGAACAAATCTCATCTTACTGGGCCCCACTCTCTGCATTTCCGCGGTTGCTGCTACCGCTGCCGCTGCTGCTGGGCTGCTGCTGCTCCGGCCTTTGGTTGGTTGGTTGAGATTCGTACATCTGTGTTCCATGCTGTTGAACACAGATGGACGAATCTTAGCTGGCCGGCTGGTGGTTGCGGAGGTGGCGGCACAGCAGCCAACCAGCGGCGGCAGTAGCAGCAGCCATCCCCCCCCCCCAACCTCGTACCTATTTTGCCTATTTCCCTGACGGGCTTCATCTGTCCGTGTACATACTAAAATTTTTAGAAGGACGAATCTAAAACAACAACAACTACATACCCCCGTTTTCCTCACCTGTCTCACGTTTCACCGTAGGCAACATCTCTGCACTCTCCCGTTCGTAGTCTACCTGCAACATTCTATCAACATGTGTTTAACTGCCTCATCCTCACCACTCTCACACATCCTACAGAACTTGCTGCTCTCATTCCTCCACCTATACACTCGACTATTCATCTGCGGATTACGTTCGTACCTTAAACTACAGTTCACTTCCCATTCTTCTATCATAAAATAAATCACCCTTTGGCCTAACTTTACATAATATATAGCAGTCAATCGTACTCTTTGATCCCATACTTTGAAACCACTCTTCACTTCCTATATCTTGCACTCATTAGTTTATCTCTTAATTCTTCCATTTTCTTATTACACCAGCTTTCAATTCTCTCTCCCCCTCATCAGTCCTATACCTTCTCTAGTCTTTTGTTACACATCTTCCAGTTACTGTTATGCCTGGCCCATTCAACATCTTTCGTGCCCACTTGTTGTTACCCACTCTTTCTAGATTACTTCTACCTCAGCACACCTGTGGTCACTCTCTCTTCAAATGAGCTCCACCCTATCTCTCTTCTCACTGCCTCCATAGCTACATAGCCTACCTATTCATACCCAACGCTATCATTCCTATATCACGTCGACTGTCAAGTTAAAACAAAAAATAAAGGAGGGCGCTAAACCGATGTGTTACTTTCCACATATTATAATTCATCCACCTAGCTCGATCCCCTGTCAGTTCCCTTTCCTCATCAGCTTTTCATCCCTTCCATACTCTTGTCCATAGCAAGGATCTGGCTTTCATAAGGTACTGTACCAGCGTCAACCAAACCCTGAACCACGTGTACTTTTCACGCTAAATCCGTCCCTCGGCTTGATAAGAACAACTTTATCCATGACTACTGTATACCCTGTTTGATTGACCTGTGCAGCTGAGGCGTAAGGGGAGAGTAGGGTGTGTTTGAATCGCGGCTGCTGATTGGCCGCCGGTGATTTGAATCTACACCTCTTCTTATTTTAACACATACATATTCATATTCTTAATTTGCCTTCAATACAAGTCTATCTCTATCTATCTATATACCTAGGCTGCTTCCCCCAAGGAATGGGAGGTAGCCGAGACAGGACGACTCACTCTCCATTTACTCATCCATTCAAACACATTCATTCGCATCTTAGCCCCAAAGGGGAGAACGGACAGATCCTCACCGCATCACACCGCACAAGGGTCAACTGCGCAATGCAATCAGTGACATCCGCAGCAGGGCCCGACAGCAGAACTGGTTTACCCCTGCCACATCATAACAGACCCATCCCCTTACCCGCACCTGACATGACTAGCTGATCAGACCAAATGCGGGAGAATATCCCCTCAGGGCTGCGTCATCACTTATTCATTCACAGTTTCTCTCCATTTATTTCTGTCACGCACAGCCACTCTTCCTTGCTCAACAGACATCCCTCTCGCATCCAGCGCTCTCTTCACACTGTCCATCCATCCTATTCGTGGTCTCCCTCTCAGCCTTACACCTCTCACATCAGATCTAGTTATCTTTTTCACCAATCGTTCATTATCCATTCTCTCCATATGCCCAAACCATTGCAACACCCTCTGCTCAACTCTACCAGCCATCTCCCGAACAACTCCAGTTCTCCTTCGCACTTCATCATTTCGCACTCGATCCATACGTGTCACTCCACACATACTCCTCAGACATCTCATCTCCATTACATTCAAACTTTTCCTCTCTGCTACACCCACATTCCATGTTTCAGCCCCATATAATGCAGTCGGTACCACAACACCCTCATACAGCCTTCTCTTTACATCCATTCTAAGCGAACGACATTTAAACACTTTTTTCATTCCTCCCAGCACCTTTCCTACTTCATTTATTCTAAACTTCACTTCTGCATCTATTCTTCCATCCACAGCAACATGTGACCCTAGATATTCAAAACAATCTACCTCCTCAAACAACTCACCATTCAAAACTATATTCATCCCCCTACCATCTATCAACCTCGTACACTTCATCACTTTACTCTTATTCTCATTTACTTTCAATTTCCTCCTTTCACACACCCTTCCAAACTCCTCTACCAACTGTCTCAATCTCTCCTCTGAATCAGTCACCAGTGCAGTATCATCTGCAAACAGCAGCTGCTTCAGATTCCACTCTCCTCCATCAACATTTACCAGACTCAGACCACCTAAAACTCTTGCATTCACCTCCCTTACAACACCATCCATGTAAATATTAAACAACCAAGGCGACATCACACATCCCTGTCGCAGCCCCACTCTCACGGGAAACCAATCACTCACAGCATTTCCCACTCTTACACACGCTCTACTATTTACATAAAAACTTTTCACCCCTTTTAGTAACCTACCATCAAGTCCATACAATCTTAAAACAGTCCACAAAGCCTCCCTATCAATTCTATCATACGCTTTCTCTAAATCCATAAATGCCCAAAACACATCCTTGCCTTTCGCTAAATACTTTTCACACACTTGTCTCACAGCAAACACCTGATCAACGCATCCCCTCCCTATCCTAAAGCCACACTGCTCATCACTAATCACTCCCTCTGTACCCTCTCTAACTCTCATAATTAACACTCTACCATACACTTTACCTACAACACTCAACAGACTTATACCCCTAAAGCTAGTACATTCATACTTATCACCCTTGCCTTTATACAACGGGACCACACAAGCACTTGCCCAGTCAATTGGCACCATACCTTTCTCAAAGCACACATTCAACAATCTTACTAATCAGTCAACAATAGTCACTCCACCACCCTTCAGGCATTCCACAGCACACCCATCCATACCTGCAGCTTTCCCTGTTTTCATATCCTTTACTGCCTTCTCCACTTCTTCCTTCGTGATCAAAGAATCATTCAACTCTCCCAACACATTTATTCCTTGCACCCTTCCATCCGCCACAATCTCAGCCACCCTTTCCTCCTCTACATTTAACAATCTTTCAAAATACTCTGCCCATCTCTTCCTTACTGCATCCATCTCAATTAACATCCTTCCATCCTCTGCTTTTACTCGTTCTTCCTTCCCAGACTCTCCCTTTCGCACCCTTTTCACCTCCTTCCAAAACATTTTCTTATTCTGTTGAAAATTCTCTGTCAGCCGCCTACCCCACCTCTCATCTGCTGCCACTTTAGCATCACGCACAGCCCTTCTCGCTCTATTCCTCTTTTCCTTATACCTTTCATATGACATCTCATCCTTCCTCTGCAGCCACACTTCATATGCCCGTCTCTTCTCAGCCACAGCCATACTTACTTCCTCGCACCACCATTCACTTCCTTTTCTTACACCACCACCCACACGTCTCACACCACACACCTCTTCTGCATGCCCCACCACAGCACTCTTAAACAACTGCCATTCCTCCTCCACGCTGCCATTTTCCCGATCTTTCACTGCGTTCCACTCATCTTTCAATTTCTCCTGATACTCTATCTTTTTCTCTCTTTTATCCAACTCACTCACTTTCAAAACCTCCCTGCCACACCTAACCCTCCTAGCTCTCACCCATCTCTTACCTACTCTTAACTTTCCCTCCACCAGGTAGTGGTCAGACATACCTCCACCCTCCCCTCTCAGAACCCTCACATCCAACAATCTTCCTATTACATTCCTAGACACAACCACATAGTCCATCAAGGCTCTATCAACAACCCTTCCACCCTCCTGTCTCACCCATGTATACTTATAAATATCTTTCTTCTCAAACAGCGTATTCCCAATCACCATCTCTCGCTCAACACACATCGCTATCATTCGTTCCCCATTTTCATTTCTTCCAGGCACACCATGCATACCAACTACGCCTTCAACTGCTACATTTCCCACTCTAGCATTCAGATCTCCCATCATTACCACATTCACATTCGCTCCAAAACTCTGCAGACACTCATCAACATCATTCCAGAAAGACTCCCTCTCTTGTTCATCCCTTTCACTACCAGGCCCATATGCACTCACAAACACCCACAATTCACGTTCAAATTTCGCTTTCACCCACATCAGTCTCGATGACACCTCCTTCCATTCAATCACACACTGCTGTACTTCCGGACTCACTAACAAGGCCACACCTTCTCTTGCCCTTCCTCTATCAACACCTGACAATCTTCCATTCACACTTCCAAACATAGATTCCCCCTTCCCTTTCATCTTCGTTTCACTCAAAGCTAACACATCCAACTTTCTTCTCACAAACATTCTCCCAATCTCCTCCCTTTTAGCCTCAATTGTACTACATCCACGCACATTCATAGACCCAATCTTCAGGGTACGGGGATAACTCCATCCCTCATCCCTTTCTCTGGCCTGTCTCTTTTTAGGAACTAAAAAACAGAGGAGGGGGTCCCTAGTCCCCTCACCCCGCCCCTTTTAGTCGCCTTTTACGACACGCAGGGAATACGGTGGCAGTATTCTTCCTAACACAACCTGGCCGCAGAGTAGTAGTACCACCCCATAGTGCGGCCAGATTGTGTCCCCCCCGCCACAGGGGGGACACAATACAAGTAGCCAGATTAAATATGGAATAGTTTCTGAAAAGGAAGAGGTCAAAATTAGCTTTAAAAGATTACTATTATCAAAGAAAATTAAACTTGATTTTAAAGCTTTATAAAACGATGAATGATATTTGGAGTAAATTATCAACCCATGACGTTCACCAACGTCCGCATGTTGCACTACACTACATCCACCCCCGGTGTACACCTACGTCCGCATGTTGCACTATAACATCCACTCACAGTGTACACTTACGTTCGCATGTTGCAGTACAACACATGAATGCATTTATTTCAATGACATCATCGGCGGCCAATCAGCAGCCGACGATTATAGTGTTGGTTATGCCTACTGATGGAAAACAAAATGGGCTGCTGTGCAATCCACCTCTTTAACTTATTCATAGGGCAGATGCAGTGAGGCGCTTAGACTAGGTACCTATCTCCATAACTTACTCATCTGAGCCTGTGGCGCGTTATTCATCCGCTGTTCTGGGATACAAAGGAAGGCGCCAACTGACCGCACCGTTTTCTAACCCTTGCGCCAATCGGGCCGATAGCTCAGCAGCTATTTAACTAACCATGCAGCTACCGTGGCTGGATTCTTAGAAGGAAAACATAATGTCGCAATCCTGCTCCATTTGGTATATGAGGTATCTGTGGCCGAATTATATGCAGATTTCAAGGTATACAAAAGAAATGTAAAGGAATGATATGATCTGCAAAAATTTCCTGTTTGATATGCCTGACAACATGGTGGCCGACTAGGATGCCATTGCTCTCCGCACAGACCTATTAAGTTACCGCCCGCCTTTAGAAGGCGGAGCGATAATGGTTTTGCCTGCCTGTGTGTGTGTGTGTGTGTGTGTGTGTGTGTGTGTGTGTGTGTGTGTGTGTGTGTGTGTGTGTGTGTTCCCATTATATTTCATGAACGGCTTGAGCTATCATCATGAAACCTTCAGGGTATTAAGACAGCCAAAATCTTGGACGAATTCGAAAATGGGCACTCGGGGTCAAGGTCACCAAAATAGCTGCCCGAGGTCAACTAGTTTTTATCGCCCGCCCTTAGCACCATTGTATCCCATGAACAGGCTGAGCTATCAACATGGAACCTTCAGGCTATCAAGATATGGTTTAAATCTTGGACTTGGCCAGCAGCATATTCTGGCGGGTGATTAGCTTTCGGTTCCCGAATGCTTTTCTTTATTTTTTCATGTTTTTACATCCTTGCTGTCCTTTTGTTTTGTTTTTGTTTTTTTTCCGGAATAAGGTTTGAATGATCTGAGGGTGTCATGTGTCGTCTTTGACGAAATTTAACGAAGATTATACTTATTTAATAAATCATAATGAAGCAAAAGCGAACACAGACCACTTATTTACGAAATATAAATGAAGCAAATAAGAATACGGAACACTTGTCAGTCATACATACTAATAACCATGCGACACCAGTCAATGGAGTAGGCTACAATGGACAACAAATTTTTGTCCATTTTATTCACATCTCGGCTATCACCACGTAAGTGCTTACTCATCACCTTGGTTAAACTGTTTCGTTTTTCAGTGGCAAATTATTACTTTTGGTAGCTTCACTTATAAAAGATATTATTCAGAACAAAATTTTTGAATACCAGCCTGCACACAACGGCGTAGCCAGATCTCCGTTAATATAGTGATGGGGGAGGAGCAGGTTGAGGCCATGTCCTATTACAGTATTAGGTTGAGCTACTCAGAAAATATGTCCATATTATTATGTATTCCGAAAATGCAAATGGGGGAGGGGGGCAGTGGGGTGCAAGGGTCTGACTGGGGACAGGCCCGGCCCTCTCCAGGCCATCTCCTCTTTCGGAGCTCATGTTTTTATTCATCTTTTCAGTGCTCAGACACTTCTGTAGCTGCACATGAGAATAATTCCTGACTGAAACTGAGTTGAAGCAAATCAGATTTCCATATACGTGCCTACATTACTTTCCACCAGCTACCGAGCAGTGCCAGAGCGCTTAGGCCAGCGGTAAGAGGTGACAGTACCGACATGTACTGGACGTGTTTTTACCATATTAACAGCTCCACAGATCAGTGAGTGAACTCATAAATTTTATAGCAACAATGCCCAAAGGCCATGGAAGATGGAGAATGTGATACTAATACATACTATTATTACTATTATTATTATTATTATTATTTTCGGGGACACGTGTCCAGGTGCCCCTGCCATCCTGAATCCGCCAGTGCTTGCTTCAGAAGATTACGGACGACAACAGGACTCGACAATATCTCATGAGGTTCATGGTAGACAGTCACCCCAACCATCTCTTCTCACATCAGTAAAAAAAAAGAAAGAAAAAAAAAAAAAAAAAACTTTTGCACCTACAGGTCTGAACTCACCTAGATTCGGTTGTGCAGTTGCAGTTTTATTCAATAAAAATTCATATTTGACGAACGGCCTGTGCTTTACAATATTTTGTGGAAATGAAAAACTATTCCCATATACAGTATTTTCAGTTTTAATTTTAAAATTAAATGATATTTAATTTGATTACAAAAAAGAATGAGATAAACTATTTAATATTCGTAAGTTAATCACCCCATGTCTGGAAGATGGATGAATATGATAAAAGAAAGTATGGAAACGCCCGACATGAAAATCTGGAAGCTAAAGACACAAAACAAGACATAGGAAACCTCTGATGTCCACACCCACCCTGTGACATCGGAAGGGGAAAGAACTATTTACGACGGAGACGAAAGAGTAAACCCCAAGGGTCCCTCCCTCCGTACACTCTGGTCCGGGTAAAGTCTGTTGATGTACAAACTTCCGAGTGCCTTCATAAAAACTATGGCGTTGTCTCCCTGGGGGAAGTCCCCCCTGTGGGGGAGATGGCCACTCGGGTGTCCAATCTTGTCTAAAACATGGACGGGGTGGACATCTTCGAGTATGCAAAATTTCGAGTTAAGTTAAAAACCATGACCGTGCTGAAAGGTTTTGTCCAGGACCTCCGGGGGCCACCCTCCTCCCCACAGGGAGTGGCGTCTGAGGATCTCATCCTGCCTAAGATGTTGTCCCAATAAAGATCTACCATGTGGAAAATTTTATAGACTTAGGTAAAAAAAAAAAAAAAAAAAAAAAAAAACTGTGGCACTGTCTTCCTTGGGGCCGTTCCTCACCCCACCCATGGGGTGGTGGTGGTCGTCATGGGGGGAGGGGGGGGACTCCCATCCAGCCCAAAACGAGACCCGGTAACCTCCTACCAACGTGCAATATTATTTACTGTATGGCCTTGTATAATGGCTTTGCCGGGACCCAACCGCACCCTCCATCATGAGGAACGATCCTCGATGGTTTCGAATTTCATGAAAAAAAGATCGTGCATAACGACTTGGTTCGAGATCATCGGGGGTCACCGCCCCAAAGGGGGTTCCATCCGCCAAAAAATCTGGCCTGTGGTCTACCACGTCCCATAAGGCCTGGGCCCTATTAAAAATCTACTGTAACTCAGTGAGTGGGGGAGGGAGAGAGAGAAATAGGACTGGCACAGGTATAAGCACTGTATCTGGTTATTCCTATGGGTGCGGCAAAAATTATAAAGGATAGAAATGGATGAATAAAGTATGTATGAAGATGAACATGGCAAGAGTTCTACAGTACCTAGTTATCAACCTGGTATGTCGATGGAACAGAAAAGTTTTATTCCACTGGTGCTGATGAAGCGCATCGAAAAAGACGAGTGCTTTATTTGTGCATGGGCAATGCTTGTGGGGTGGAGCCGAGAATTCCGAGTGCTTGAGTGGTGTTGGAGTAGGAATGGATTTTTGGCCTTCACTAAGCCCTCTGTTGAAAAATATGCTACTTTTATGCATACCTTTTCATCTAGCTGGATCCCACTCAACCTAACTTTAATGGAAAATCGGGCAAGGAGGATAATGATTAATGGTTACTGCGCGGCCTTGAGAAAAGACTCATATGCTGGTCAATGGAATTGAGAATATTACATTTATTAAGAAATACATAAATATAATGAGATGTACAGACGTGAAGGACATAGTTACCTTAGAGGACAACTCAAAAGCAAAGTTTCAGTAGGGAAGCCACCTTCTGAAGGGGAATTTTAGGGCTTCACAGCTCCTCAAAGAGTAATACGAGACTGAGTATCTCTTGAAGGGGAGCTAGGATGTTTCGCAGCTCTATGGAGAAGAATGAAGGACTCTAAGGAGCACTGTAACTCTGTGAGGGGGTAGAGGACCGCCTTTCTTCTGACTGTTCCTCCAACCGCGCCTTCTCCACCTGGTCGAGGACGAACTGTGGGATCTCGTGTGGGAACTCTGGCGCCACCGGCAAGAAGCTGGACTGAGGCTGGAAGCCGTTCTCGTCAGCCACGTAACTCATCTCGAACAGCTGACCATCCGGCAAAGTGAAGCTGTGTGGAGGCAGGCACGTCAGGAACACGGGCAACAAGAGATTATTAATTATATGCAAACGAAATATAAATCAAGAAACTACATACACGCAAGGCATATGATGTAACTGTATATAAGTGATATTATCAGCATCACAGGTGTGATGTCACGCTACAAAACAATCATCCTCATAATCATCATCATCATGACTATTTTTTCTACCAAAGGATACAGGCAAGATAAGATAAAATAACCAAGAAAAGAGATTGGGAGAACTATCAGCGACACGCCCAGTGAAATGGGACAGGTCAATTACACATTTAAAGTTTCCCTGAATTCTTGCTCCACCTCACTAAACTAACCATCTGCATAATTATATCATGGGAGTATTTTTCTTTATCGATGAGCTACACAAACACTTGTCAGATGGAGTCAGTCTGCCGACTATTAGGCTAAAAATGCGGTGCCAAACTCCTGTAGTGTCGTTCTCCGTACTATAATTCATGCAACCAGTTATTTCCCATTTCAGTTCCACAGACTCATCAACTCGTTTCTCACACGCTCATTTACTATATCCATCCATCTCTTTTGCCTATCAAGGTTCCTCCCACCCTCAGACATTCTCAAATACTCGTATTCACTTTCCACAATCCCATCTTCATCCATTTTCTCCGCATGACTTTGCCCTTTACGCACACTTTATTTTACCCTCTCATGAACAGACTTCTTTATTCCACATCTTTCCCTAATCACTTCACTTCTTTCCCTGTGCACTCTGAGGACACCACAAACATATTCCTTAATAATCCAATTACCTCAACTCTTACTCTCGACGTTTGGCTCTCATCCATAGCAAAGAAATACCCATTCGTTACTGTGGGGCACAAACACCTTCATGCATTCCTCTTGCGCCTCTCACGCATCCCTCTTGATTAGTATCAATGGTTTGAGTAGCATCAGCTTGAGTCACACTAGAGTAAGCCACTCTGAACCACACGTTAACAAGAATGAGTCACTCAGAGTCACACTAGAATTGGCCGTCCTGGAGTAAACTTTAATTACCGTAGTTAATTTGAACCACTCTGAGTCATGTTAGAAGGAGTCCACTGAGTCACACACACACACACACACACACACACACACACACACACACACACAATAACAGACTATCTCCGGCTGACCACATCAGCGAGAAGGTACGGAACATGTATACACTGCTTGCAAATATGAGAATAGCATTCACATACATAAATGAAGACATGCTAAGAAGGATAATAACATCATTCATTAGACCAACCCTGGAATATGCATCAATAGTCTGGAGTCCTCATCTCAAAAAGCATATAGACAAGATTGAAAAAGTTCAAAGGGCCGCTACAAGATGGATACCAAGCTTAAGGGACCTAAGCTACGAAGAAAGACTAAATAAACTGAATCTACCGACACTACAGGAGAGAAGGAAAAGAGGTGACATGATAATGCTATATAAGTGCATATCAGGAAAGGAGAAAATAGATATAAATGATTACTTAACATATGGAGAAGCATCAGCAAGAGGACACTGCAAAAAACTGCATAAGAAGAGAGGTGATAAAGACGTAAGGAAATTCAGTTTCCCAAACAGAGCAATTGATCAATGGAATGCACTACCGAATGAAATAGTGTGTGCCAAAACAATTCACAAATTTAAGGATATGTACGATAAATATGGTCTAAGACACGGGACAATACGAGCTTGACTCATTCCTGTAAAGATACAATTAGGTAAGTACAATTAGGTAAGTATACACACACTCACGAGAATGAGCCACGCTTACGTACACAAAAATGAGCCACTAACAGTTATCAGAATAAGCCACGCCAACTCACACAAATATGAGCCACTATGAGTTCCATATCACAATGAGCCACGCTTACTCACACAAATATGAGCCACTAACAGTTCCATATCAGAATGAGCCACGCTTACTCACACAAATATGAGCCACTAACAGTTCCATATCAGAATGAGCCACGCTTACTAACACAAATATGAGCCACTAACAGTTCCATATCAGAATGAGCCACGCTTACTAACACAAATATGAGCCACTAACAGTTCCCTATCAGAATGAGGTACTCTGAGCCACACACACACGAGAATTAGCCACTCTGACCCACACACACTCAAGAGAAGACACTCCGAGCCACTCACACTCACGAGAGGGAGCTACTCTGAGCCACACACACTCACTAGAATGAGCCACTCTGAGCCAAATACACTCACGAGAAAGAGCCACTATGAGTCACTCACACTCACAAGAATGAGCCACTCTGAACCACATACACCCACGACAACGACCCACTTTGAGCCACACACACTCACGAGGATAAGCCACTCTAAGCCACACACACTCACGAGAATGAGCCACTCTGAGCCACACACACTCACGAGAATAAGCCACTCTGAGCCACACACACTCACGAAAATGTGCCACTTTGAGCCACACGCACTCAAGAGAAGCGGCCACTCAGAGCCACTCACACTCACAAGAATGAGCCACTCTGAGCCATACACACTCACAAGAATGAGCCACTCTGAGCCACATACACTCACGAGAATGAGCCACTCTGAGCCACACACGCTCACGAGAATAAGCCACTCTGAGCTACACACACTCACGAGAATGAGCCAATCACACTCACGAGAATGAGTCACTCTGAGCCACACACACTAACGAGAATGAGCCACTCTGAGCCACACACACTCACGAGAATGAGCCAATCACACTCACGAGAATAAGCCACACACACTCACGAGAATAAGCCAATCACACTCACGAGAATGAGCCACTCTGAGCCACACACACTCACGAGAATGAGCCAATCACACTAACGAGAATGAGCCACTCTGAGCCACACACACTCACGAGAATGAGTCAATCACACTCACGAGAATGAGTCACTCTGAGCCACACACACTCACGAGAATAAGCCACTCTGAGCCACACACACTCACGAGAATGAGCCACTCTGAGCCACACACACTCACGAGAATAAGCCACTCTGAGCCACACACACTCACGAGAATAAGCCACTCTGAGCCGCACACACTCACGAGAATGAGCCACTCTGAGCCAAACACACTCATGAGAATGAGCCACTCTGAGCCACACACACACTCACGAGAATGAGCCACATACACTTACGAGAATAAGCCACTCTGAGCCACACACACTTACGCGAATGAGCCACACACACTCACGAGAATGAGCCACACACACTCACGAGAATGAGCCACTTTGAGCCACACACACTTACGCGAATGAGCCACACACACTTACGCAAATGAGCCACACACACTCACGAGAATGAGCCACACACACTCACGAGAATGAGCCACTCTGAGCCACATATACTCACGAGAATGAGCCACTCTGAGCCACATATACTCACGAGAATGAGCCACTCTGAGCCACATACACTCACGAGAATGAGCCACTTTGAGCCACACACACTCACGAGAATGAGCCACTCTGAGCCACACACACTCACGAGAATGAGCCACTCTGAGCCACACACACTCACGAGAATGAGCCACTCTGAGCCACAAACACTCACGAGAATAAGCCACTCTGAGCCACACACACTCACGAGAATGAGCCACTCTGAGCCGCAAACACTCACGAGAATAAGCCACTCTGAGCCACACACACTCACGAGAATGAGCCACTCTGAGCCACAAACACTCACGAGAATAAGCCACTCTGAGCCACACACACTCACGAGAATGAGCCACTCTGAGCCACAAACACTCACGAGAATAAGCCACTCTGAGCCACACACACTAACAAGAATGAGCCACTCTGAGCCACACACACTCACGAGAATGAGCCACTCTGAGTCACACACACTCACGAGAATGAGCCACTCTGAGCCACATACACTCATGAGAATAAGCCACTCTGAGCCACACACACTCACGAGAATAAGTCACTCTGAGCCACACACACTCACGAGAATGAGCCACTCTGAGCCACATACACTCATGAGAATAAGCCACTCTGAGTCACACACACTCACGAGAATGAGCCACTCTGAGCCACATACACTCACGAGAATAAGTCAATCTGAGCCACACACACTCACGAGAATGAGCCACTCTGAGCCACATACACTCATCAGAATAAGCCACACACACTCATGAGAATGAGCCACTCTGAGCCACATACACTCACGAGAATAAGTCACTCTGAGCCACACACACTCACGAGAATGAGCCACTCTGAGCCACACACACTCACGAGAATAAGCCACTCTGAGCCACACACACTCACGAGAATGAGCCACTCTGAGTCACATACACTCACGAGAATAAGTCACTCTGAGCCACATACACTCACGAGAATAAGTCACTCTGAGCCACACACACTCACGAGAATGAGCCACTCTGAGCCACGCCGCCCTCCTGGGAGCCCACGTCCTCGAGGGCCTGTCCTGTCTCGGATCGCGAGATGCCGTCCTCGGTCTCGACCTTAAAGGTGTAGTGCGAGGCGTCGTTCGCCATCTGCCGCTCGTCCACCAGGATGGCGGGAACCTCGCCTGACGCCGCCACCGCGTCGTAAGATGGTGCCGCCGCCGCCACCACCACCAGGCAGGAGAGCACAAACTGGGTGGGGGAAAGGCAGGGATTTGTGGTGGTTGCTTAACCCCGATCTGTTTGGCCGAGCAGACACGTGAGTGAGGCAGGGTGATGTGGTGGAGGAGAGGCGGGGAATGAGGCAGGGTGATGTGGTGGAGGAGAGGCAGGGAGTGAGACAGGGTGATGCAGTGGAGGAGAGACAGGGAGTGAAGCAGGGTGATGTGGTGGAGGAGAGGCGAGGAATGAGGCAAGGTGATGTGATGGAGGAGAGGCGAGGAATGAGGCAAGGTGATGTGGTGGAGGAGAGGCGGGGAATGAGGCAGGGTGATGTGGTGGAGGAGAGGCGAGGAATGAGGCAGGGTGATGTGGTGGAGGAGAGGTGGGGAATGAGGCAGGGTGATGTGGTGGAGGAGAGGTGGGGAATGAGGCAGGGTGATGTGGTGGAGGAGAGGTGGGGAATGAGGCAGGGTGATGTGGTGGAGGAGAGGTGGGGAATGAGGCAGGGTGATGTGGTGGAGGAGAGACAGGGAGTGAGGCAAGGTGATGTGGTGGAGGAGAGGCGGGGATTGAGGCAAGGTGATGTGGTGGAGGAGAGACAGGGAGTGAGGCAAGGTGATGTGGTGGAGGAGAGACAGGGAGTGAGGCAAGGTGATGTGGTGGAGGAGAGACAGGGAGTGAGGCAGGGTGATGTGGTGGAGGAGAGACAGGGAGTGAGGCAGGGTGATGTGGTGGAGGAGAGACAGGGAGTGAGGCAAGGTGATGTGGTGGAGGAGAGACAGGGAGTGAGGCAGGGTGATGTGGTGGAGGAGAGACAGGGAGTGAGGCAAGGTGATGTGGTGGAGGAGAGGAGGGGATTGAGGCAGGGTGATGTGGTGGAGGAGAGACAGGGAATGAGGCAGGGTGATGTGGTGCAGGAGAGGCGAGGAATGAGGCAAGGTGATGTGGTGAAGGAGAGACAGGGAGTGAGGCAGGGTGATGTGGTGGAGGAGAGGCGGGGAATGAGGCAGGGTGATGTGGTTGACAGGTATGGAGTGAGGCAGGGTGATGTGGTGGACAGGTAGGGAGTGAGGCAGGGTGACGTTGTGGAGAAGAGACAGTGAGTGAGGCAAGATGATGTGGTGGAGAGGCAGGGTGACCGTGGAGGAGGAATGGCAGGGAGTGAGTCGGGTGATGTGGTGGAGGAGAAGCGGGGAGTGGGCAGGGTGATGTGGTGGAGAGATATGGAGTGAGTCAGGGTGATTGTGGTGGAGGAGAGGCTGGAAGTGAGGGAGGGTGATGTGGTGGAGAAGAGGCAGGGAGTGAGGCAAGGTGACTGTGGTGGAGGAGAGACAAGAAGTGAGGCAAGGTGATTGTAGTGAAGGAGAGTCAGGGAGTGAGGCAGAGTGACTGTGGTGGAGGAGAGATAGGAAGTGAGGCAAGGTGATTGTAGTGGAGGAGAGTCAGGGAGTGAGGCAGGGTGACTGGTGGGGGAGAGTCAAGGAATGAGGCAAGGTGATTGTGGTGGAGAAGAGTCAGGAAGTGAAGCGTGGTGATTGTGGTGGAGGAGAGGTAGGGTAATCTGAGTGGATGAGAGGATGGGAGGGAGGCAGAGTACTGTGGACAGAGGAAGAGTTAGGGAGTTGTTTGTTGTTGTGCGTAACCCCGGTCTGTCTGGCTGAGCAGATACGTCGACCACAAATAAGCAGCATCTTGTGTGGGACTGTCCTACATGTACACTATATACACCATGTAGGGATCCGGGGCATCTTTATTACAGACAATGCCTGACCTATGGCCGGACCAGATCCTTGACACGGCGAGGTGCAAGGAAATATGAGGCTTGGCTCCCGGGTGGACGACGCAGCTGCCCTAGTCTGGGTACACAGCGCCACGCGTAAGGTCCTCGTCAGCGTCAGAGGAAGGTGAGGCCAGGTAATGTAGGTGAAGAAGAGGCAGGCGGTGCGGCAGGAAAATCTCGGTGATAGCAGGGACGAAGTAGGACAACTTAATGAGGCAGGATAATGTGGGTGGAGGAGGAGCAGGGAGTGAAGCAGGGTAATGTGCGTGGAGGATAGGTAGGGAGTGAGGCTGGATGATGTAGGTGAAGGAGAGCCAGGACAATCTGGGTGAAGGGGAAAGGTAATGTAGGCAAAACAATCTGAGTTATGAAAGGGGGAAGCAGTCGCTCAGAAACTCAGACTATCTATATCAAAGCTACTGAACGGTGAAAGAAAAGCCCTTATTTCCCCCCTCGGGACGTTGAGACCCTAGGCTAAGTTTCCAGAGTCTAGAATATATAAGAGTAAGTGACAACGTATCCCCTTGATTTAATTTTGAAAGATTAAACACCCAAGTCACCTCTGGGAGACTCGAACCATTGCTCGCAAGGCAAGGGCATAATTTCAACATCAACAGTCTACTGTTAACCCACCAGATATTGATGTGATAACTGAGGAGCAACAACCTAATCAGACCTAGCAGTTTAACTTTAATATACACATCAAACACCGGATAATTATATAAACCCATCATAAATAGTAATCAAGGACATATCCACCGTTTTATTTGTAAATCATGCCCGTGTTTAATGTGGAAATGTTACACGAGAGTTTTTCGATAGTAAAGCATTCATAAAATCTAAATATGAATATAATTCAGTGCATTGAATCTACAGAGTGAGAGAGAGAGAGAGAGAGAGAGTAGGATAGGTGATCTCTTACAAGCTGCATGTCAGGAGTGCTGATGTAAAGTGTACCTAGAGCCTGAGGGACAGCCCTTATATAGTGCCTCCGGTATGGCCGGCACTCCCCCCACCCCCCCACGCCCACTCTTACTCACCTCACACTGGTAACCTCTCGATAGGCAAAGTCACTCTACCCAACCCTGTCTAATGTCAAATGAGGGGGTTGTTGGGTATGGATGCTATATTACAATGCTATATTTATTTTCCACGTCACAAGACAGCATGGTGGTGAAAGCAGAGATTAGCATTGTGGTCCCTTAATGCCTTTCTAGGGCGTCTCTACGCAAGGAATGTCAATGCCGTACTGTGTGCCGCAAAAAGTTGAATTTCTTCGTAAATCTTCTTGGGTACATATCAGTCGCTGCTTATAGACGACTTTATAGCACCTCTCACGATATACGGGTTTGAGGGTATTATTTTTGTACCAGTCTCCGCCAACACTACCTTCACCAAAACGCTCACTTTCAATATCACCGTTTTCAATACCTCCACCATCACTATTGCAACCATCCTCATACCTCCAGACTTGCCAATACCACTATTATCACTACGGTACTACTACTTATTATCGCCAGCCTCACTACCAACGCCGCACTGACCACCTCCACGATCATTACTACCATTATTATCACCTTAATTAAAAACCGTTAGCCTTACTTCGATCCCTACCATGGTCAACATCACTAGCGCAACCACCACCAGAATCATCATTAGCATCACTAACCATATGCATCCTCACTATCACTCGCAGCAACCATCTCTATTGTCAGTTCCATCACCAACATTTCCACTTGCCCCACAACCACCAGTACTTTTGCCTCCACCATAGCCACCAGTACAACCTTCATCAAAACGATTGCCATTAAAATTATCATCACTATCGCCGTCTTCCTCATACCATGATCATCGCTATTCTTGCCACCATTACCAACAATGCCAACTTTACCACAGTCAAAACCACCATCCAAACGACCGTCATGCGTGGTGCTCCCTACCTCACAACCCCCACCGTCACATCTCCTGTCATTGTCACCATTATTCTCACCGCCACTATCCTACCACAGTAACCATCATTATAACAGCCTGCTGCATCACATCTTGAACACTATCTTTACCAACATCACTACCGCCACAAACATCACCCCTGACAACATTACAGTAACCATCTTCACAGACCTCGCTGCTGCATTACACTAGGTCAGTGTATCAGTAGTTCCATTGGCCATGCCACCTTGGTCAAGCTGAACCACGTAACAAAACAGAATCCTGAGCAGTGACTGGATGGGCACATTCGAAAGCAATAATTGGTATCCCCTACTCCCCGAAGCCAAAAGCCACATCCCGTTAAATGCTAACGGGTAATCGAACAAACCAGACCCAGTTGTTTCAGAACTATACATTCGTTGTTTTGCACCGTACACAAACAGCTCTGTTGAACACACACAAGTTTGCAGTGCTGAGAGGTTAGAAGTGACGCTACTGTTTTCCTACTTCGTGTGAATAAGAGTACTCACCTGAACTACTACGAATTTTTTCAGGTAGTAAAATACTTACAGAGATTCTTTATGAATACATTACTTCGGCCAACGAGTTGGATTTTTCATATTGATATTCTGAGAGTGTCATCAGGATTCTGACGAAAAACTGAGAATGAAAAAATGGTTATACATTTCTGAAGATTCTCTTTGGTGTAGTTGCATATATTATTTTGACCATTTGCCTTTCGCATGCATTTCTGTCAAGTGATTCAGTGGTCCGACGTTGGAGAGAATATAATCTAAACCCTAGAGCAGACCGTAGCCTCAGAGGGTTAAGCAAGTCTGTGTGTAGAAGGTGATATAGGGAAAGGGCAGGTGGGTAGGTGACGAGGTGAAAATTGATAATGATGGTGATTAAGAGATACGTGATGGGGATGGTGGGGTGCAAGCACACACAAGTGTGTGTGTGTCTGTAAGCATACGCGTTTTTCTGTTTGTGCATGTGTCCTCTTCGTGTGTGTGTGTGTGTGTGTGTGTGTGTGTGTGTGTGTGTGTGTGTGTGTGTCATAAGTGTGTTTATAACAGTATTCAGATTTTTTTTTTTCACCATCAAGATATTCAGTAATACAGGTATATTGGTCATTTCCCATGGAACTGTAGATATATAATGAGGTAAGACAGTAGATAATATAATGACACGTATCTGAAATAATGAAAGATTGTAGCATTAACTTTTCCTCAATTAAGTCAGGTAGTCAGCCAATAGTGGGGCAAGACGTCTTGGGTAGGATACGTGAACAGCAACTACAGTATAGTCACATAATGATCAAACAGTATTACACGAAACTAAATAAACGTGGGTCACACTATCAACACGGGAAGAAGCACCCTTATTTATAATCTGTGTTTCGCACAGGGTAGCCTCTCTGCCTGAGAAAATAACCACTCCGTTAAGGATTTGGGCGTCAAGGCAAAGCAGAGACACAAGGGTTTGCAGACATGGTTACCTCATAATTCTCTGTCTGTCTCTGTCTCTGTCTGTCTATCAGTCTGTCTGTCTCTCTTTTAATATACACTGTGTACACAGCTTGCCATACAGCACAAACATGTTTCTGCTTGCATCTACCGATATTTGGTAGCGATAAGAGAACTTTCATGACTAAATCAATTATTAAAACACACACACACACACACACACACACACACACACACACACACACACACACACACACACACACACACGAGCAGGTTTCAGTCTCGTTCTTGACCTATCACTCTCGCGTCCCCATCACTCACATACACACACATGATCTTTCTCACATTTTTTTACTTCACTTACAAACAAAGATCTTACGAAAATACTTTTGTTATTTTTCTCAAGTTGGAAACACTGTAAAAACACGGTCGTTTCAGAAATTGTAAGATTCTAATGCCATCATCTTTGTCATTATTATTTATTCTAGTTTTTTTCCTTATCCTTGACAAGATACTCTTCCTCAGTTCCTCTTTCACCTTTACCACAACCTCAGGGCTACATCATGCCCAATATTCAGACATCCAGAAGGAAATGGGCCTTGACTCTAAATTTCTTTTATATTTCCTGCTTCAAAGTGCTTCACTGCGTTCGCTTCCTTCCCGTACAAACAAAGTATTGTATCCTTGGAAGAATATATAAATAAATCATAGCATGCCGTGGAAAACTTTCCAACGGTTTAATCATATACAGGCGTGGCAGACATGGACTAATAGCCTTGCGGAATTGGCAAGGTCGGTTGCTTCTCTCTCAGCCTCTTTAGGAACCGAGTGGAAGGAAAGGAGGGGACGGATAGAAAGGGTCGAAACAGAGGATATCAAGAAGAAATAATCACGTAAATCGTAATTATCATCATCTTTAATTCTTCATTGCTGGTATTTTCCATGTAAATGAATAAAATTATTTAGCATCAGGCAGAGTAACTGTAACAAATTTGCAGAAAGTAATGCACAAGTGATGGCATTTATATTAATCATTAAAAAACTATTCTGTCCCTCAGCTTTCCTGTTAACCCAGTTAAGTGGTAGCAAAGCACAGTAACATGCGTAATATCATCCACAGGACAAATAATCCTGTTTTATACACTGTAGTTATAAAATTTTGTGAGCTCTACTGCAGGACCGGCCATTCTTCTAGGAGACAGTGAGTGAAAGTCAGAATTTATCCTTTCCTGTGCTGGCTAAGTACGATGGTGAAGGGCTGGAAGTAGTGAGTGTGATATGTATGAGTCAGTGTTATAATAGATGTGTTTGTGTGTATCAGAATCTCTATGCATAAGCCATCGGTTCGGTCCAAGATGATGCAGATATTTGCAAGCATAGCAAAGAACACCCACCAACACTCATGTCAAATGTCTGCGATAGGTTAGATTTTGAACGCTGGACCCACGGTACACGCAGATCGCCAAGTCTTGTATAGATGCCAGTGACTCATGTTTATTAAATCTATACTTTTCATAATGCAAGAAATACAAACAGTTAACTAAAACTCAGAAATATCAGAGTAATGTTATTGTTGGAGTTACTACGAAAAATAAGAAGAAAGACTCTGCAAGGGAATTATTGGTCAGAAATCAACTGATGAAAGCGATAAATTCCTAATCAGATATTGGAGTCTGTGACGGACTGCAGGGATGTCTTTCCATACGTTTTCTTAAGTTAGAATTCCATCGGTTCAGATCGATAACATATGCTGTACCGTGCAGAGTCTGACTCACACATGAACATTACAGCTTTTCGTCTTAGGCTTACATCATTCCATATAAACATCCCTCCTCAGTCGCACTGAACCAGTAAGGGAAAAGGTTAGTTTCAGCATACACTCTCCCTCTGAGATGAAGGTCTGATTCTAACGTGGATCTCACATCAACTGTAATGTAATGCCGTTACGAGTGCAGATGCCTGTGTGGAAAGGATTCTGGCTAGGTGGGTAGCAGAAATGATAAATCAATAAAACACTGCCTATAATTCTTGTTGATGAATTGTTGCAAATGTTGCTAATATAAGAGTCAGCGCGGGGAGAAATGTAAGAGTGAGGCAGGGTGTGGAAAGTGAGGCAGGGTGTAGGAAGGGTGAGGAAGTAAATACGAAGCGTGTGGCAGGGTGGGGAAAGAGTGAGAGTGGCTGTGGGAAGGGTGACCAGGGTGTGGAAAGGGTAAAGCAGGGTGTGGGAAGGGTTAGGCAGGGTGTGGGAAGGGTTAGGCAGGATGTGGGAAGGGTGAAGAAGGGAATACCAAGGGTGAGGCAAATAGTGTGTGGGAAGAGTAAGGCAGGGCGTGGAAAGAGTTAGGTAGTGTGTGGGAAGGAAGAGGCAGGTGTGGGAAGGGTGGGGCAGACTGGCTGTGGAGGACAGGCAGGGTGTAGGAAGAGAGGGGCAGGCACGGTGTAGGAAGGGTGGGGCAAGGAGGGTGTGGGAAGGATGGGGCAGGCAGGGTGTGGGAAGGATGGGGCAGGCGGGGTGTAGGAAGGGTGGGGCAGGCGGGGCGAACGAAGGGTGAGGTAGATAGGGTGTAGAAAGGGTGGGGCAGGCAGGGTGTAGGAAGGGTGAGCGGGTGTGGGAAAGGTGAGGCATGGTGTGGGAAGGTTGAAGTGAAACGTTGGAAAGGTGGAGGCAAAAGCGAGCAGGATGAAGCAGGTGTGTGTGTGTGTGTGTGTGTGTGTGTGTGTGTGTGTGTGTGTGTGTGTGTGTGTGTGTGTGTGTGTGTGTGTGTGTGTGTGTGTGTGTGTGTGTGTGTGTGTGTGTGTGTGTGTGTGTGTGTGTGTGTGTGTGTGTGAGAGAGAGAGAGAGAGAGAGAGAGAGAGAGAGAGAGAGAAGATTGGGGGAAGGGTGTTCAGAGAGAAGAGCAAGAAGAGGGCGAGATCGCGTGGAAATGACGGAGAGTTAGGTAGTGCGTGTAATAAGGTTGCAGTGAGATGCGGGAATGATGCAGAGTTAGGTAGAGTGTGGGATGTAGGGTTGGGGGTGGGTTAAATGTGGAGTGAGGTGTGGGAAGGGTGGAATGTATAGGTGTTGGCGATGGGTAGGATGTGGAGGGTTTGGTATGGTGGAGTGAGGCTGGCTGTACCCACCGTGTTGTGCTGTGTACAGCGACCCTCACCTCTTCATGCCTGTCACTCACACGTACCCCGTCCTCTGCTCACACAAGCCCACCTGTCTCCTACCTCCAATATATAATCATTACAACTGTTAATATATATTGACAAACGGGGACTGTACTGTATAATTATGACAAAATAATGCTTCATTATCACTGCCTCCAGTAGTGTCTACACGATCGATCAACCATTTGCAGTCTCATAACGTTAACAAGTTTCATTACTCCTAACAAGTTTCATTACTCCTATACCTCCCGATGCTAGTATTCTACCCAGAGGACACCTCTTGTAATCCAGGTGGCCTTCAGTTGCATAACGTTTTAATGATTTCATTCTTGTTACCGTTGAGAAATTGTATTCAGTATAGAAAAGACCTTTCGCAGTGAAAGGATTAATAATTTCCCTGTAAATGATGTCGTTCGATTCCCAGACCAGGTGCCGATATTGGTTTTGAAAGTGGGGCAAATATTTTATCCAAATGCCAATATTAACCTCATCGTAAATCACAACTTCAATTCCTGGTATTTCCTGTCAAGAGCTGCTAGAAATGTCGTATCCTCTCTTAAATGACAGGTCTGTAAATGTCAGATTCATCAACATCCGGGGAATTCAATTTCCATACTGAAAATTCTTGAATAAAACAACAAGGAAAGTTCACATTAGAAAACATCGTAAATATAAAAATAATA
Organism: Coenobita brevimanus; assembly: GCF_032717465.1. NCBI lineage: Eukaryota > Metazoa > Arthropoda > Malacostraca > Decapoda > Coenobitidae > Coenobita > Coenobita brevimanus. The sequence continues at coordinate 40,193,048 of NC_137046.1, forward strand.
AAACATAGTAAATTTCCGGTCAGCTGTATTTCACGTGCCATGACCTAATGATATTTAAGATGTTGTCCTCGAATTCCAATGCTTTCTAAAATATGCCATTAAGGTGTGGTTGGTCGCGACTGGACGTGTTTCGTGGTGGGATATTGAGTGGACTGGTTGGTGACTTGTGCCTTGACCCTCCCTTGTACCGCCTCGCCTCTCTTATCCCACCCAGTCCTGTAGGTCACTGTGACTGCTGTACTGGATGTCACTACGCCATTCATGTACCCAATGGTTTGTCAATCCAGTTTCCTTTGCCTGTATGTCACTGTACCATTCCTGATTAACCTGGTGGCCATGGCGAAGGGTCTGTATCTCACACACCATGTCATCCTCTTTCACCAGTTTGTTCGTCATACTTCATTTGCTTTATCACCTTCGCACCCATTATACCTCATTACCTTCGTTCTGTCTCTCTCTTTCTCTCTTCTTTCTTTCCGGCTGCTCCTTCTCATTCTTCTGATCACCCTTTCTATCTTTTTTCCCTCTTCTTCCCATCTCTCCCCCTCCTTTGTGCTTATTCGTTCCCTTCTCAGTCCCTCTTCTTTACTCTTCCCCTATCCTCACTTATTCGCTACGTCCCTCTATATCCTCCTCTCTACCGCCCATCTCCCACTGTCCCCTTATTTCTTCATTTAAACACTCCTCTTCTTACTATCACAAAAAAAATCGTAAAATCATTCTCCGTTTCTCTTTTCGCGGTCTTCAGTGCTGTCTCGTAAAACTACTGACATTACAACTCAGTTAACAACCAGAGGTAATGTGGGTAGTGAACTGATGACATTGACTCAGCAGTGGTCTCCTTGCATCCTGAGTGAAAAGGGTGGTCCGGGTTCAGTGGTCATGGGGATACTACTTGGCGAAGTTCCCTGTTCGCCACTTTCACTTTTCATCCCCCCACAAACATTTCCATGCTTTTCTTTCCTTTAACTTTAGCTCGGTTCATTACAAGCTGTTCTTAACATTATTGTATAATTACCCTCTCGCATTGTTCCACCAAAAATTTTAAGTCTCTGCCTAAACCCCTTATTTTCCTGCTTCAAAAGATATTTCTCTTGATTTACAGATATCATCCGTCATTACTGTGATCCTACATACTACAGTGGCCGTCTATGTAGTGACTACAAATCTGAAGGCACGAATAAAATGCTTTGTCGAGTTTTTATAAAGGTAAACTGAATATTCGTAAAAGACTGACTTCGCCACTCAGGATACTCAGAACTTTGAAGGTGACACCCTCACCCCCCCTTTTTTTTTTCTGTTCTACGCTTCATTAATGGAAGGATATCATTATTAGCTAGTGTGTTGTTGCATATATTATAAGAAAACAGTATAGATGATGGGTTATTTAACACAAACATATACTATTTTTGCTCAAAATCATTATACCGCGAAAAGAGATTCTGAATGGCATCGGTAAGTAGTGGCGGGGCAGGAAGTTTCGACCAGAGAACAATCAGGTAGAATGTTGAAGCTCACTGATTATGACCCTAACCAAGGATATTTATTAATATCCTGCAATATATAACCGAACAAGTCAATTAAAAAAAAATATATATCAAGGCGGGTGACCAGTCGCTCTTCCTGAGCAGGATTGTGTGAACAATAAACCCCAACTCTCCTTCGGATTTAACTCCGTATGGGCAGCATCTAATTGGCGCGCCTTAACCCACCTTCTGGTGGCTGTGCACTAAACGAAAGCAAAACGGTTTCATGAGTAACAGGAAACCATTTGGCTTGCACTCATTGTAGGTACCTGAAGATGGCACTACACTGAGTTAGTGCATGATATGCACTCCCCTCTAATCTCCAATATATATATATATATATATATATATATATATATATATATATATATATATATATATATATATATATATATATATATATATATATATATATATATGTATGTGTGTGTGTGTGTGTGTGTGTGTGTGTGTGTGTAAATATCATTCACTCATCTACCAGCCAATTCTTTTTTGTTCTCTCAAGAGTGTAGGGGATCGGGGCTAAGCTGCTCAGTCCTGGCATGCAAGACGAGGGTGACCAGCCTTACCAACCCCCGCGTGGCAATATGTGCACAATAAACGCCAACCATCCTTCGGATGTTGTTTCATCCGGTTGGAGCGCCTTCACCCACAATTTAGTTATATACCACTCGGTTCAGTAAATGGCTTACTGGTTTATATATATATATATATATATATATATATATATATATATATATATATATATATATATATATATATATATATACAGAGAGAGAGAGAGAGAGAGAGAGATGGCCTGTCACTCAGTGTAACCACTATATCGAGAGAGTGAATGATCGGCGCCTCCACGTGCCACTAGAATTCTCTCTCTCTCTCTCTCTCTCTCTCTCTCTCTCTGTACCTATATAAAACAGTTCCGTTGCTTCTCATTTTTGTTGACGTTTTTGGTGTAGTTGTCTACACTTTTTATTTTACTTAACATCACTTACATCTGCCACAAATTCATTAAAGTGCCTGGCAATTATATGTTGGCTAAGTGACATCAATTTAACATTGCATCTCTGTTGGAAGAACATAAACAACTGCTACTGGAGTCGAAAATTATCCATTTATTAATATATGTTCTGGAAATGTTTAGTTTATGTACCTAATTTACAACTAAATGTAAGACATGCTTACAAATTCGCAGTGGCCGTCTGTTTGCTCCACAAGTAAGACAAAACCGCACAGCAAAGTTGCATGCATATTCCCTGTGCGTCAGAACATCTAGAAAAAAAAAAATCATACAGTTTTTGAGATATATGTTTCTCTGCGGTGGCTAAAATCATTGCCACTAACAACACTACCAGTCATCAATGCCACGACTACCACTTCCATCATTATCATCGTCATCACTCTCACCATTTTCACCGTCACTACAAAGATCACTTATCACCATTACCATTGCAATCATTACCAGACTCATTACAACCGCCATTAAGATTACCACTCTTATTATATTATTATTTCCACACTACCATAGCCACCGCTGCCATCATGGCAACATTTAAATGTTACAAGTCAGAGGATTAAGAACAGTTCTGTACACGCGTCGATGTGCGTTCAAGAAACCAAAATGAGATTGTCAGTGATAATCATGAAGAATATGATTAATGAGTCAGTTGTGGAACTGACCCAGCAGTATGAGCGAAAATGATGTTACACCCACTCACCCCCCCCTACACACACTTTGTCTTATTTAATGAGAGAGAGAGAGAGAGAGAGAGAGAGAGAGAGAGAGAGAGAGAGAGAGAGAGAGAGAGAGAGAGAGAGAGAGAGAGAGAGAGAGAGTCTTAACTGCTTAGAAAACGATCTGATTATATTTTGTCCAGTAATGGGAGAAATGATTTTTGCGTGATGTGCACGCCAGACGGTACGGAGCTCTTGGTTCCTTGTAAGTCAGAATTACCAATCTAACACATATTTGTTGGCTGAACGCACTAATTGTCAGCATCTCCTGCCACATACTGGTGTAGCTTTACAGTTCACGTGAACGTCACTATAATGTATGTATTACACAAAAAATAAGAGGTCGCAACATTCAGGCTCGTATAATAAATGGATGGATTTCATAGAAAGTTTGCCTTAGTTTTGCCATCACATCATTTGGCAGCTACCGGCAAAAGGCTACAATTCTACAGTGCAGGTATGCACAACAGACGCTGTTAAACATCAAGTAAATACTAGTAAACTACAACACACAGAGGCCAAACTTTGACTTTACCCTGTAACCTTGATCTTTAGCTAGTTCATAAAAAAGAATCCCTTCATCCTTGACTTACCTTGTACAATTCCACCAAATTTAGTCTAAAGCAGATAAAAATCCGTGTATTGTAAGCTAACCTTGCCATATGACCTATTATTCTAAAAAACAATAGGTCAAACAACTGACTGATCGTTAACACTTCCATCAAAATTAGTCCAGATTAGATCAAAAGTTATCTTGTTCATACACATACACCGGCTGAACTTTAACCTTGCCTTCCGACTCTGAGCTTTGATTGTTTTCAAAATCTACTCCCTTCCATCTTGCATTACCCTTGATCGTTCCGCCTACTTTGGCCTTAATCGGATCAGAACTAAGTTGACCTTGCCATGTGACCCTGACCGTCGACCTTTTGTAAAAAAAAAAGTCAGTCCTTTGGCTGAGCTTTAACCCTTCAACAAGTCTGGTTAAAATCGGATGAAAACTGCTTGAGATTACTAGTAGCTACAACTGGGTTCCTTAGTCAATTACATGCACAATAACAGAGTCAGCTACAAAGAAGAATATATATAAAAAAAAATACCGGTACATTCACGCACAAATTCGTGGATATGATGGTCAATTAACATGCCATACTCTCCAAATGCACTGGTGAAGACTAACAATGAATTCAAGCCTTATAGAGTAGCTTCATTTCAGAGGCTCTGTGAAAGAAGGTATATCAGACCTTGAAAAACTCACTAGCCTGGGACAGAATGTTGGTAGATGATTCTTATGGAATCTGGAGCACAATAAGAGTGAGGGGACCGGTTAAGGTTACGAGGCGAGGTGAGAGCTGTGTGGAGCGTGCCAGGGTCAGTGTCAGTGACTATATAACCCGGGACGACAACACTTCACACACCACACGCCCGCAGCCAGCACTTCGCACACACTCCTCGTAAACACACGCATCATGATGCTGGTAAGGCCATCATCATTTAATATAAACGTAAAGAAAGGAAGTGCATTATATTCCCGTTACAATATGTGCCAAACAAAAGTATCTTGTCCTACCCAGTCTCCAACCTTCGTCTCCAACCGGGCTGTCGTGCATCACTCTCTCCTAGCTGCTACTTTGTTCTGCCCCAATCACCGCCTCTCCTCCACCCACATCACCTTATTGCCTTACTCTCTGCCTCTCATCCACTCAGCTTACTCTGCCTCTCCGCCACCCAGATTACTCTGCCACTTCTAAACCACAATCACAGGGTCTCACGCCCTGCCCCTCCTCCATCCACATTACCCTGCTTCCCATCCATTCACGTTACCCTGCCTCCCCTCCACCCGCATTACCCTGCCTCTCCTCCTGTCTCTCCTCCACCACATCGCCCTGCCTCCCTCCCAACCTGTCCATCACATCATACTGCCTCACTCCCTGTCTCTCCTCCACCACAATAACCCTGCCTCACTCCCTGTCTCTCCTCCACCACAATCGCCCTGGATCACTTCTTGCCTTTCCTGCACCACATCACCCGTCTTACTCCCTACCTATCCACCACATCACCCTGCCCCACTCTCTGTCTCTCCACCACAATCACCCTGTCTCACCCCCTGCCTCTCCACTACATCACCCTGCTCACTCCCTGACTCTCTTCCACCACATCACCCTGCCTCATTCCCCGCCTCTCCTTCACCACATCACCCTGCCTCACTCCCTGTCTCGCCTCCACCACATCACTCTGCCTCATTCCCCGCCTCTCCTCCACCACATCACCCTGCCTCATTCCCTGTCTTTCCTCCACCAAATCACCCTGCCTCATTCCTTACCTCTCCTTCACCACATCACCCTGCCTCATTCCCTGCCTCTCCTCCACCACATCACCCTGCCTCATTCCCCGCCTCTCCACCACCACATCACCCTGCCTCACTCACGTGTCTGCTCGGCCAGACAGATCGGGGTTAAGCAACCACCACAAATCCCTGCCTTTCCCCCACCCAGTTTGTGCTCTCCTGCCTGGTGGTGGTGGCGGCGGCGGCACCATCTTACGACGCGGCGGCGGCGTCAGGCGAGGTTCCTGCCATCCTGGTGGACGAGCGGCAGATGGCGGACGACGCCTCGCACTACACCTTTAAGGTCGAGACCGAGGACGGCATCTCGCGATCCGAGACAGGACAGGCCCTCGAGGACGTGGGCTCCCAGGAGGGCGGCGTGGCCCAGAGTGGCTCATTCTCGTGAGTGTGTGTGGCTCATTCTCGTGAGTGTGTGTGGCTCAGAGTGGCTTATTCTCGTGAGTGTATGTGGCTCATTCTCGTGAGTGTGTGTGGCTCAGAGTGGCTCATTCTCGTAAGTGTGTGTGGCTCATTCTCGTGAGTGTGTGTGGCTCATTCTCGTGAGTGTATGTGGCTCATTCTCGTGAGTGTGTGTGGCTCAGAGTGGCTCATTCTCGTGAGTGTGTGTGGCTCAGAGTGGCTCATTCTCGTGAGTGTGTGTGGTTCAGAGTGGCTCATTCTCGTGAGTGTGTGTGGCTCAGAGTGGCTCATTCTCGTGAGTGTGTGTGGCTCAGAGTGGCTCATTCTCGTGAGTGTGTGTGGTTCAGAGTGGCTCATTCTCGTGAGTGTGTGTGGCTCAGAGTGGCTCATTCTCGTGAGTGTGTGTGGCTCAGAGTGGCTCATTCTCGTGAGTGTATGTGGCTCAGAGTGGCTTATTCTCGTGAGTGTATGTGGCTCAGAGTGGCTCATTCTCATGACTGTGTGTGGCTCAGAGTGACTTATTCTCGTGAGTGTATGTGGCTCAGAGTGACTTATTCTCGTGAATGTGTGTGGCTCATTCTCGTGAGTGTGTGTGGCTCAGAGTGGCTCATTCTCGTGAGTGTATGTGGCTCAGAGTGACTTATTCTCGTGAGTGTGTGTGGCTCAGATTGTCTCATTCTCGTGAGTGTGTGTGGCTCAGATTGTCTCATTCTCGTGAGTGTGTGTGGCTTAGATTGTCTCATTCTCGTGAGTGTGTGTGGCTCAGATTGGCTCATTCTCGTGAGTGTGTGTGGCTCAGAGTGGTTTACTCCCGTGAGTGTATGTGGCTCAGAGTGGCTTATTCTAGTGTGTGTATGTGGCTCAGAGTGGCTCATTCCCGTGAATGTATGTGGCTCAGAGTGGCTCATTCTCGTGAGTGTATGTGGCTCAGAGTGGCTCATTCTCGTGAGTGTATGTGGCTCAGAGTGGCTTATTCTCGTGAGTGTATGTGGCTCAAAGTGGCTTATTCTCGTGAGTGTGTGACTCAGAGTGGCTCCCTCTCGTAAGTGTGAGTGGCTCTGAGTGGCCCCTTCTCTTGAGTGCGTGTGGCTCATTTTCGTGAGTGTGTGTGGCTCAGAGTGGCTCATTCTCGTGAGTGTGTGGCTCAGAGTACCTCATTCTGATATGGAACTGTTAGTGGCTCATTCCTGTGTAAGCGTGGCTCATTTTCGTGAGTGTGTGTGTGTGGCTCAGTGTACCCCTTCTAACATGACTCAGAGTGGGTCAAAAGAGCCAGAGTGGTCTGTTGTAGTGGAACCCTGAGTGGTTCATTCTAGTGCGACTCAGAATGGTTTTATTCTAGTGTGGCTCAGATTGGCTCATTCTAGTTTGAGTGGGAGCGATTTTTTTCTAATGTGACTCATATACCAGTGTGGCTCAAAGTGGCTCTTTCCTGTATAACTCAGAGTAGCTTATTCTAGTGTGCGACTCAGTGGCTTCCTTTCATGCGTGTGGTTGACTGGTATAGGTTGTTTTTTCAGGAGTGCACTGCCTGCAAATTCCCATAACCCGCCCTGACTTTTATTAACCATAGCGTGATTACTTTCTACCGACACATTACACCTGTTCTACTGGCTTACTACTAATGTATTGCTACAACATTGGCCTTCTTCCATATGCATTTTAATTACTTGTGTTTCTTTGCATATACTTATTAACATGGGCGTCCGGAGTGGGGGGGAGGCAAAGGGGGGTAGTTGCCCCCCCTTGGAATTCGACGGCTTCAGTTCTTGTTCAAGGATGATTGAGTGATTTGAGTCGATTCATGCATTCTGTCACTATGCATTTGATGTAAGTCATGTAACTCATGTAAGTATATGCCTATACCTATTTGGAGTGTGTGTATTTTGATATCCTATAACCGCACATATATGTATAATTTATTTTGTACCCCCTTACAAAAAATCCTGCTGATGCCCCTGCTCATTAATTCCTAGTTACCCGTGTTCCTGACGTGCCTGCCTCCACACAGCTTCACCTTGCCGGATGGTCAGCTGTTCGAGATGAGTTACGTGGCTGACGAGAACGGCTTCCAGCCTCTGTCCAGCTTCTTGCCGGTGGCGCCAGAGTTCCCACACGAGATCCCACAGTTCGTCCTCGACCAGGTGGAGAAGGCGCGGTTGGAGGACCAGTCAGAAGAAAGGCGGTCCTCTGTCCCCTCACAGAGTTACAGTGCTCCTTAGTCCATTATCCATCCCATCCCCAGAGATACATTGACCCCCTAAGTTTCAGACAGGACTACGAGTGACTTTTGATCTCCTCTCAGTGTTATGGTACAAGGATTATTCCCACCAAGGCCTACATAGGTCGCATTCCAGGGTCAATAAGGTCCCCCACAGCCACTCTGACAATCCCGGAATATCCTAATATTTATATACTGTATTTATTAATAAATCAGCATGAACCAAACAGTTGTATCCTTATGTTATCTGCATCTGTATTAATCCATATTAGATTCACCGTAGGACCAGATCTTGCTCTCAGAAGAGAGTGACAGCAAGAATTAACATTTTCCCATGCTGGCCAGTACGAAAGTAGGAAGGGTTTATGTTTACGAAAGCGTAAGTGTTGTATTATTTACGTCTGTGTGTGTCAGTCGAACTTGGGTAAACATATACAAGGACACATTAGAAACATTACCAGAATCCACTATCGCGGAGCGCGGTGGCACTCCATAAGCAGGAATGGCGCAGGTTCAAACTGGCTTCTTGTCCTATGGGGTATAAGAGCATTCGCTCGAAAACGGTCGCAATGCTTAGTTCTAGGCTTATGAACGAAAAGATCTTCGCTATTCATGTGCAAAACTACTAGCAAAGTCTTGCTAACCTTCGAAGGAGTCGCAAAATCGAACCTCAAAAATATTGATTTTGTTCTTTCTTTCATCAGTCATAACTCCAATACAAAAATGTGTACGTGAGCGTTATATTAGCACACTAAAACGCGGCTTGTCAAGTGTAGATGTTTCTTTTCATGTTTAGAAAAGCATTCAGGCTATGGTTCGCGAGTTATGTCCTGAAAATCGCATCATGGTCACCCGTAAGTACGCCATTTTGCAAAATATTGGTCAGCTACAGCTCACCTACAGTTAAAGAGCGTATCTAAACACTTCTTTTCACAGGAAGGCACCCTCGTTTTAGTCTTTTAGTATGCTATGCATGCAACAATCCAAATCTAACACTTGCTTTTTGCATAATTATACTTCCACAAAACGATCATAAACTAGAACACAAAAATATTCTTCTAAAATGATTGTTAAGAAGCAGGAATGGCAAAATTGCACAGATAAGAGATGCAAAATTAAAAAACGCAAACACAAGACAGCATTCAGGATGGGAGGAGATTTAGAGACCTATACCCACTACTACATTCCACCAGCTACAAGTCTGTGGCTAAAGCGTGCAGTAATGGGTATAGGTCTCCAAATCTCCTCTTATCCTGAATGCTCTCTTATTTCTGTGCTTTTTTTCATTACTTACCCGTGTAGTTTTGCCATTCCTACTTCTTAGCGATCATTTTAGAAGAAAACTTTTGCTTTCTAGTATATATGCGCCACGGTGTCGGTTTGCACCAAAGATAAAGTAGTTCGTGAATTATTTCCACAAGTTTAACAACATACGCAACACAGTACCAATAAAAAGGGATTCCAATAGGAGTAATTAATGAATTTCATGTTTTATGCACATCATTTAAAACAAGCAATTGTAGGATGTTGAAGTTCAGTCACCTAAGATCACATGTATCGCACTTTCTGGAAGCTAAAAATGGTGACAACTCATTTTTTTTTTTAACTGACAGACATATAGATAGATGGATAGATAGATAGATAGATAGATAGAGATAGAGATAGATAGATAGATAGATAGATAGATAGATAGAGAGAGAGAGAGAGAGAGAGAGAGAGAATTTCAGGGTAAAGGGAACTACACTTGCTGAAGTTTGTTAGTGGCATTTGTACTAACTTAGCCAAAATGCACTATAGTGGACGTTGTGCACCTTTCACAAGGGACAGTGATAAAAACGTAATAAAGAGCAGTCTGCAACCCATATGGAACCCAGAAGCCTGAATGCTGTTAACCTAACCTGGAAATTACGGTACCAGTATGTTTTAACAGTGCTGAGCTTTAATGGTGTGAAGAGCATGTGACCTTATTCAAATGCTGCAACAAGGCTCGGACAGTGGGAGAAGATATGTGAGGAGGAAAAGTATTTGTGTTATACACTTTCTCAAAGCCATATAAACCTTGGAAGGAATCAGGTTGATGCCTGTTTTAATGTATCGGTCACAAAAGATCGCCAGGAGAGTGCCTGCTCTTTGAAACACCCAATAACTTGGAACCTTTAAGTTCAGTACTGATAAGGGTTCAGCCAGTAAGTGGGTTAATGCCTGTCAGGGATGGCCCGATGGAGGATAGGAGGTCATTCCCCTGCATACTCGTCTCTTGACAGGGAGAACTGGAGCTCCCTTTTCACCAGTTCTCAGGAACTGTTCTTGACAATCTCCTTTTGATGAATATTTACAGTGTTTTCATTTACACAGAAAGTAGGCCAGCATACTCTCACAAAAATCTATCTCCTACTGTGTACAACACATTACATGCACACTTGACGTCACACTTTCTATTCCATCCTCTCTATAACAATGGCCACTGCAATATTAAGAGCAGACCAGGTGGTACCATGGACTGCCACCACCGGCAGGGTAAGGCCCCAGTCACACTGCAGGTACGACTTATCGAACGCCACCTGTGACCTGCAAGTCGTGGGTGGTTTTGGTGAGGTTTGCGACCGGTCTTCATATGTCTCGGTCTAGCTGCAGGGCACCACGGCGACCAAAAAATCGTCGCGAGGTTTTTTGTGCTGCACGAAAAACCTCCCTGTGACCACCGATGTCGTGGCATAGAAGCCACCTAGTGAGCAGCTGGACTGCATCTGGCCTGGTTACTGAGTGCAACTGGTCGGCAACACCTGATTTTTAAGTGGTGGTTGCCATCCGGACGGAGGCCAGTCCCCGCCCGCTCTGTGCAGTGGCCGTCCGCACTTCGTGAAGGCGATGACTGGACTGCGGCGGCCACCATCCACAAGCCTTCTGTCCAGGGTGGTGGTTGAAGTTCGGCCGCCGTCCAGCCGGTGACTGATCAAGCGACAGATGGTGGGCCGGACCGAGACCAGCCACTGGCCAATCCACAGCCGGTGTCGGTCTAGTGGCGGCCTAGAGGTTGCAGTCTAAACTGCGACAGGATGCGGACCGGCCACCATTTGTCGGCGCCCTGCCGATGACTGGCCGGCCACCCATCGGTGTCTTGACCTGTGTGTACCTGGCCACGATCGCCATTCGGCCGCCCACTGGACGGATGCTGGACGGACACTGGACGACCACCGGTAGCTGATCGGTGGCACGACTGCTTGGAGACCTCCGTGGTCGGGGACTGGTTTCGCGATTTTCAGGTTTGCGACAAGTCGTACCTGCAGTGTGACTGGGGCATAAGGCTGGTGGCACAGGACTGTCCTGGTCATCACGAAGAGACTGTACTACCAGCGGTTATTTCAACCACAAATCATGCTCGTTAATGAAGTGCAGGTTCGGCCTTATATTTTACCAACATCCGTGGTCTTAGTACCAATATGAATTTTGTTTACTTCTTCCTTGCATCCATATCCCCTCTACCCCTGTTCCTTGGGATGCTATTAGAAACTATCTTGCTCATGTTTCATGGCAGTCTTTCTTCTCCGCTGGTATCAATTCTATCCAGTCCCACATTAATGACTTATTACAAGTTGGTATGGAATTGTTCATACTTTATCAACAATTTTTTAAAAGATCGGACTCCTCAAAATGGTTCGACTGCAAGTGTGCCAGAACAACAACCCAAAAGTCTTCCAATATAACTCCAACTTCTATGATAAAACTAACGACTTCCTCGAACACTTTAAAACAGCTAGAAACCATGCTGTAGGTTGGTTCTTCACAACCACGCATCTGAATTATTAAACAATCCTAATGATAATAGAATATCTTTGTCAACTCTCAGTTCTTTCAATAGTAACTTTAACAAGTCATCATCCATTCCTCCACTAAAACCTTCACGCAGAAACACTGTAAACGATCCCGTGGAAAAGCTAACACTTCTGCCAGCGTTTGACAGAAATTGTGCCTTAGAAGAACAAGAACCTAATTCTCCCGAAAATGCTCCACTAAAGATACAGACTGGATACGTTAAATTTTTCCTAGACAATATTCCAACCAAAAGAGCTCCAGACCCAGACAGAATTCCTCCAACAGTTTTGTAAAAGTATTCCCCAGAACTTGCTCTTGTTCTAGCTAAATTATTCATAGCTAAATTATTCAGACTATGCATACGTAATTTTTCATTCCCAAGAGTTTGGAAAAAAGCCAACGTCCACTCAATTGTAAAGAAATGAAGCTCCTCTGATCTCTCTGATTACAGGCCCATAGCGATCACATCTTCTTTTGTTAAGTATTTGAGACTGTCATTAATAATAGCACTGTTAAACATCTTGAATCCATGAACATAATTAGTGATAATACGATTTTCGCCACGAAAGATCCACTGTTAATATAATATTCAGTCCCATTACTCTACAGTCCACGAGCCATTTGACCAACATGGAGAAACCCATGCAATAGCCCTGAAGCTTTTGACAGAGTGTGGCACTGTTCCCTGCTAACCAAACTCCCTCGCTAAGGCCTATTATCATTTGTCCCACTGATCTCGTACCTCTGAAACAGACAGATAAGAGTAAAGGTAGACGATAAACGAGTATATTCCAGTTTCCACTCAGTTAATGCTGGTGTGCCACAAGGATCAGTCCTGGCTCCAGCCCTATTCCTTATTCGTATTAATGATCTCTTGTCTGTCACCCATAATCTCATTCACTCAGGCAGATGACTCAACGCTTCACAGTTTCTTTGCACTTAGCCAAACATCCACAAGTTTGATATCTCTAACTCACAACTCAGCACAGCAATCTCTATAAATCAGGACTTATCTAAGATCACTGAATGGGGACAAAATAACGTTGCCTCATTTAATGCTTGGGAAACCAAATATATCCAATTTACTAAGAAACAGATTATACCCCGTTCTTATATTACCTTCAGTGCAACCAATATTCCTGTATCTAAAAGTGATGAAATTCTCGGTGTTTCGCTTAACAATACCGTCGGCTGGATTTCTCATATCACTTGCAAAAACCGCTCAAAAGAAACTTCGATTATTGTACAGAATCACTTCTTCACTGACGAGAAGTTAGCTATAATTTACAAGTCATGTGTGCTTGCAGCTTGAATACTGCTGACACTTGTGAAGTGGATGTGGAGAAGCTGCACAAAAACAACTGGACGAAACTCAGCACAAAGCTATAAGAATAGTCAATAACCCAGCTAAAACAAATTAACTACATCCCTAACAAGCAAGAAGGAATGTTGCCTCCCTTGCATTATTGTACTGATACTTTTATGGCAAATGCTCATACGGAGTTGCGTCCATTGTGCCACCTCTTCACGCTTTCCCTCGTGCTACAAGGGAATCTGGTAGGGCTCACTGCCATGTTGCAGAACTTCTGCCTATCAGAATTACTTTATTCCCCTAACTGCTTCTCCTTGGATCCCGCTTCCTCAGATTAGTTCCTCCAAAACTCCACCCTACAGCAATTGAAGTCCAGCTGCAACAGATTTGTTATGAATGGGCATCGATGAAAAATTTATTAAAAAGTAGCAGGTGTTACTCAAGTAACTTTTCTAAAAATTCGCCACCATATTGCTAAAAAAAAAAAAAAAAAAAAAAAAGAGCGCCCAAAAGGTGTAATTTAAGAAAATACAGCAGAGTGACTCACGTCATTGGAATGCTTATGAAAAAGTAGTAGGTATTACTTAAATGACTTTCCTTAAAATCCACCACCAGTGCGGAGAAAGGCCAAAACGTGCCAAATTGAGCAGAACTAAAATAGGGTTTCTAAAACTAAGAGCCATAAAATTTATGGGAAGGAAATAGTGTTACTTTAGTGACTTTTCTACAAAATCGCCAACATACAAAGAGCCAAAATGCGCCAGACTGAGTCCAAAAGCTGAATCAAGTGTGTAACCCTCCATGCTTTAGCATGAAAGTCCAAAACTCCTAGGCTGTTTGTATGCACATCCTGAAATATGGTGGATCATCTCATAGTGACCACTAATATTAGGCAAACGGGATGACATTCTTCTTGCCCTGTGGTACACCTTCAGACTACGGAAAGGACAAGAAATTTCCTACTGATAATAAAGTTTTTAATGAAAGTATCCATATTATCAACAACACCAAAAGAGTGAAGTGTACAGAGAATATTTTATTTCCAAGTCGTACCAAAGGTTTATTCCAGGTCAAATTAAACAGCCAGGATGGAGTCATTACGCGAAAACGGAGACCGGAAATACTGTAGTCTCCAACCGGACTAAAGGGTCTAAAGAACATCGCAATTGCTGGAACCTGAACTGCACTGGTGAGAGACGTTTATTCCAAAATCCACGTAAGCTGAACTCTGACCATGCATTCGAGGCCCTTATAAAGGAAGCTTGTCATGGCAGTTGGACGAAAATCTTGTAGCATATGACCATCTCTGAATGACTTATGGAAAGGAATAATTAAAGCAAAATTTCAGGCAGAGGGAAAAGCATCTTCAGACCAGGCCTTATTAGAAAGTAACAGCAGGAAGCAGAGAGGGTCCACGATGTTGCAGCATTTTGTAATGAATGCCATCGAGGCCTTCGCTCATATCCTTACAGGCACGCAATGCATCACACAATTCTGAAAGGGAAAATGATGCATTAGACGACTCCACAAAAGACAGCTGAAACGTAATTCAATCACGCTCAGTAAGCTGTGACTCAGTGAAGATTTGCAACAGTCAGTGTGCCGGTGGCCACAGATCCGTAACAAGCCAACCAGGACCCACGGACAACTACGTTACCATACACCCATTTGGATCTGCATGTTGCTCAACCCTGGTTGTTATGAGTCATCGTGTTTAAAAATAAGTTATTGTCTGTTTTGTTGCTCTGCAGTCAACAAAAAAGAAAGAAGGTCAGGACAATGTTTTTTATTAATGTTGCCAAGAACGAACAATAATACTCATCAGCTTGAATCATTTATTACTCAGAACTATCAGACACAAACAGAAAACCATTGGGGTCCAAGCCCAGTTTCATCAGACCTTGGTTGCAATACATATCCTGATGACCACCTGCTTTTCAGTAAATTTTTACACGACTGAGTCCAGCTCGTACTGTTCTGTCCTAAACTGCTGTTATGGTCGTTTGTGTATAGTACAACAATCGACCGTTTTTCTCTCGTCTGTTTCTTGGGTATTTATAAATGCCTCCGCCAATGAAACTGGACAGATGTAATATATTCACCCGTGTTTGTCTTTGTCTGTTTGGGTACAAGATATCCCCAAAAGTTGTTATCGGATTTCAGTGAAATATGGTGGGCAGGAGGGGAATGGCCAGGGAAGAACTGATTAGATTTCTAGGTGAATCCGGATCCTCATGCAGCAATAAATCATAAATTTTGTTGGCATTGGCAGAAACACGCTTTCTCTAAAAGTGTAACAGGGTAGACTAAGACCGCAGAAATAACTGTGATACCGTAAAATTATTCATGTGGTGGGAAAGAATAATAATAATAATACAGTATAGTTAATCATACATTTTATTGGCGCTGGCGGAATTACGCGCTTTCTGAGTGTCTTCTAGTTCATTCTGTTTTGACCTTCATTTTTATCTTAATTAATCCACTTACGGGTACGAAACCTAACCTAATCTAATCTAAACTAATCAAACTTAATCTAAGCTAAATAAATATAGTCAAATACAACCTAACCTAAACTAACTTTACCTAACCCAGCCAAAAACCTGATGCTATAGTCTTCACCCTCCTCTAACCACCCTCTCCTCACCACTCGCTTGTGATTAACAGTTCAGTGGACTTCAACTGTTGCCATACATTTTATACATTTCATACATTTGTTTAATATGAATGTTTTTGACACAAATTTATGCGAAAGCTGGTCCCATGAGTAGACTGTTCTTGCCAAAAAAAAACTACACTTCCTTCTGTCTGTATCACCTCTTACTTTGTGCAATTTTCGGCTGTCATCTTGATCTTGTCCTTGTAGGTACTGTGCAATTTTTCATCACTTTCCTTCCAGGGATTCAATGATGCATATATCATAATATTTCTCCTTTTTGCACCCGCGCACGGTAATGTGGGAGTGTATTGCTTTCGCTTGTGTGTGTGTGTGTGTGTGTGTGTGTGTGTGTGTGTGTGTGAGCGAGCAGTATAATGTAGTTCTGATCCACTTTGGATGAAACTTGAGGGAAGGGTTGAGGGTCAGCCTAGGTCAAAGTGAAGGTCACAGGACAAGGCAGACTCAGTGTTTATCCTCAGAGTTTATCCTGTCTGAGTGTAAATTTAATTCTTTAGCCTTGTCTTCATACTTAAAGTCATTATGGTAGGTACCCGTCTTGCAGCTGCGCTAGTCAACGGCTGATCTAATGAATTTTTAAAGTGTGTATGGAATGGGAGCAAGTATTGGCAAATATCAAGTTACCTTACAACCATTTTATAGTATATTTTCCGAAAAAAGAAAAAAAGAAAAAGAAAACTTGCTATAGCATACAGTGCACCCATGGAAATCCGTCGATAAATCTTTTGGGACAGGAAATCCTAGGGGCATCGTTGCTCACAGTGATACTCTGTCCATTGAAATTTTTCCATGTTTGTAGACAGCTGCTTCGGAAATGGTGTTTGCTACTGTAAAAGACGCAACTGTGTGACTGATACGCGCAGGATATTGCATGTTTTTGTATGTTATACTCCCACAGTCACTAACCCATATATTGTACACTTTCTGTACACATGCTATAGGGTTAATTTGTGCTTTCGTACGACCAATTTTTTTTTTTTCCTATGGAGTAGGATGTAACTTCAGCCGATCAGGGTGGTTTTCCCGAGGAAGCTGGAAAAGCTAATGGCAGAGAGCACTGGAGCTCAAGTTTCACTAGCCCTCATTACTATAGCTCCTGTCCGTCTCCTTTTGCTGACCTTTTCAGAGTAACCAACACGTCGGAGATTATTTCAACATACTCTGCCCCCATAATCTGTCTGATTGTCGACTTTACATAACACTACTCGCACTATAGGCTACACACCGTGCACTGTATTCTACTGCGATACAGGGGTTGGCGCCGTCAAGGGCATGCGGCATGTAAAAATTAGCCTCTGCTACCTATGTATAGTGACGGACATGAGGGGAGGTGTGGTGCGGGCTCCGTCAGCACGGTTTTGGGCTGGGCTGATTTCCATTCTGTGTATAATTTTTGCACTTTTTTCTTATCCAAGAAGTCTTGGTTAGATTAGGTCTTCTTGGTAGTTAGTTTAATATGTCAGGTTATCTTTGATTAGCTTAGAGTAAAAAAGAAAGAGAGCAAATAAAATAATGATCATTCTGAGAAAATCAAACACAGAGCTTAGTGCAAAAATGGTGTACAGAACGAAAATCTGCGGCCGGGCTGGGGCTGGGGTTCGGGTATGCGCTGGAGGATATGGGGCATTGTGGTTCTCGGGGAGCCAAAGGCCACTGGCTGACACTAGCCAGTAACAATGGCTGGTGGGCCACTAGCCAGCAGCCATGGCTGGTGGGTTTGGCTGGTGGGGTTTGGGTCACTGCTCCTTCCAGTTCGATTTTTTTTATTTATCCCAGGGGAGGTCCTACAGTACAGTGTGACCTCAGGGACTGGGTAGCCTACTGAATAGGGAGGCTGTTAAGGATCGAACAACGTGGAGAACTGCCATTGGGTGACTAAGGCCGAGGCATGCAAACATGTTGGAGCCCGTTAACAAAGCGAACGATTCGTTTGCAGACTGTCCGTTTCGGAGTTACCAAGCTTAACTTACCGGCAGTGCTACCCTCCACCCTCTCCTTCCCACCAACCGGCTCCACTACCCCCAGGTAATATTTCAGGGAAAAATTTATTAACGATAATACAGAGTTACAAACACATTTCATAGAAAATACAAATTTGCACATGGCTATATCACTTAGCTGGGGAAGCGGTGGCTCAGAGGTAGAGCGCCCGACTCGTAATCGCGAGGTTGCGAGTTCAAGACTCTGACGGGTCACCGTTGCCGGGAGTAGTAGCGCGCTCCTGTAACCTACCGGGGCTATATGACCATAGTTGCCTAGCTCGAGGATGATTAAATCCCTTTATATCACTTAATAATTCCGATTCCATGATTCACCAGTTAGGGACCATTCATACAAGCAAGCACGGTAGACCCGTTAACTGTTAATACCATGACCTGCACATACAGTATGTCTACTCGTCTGATCACTAACGTAATTTTTACTTATCACTGACTGAACACATGCCAGCACCGCAGTACTATTTACAACTTACCTAAACCTCTTTGAATAGCTTCCTACCTAACGTGCGGTAACCTGAGCTCATACCAGCCCCTCTCCTTTTCATGCTTCCATCTCCTTCCTAGCCCTTCTATTTTATAAACGTTTGCTCGCTCCTCTCTGTGGACCACTCTTCTCCTCTACTTGATCAGCCTCCCTTCCCTCTTCTATCCTTTCTGCGCACTCCCCTACCCCTCCTTATCATTTCCCTTCCTCCTCCTGACCATTTTCGTTCCCCACCTGACCAATCTCCCACCCGACCAGTCCGCCTCCAGACCACTTCACCTTCCGGTCACTCTTATTCCTGGCCACTCCTCTACCTGGCCACTCCAACTCCTGGTCACTCCCCAACGTGGCTGCTCTCACTTCTGGCTACTGCTACTCTTGCCTACCGTACACCCACTCCTGGCCATTCCACTACCTGACCATTCACAGTCCTGGTCACTGCCGCGTCTGGCCACTCCTCATTTGATCACATCCACTTCCTCATTTGGTCACACCACTTGGGTCATTTCCCTTCTTTCCACTTCCACTCTTTGCCAATCCTCCACCTGGCCACTCTCCCGTCTGGCTATTCCCACTCCCCCATCTGGCCACTCTCACTTTTGACTAGTCCCATTCCTTGCCACTCCCCCGCTTGACCACTCCCACTCCTGGTCACTCCTCACCTAACTACTTCCACTCCTGGCCACTCCACCTGACCACTCTCACTCCTGGCCACTCCCTCACATGGCCAATGTACCTGGCCACTCTCCTTCCCCCTCCTGTTCCTTCTAACCACTTCCCCTATCCTACCTGACCACTGAACCTGTGTTAGTAGGTCGAAGTTTTCGTCTTTTCACAGATTTATAACTGTACATTTGTGAGCAATATCAAGCGGACGAGTGTAGCCTAATGATCGCGTCCGTATCGCTTAAATCAGTGACAACCTGGCATTTAGACTGAAGTACTGAAACCTATGAGGGACGTAGGGGCTTCTCTCAGCTGAAGGAAATTACCTGGCGATGGTCAGAACGCAATACCTAAGTGACACTGTCCTCTGAAAGGCTGGAAATGAAATATAAACTACCTGCCCACAACAATGAGGCAGACAATTACTTCCTGTTAGTTTAGTACGCATTTCATTCTCTGACAAGAAACGAAGCGCACACACGAAATGATAATAATTACAACTAGTTACCTATTTACTTATTGCTTACCCACAATAAGGAAGCTTCGCCATAACTATTTATGGTATATAAGCTATGAAATTTTGGCATCATAAACAAGTCTGTGACCTTTAAAAGTAGTTCAAGGCCATTCATATTTGGAATATGTACTTGGGTTAACCTAAAGTAGCTTGTGTAATATCAGCAAGATCTGAAGACAAAGGTGTGGAAGAATGCATGGGTACATTTTATATTTGTCTCAATAACTGGCCAACTGTATTCTTCATTGTAACAATATTCCTTCCAGATAATAAGAGGGACCACATCTATATTTCTATGAAGTTCCGGCTTTACAGCTTTTGTGACTTTCTCTAAAACGCGCGACAAAGAAAACACTGAGCAGATTTGAATTTGATATTTTTCCCTAGACTAAATGACAAAATATTCTGCCAAAATTCTCAGGAATCTTATTTATCATAGGATTTTCAACCAAACAGCGTATCTCAGTTAGTTTCTGAGATATTTCAATTTCAAATACGCAATTTTTGCACCAAAAATGAGTAGGCTATATGACCTTCAAAAATAGGTCAAGTCATTTATATTTGGCACAAGTACTTGAGTTAGGTACCTTCCTGTATAATATCGTCAAGATCTAAGAAAAATGCAAAGAAAAATAATAACTGACTACTTACGAAAACAATAAGCTTTACCATTTATACGGCGAAGCTGACTAATGTACGACATCCTCTCTCTGACAAATGCAATGCTAGATGATATTTTTGTAGTCTTAAGTGTGGGTTTGTGACGATGAGTGAGTGAGTGACTGTAGGTGCATGGAAGGTGTGCGTCACGGCTGTGTGTTCCCGGCACCGTTATTACATCACTGTCAGCACACCCACCACTACCACCACCACCCATCTCTCTCTCTCTCTCTCTCTCTCTCTCTTAGGATATCCCTTTATCAGCGCCTGATCCCGCCTTGACGCTTATTTTTCGTTTAATTTGCTCCCTTACTCCCAGCTTTTGCATCAGTTCTGGACTCTCTAACAGAAAAGCTAATTGTTGTTTTCTTTTATACTGAACCATTACGTATGTTAATACTAACCAACCGCAAACAACAAACAAACACGACCTAAGAACGAGTTTATTCTTTACTTAAATATCTAGAGTAACAAGGGGATTGTAAGTTATATATATATATATATATATATATATATATATATATATATATATATATATATATATATATATATATACACACACACACACACAATCTAAAGAAGTATAATGGATCACAAAAAAGAAAAAAAAAATCATATAACAGAACTTTGGTAGGAAATGTAGCTGGTGTGCAAGAGTGCGTGTGTAAAAACTGGTGGTGACGGCTCCTAAGCCAGCACACCCGTGGCCCACTCTGCATAACCACACTGCATTTCTGAGGTAAGTGGAACTCCGACCAGGCAAATGATCCTAAGCCCTGCATGACCTTTATGGCTAATTCGCATTATTATTGATCCCAATTCTTGTTGGCTTCAGTGATCTTCGCAACACCTCTTTCTTCCCAATTTACTTTGTGCATCACTCCTGTGTATCTTCTCGTGTCGTTGATTCTTTCAATGCATATTACATCACCAAAGAAGAGATGCCACAAAGTCTCTTCTGTTGGCGGCATTATTAGGCTAGCGACGCTCTCCTGATTATTATATTCTCCTCCGCTTGTATGTCTTTTTTTTTTTTTTTTTAGTTATCGTCTCGCCAACATCTCTTCTTTTGCTTCTTTTGCCTTGTTCTCATTTTCTCGGTGAACTTTTCTTCTCACAGCAGCCGTCCTCCTTGTCCGGGTTTTCCTTTCTTTATTTTTTCCCCTCCCTGCCTCCCATTCCCCGCTCTGACTTGACTTTTACCTTCACTGCCTTTAAAATGTACGTGACGAAAACAAGGAAAATCTGTCTGTCTGTCTGTCACACACACACACACACACACACACACACACACACACACACACACACACACACACACACACACACACACACACCTGTATTCATTTCTCATACTTTGTGTCACAATAATCCCACTCATATAATTTTCCTTTCCACTCTCCTTCCACTTTCTGTCCCTCTAGTGTTCTCTCTCCATCTTCACACAACTCTGCATTCTTAAACAGGTTCCTGGATTGTCATTCCTCGTCCCTACGTTCACCGCTTTCCTTATTTCCATTTTCCTTCATTGTATTTCCTGATTTATCCCTTTCGGTATAGTGCCTTATTGCATCGTATCGTATCGTATCATGTCGTTTATAAAGGCTCCAACACGCTTGCATTTTATAATTTACCCTTGAAGCTTCCGACTGATTTTACTCATGCTAGGAAAGAGGGTTAGTACTGAAGGGGTTAAGGGAGGCTATATCTAACCCCTCCAGTTTGAAAAGTCTATCATGAAACGAATAAATCGTCTGGAGACAGCAATAATGAAGTAGAAAATACGTCAGAAGACTGAAGAGGATAAGTCGTGATTTCTTTCTTTGTCCATATGTTGTTTGACGCCGAATCGTCTGCGACGGGGCCTCGACGAAGGAGCCTCCAGACACTTTCGTCCCCACTCAGTAACGATCCTCATTCTATAGGCCTACACTATCCTCGATACTCTCTCACCTTAAGCCGTACTGTAAGTGACATATGAGGTTTAGTAGCACCTCTTTATTATCTATTTATTCACTGATTTGCTGTAGTTATGCATATTACATCGCAATATTCTCCTGGATGCAATTTTTATCGTTAACATTCTCTTGTATTATTATCGTTTTATAGCTACATACAGTATTTCACATCAGTAACACAAAAGACGATCCTGAGGTGTAATGTGTAAAATTAAGCGCTAAGAAAGAGGTGTTACGAAATCTCCACTGCCTTTGGCTGTCCTATCCTCTTGCCAACAACCGTACTGTCACTCATCTTCATCCTTCCTCTCAATTGCTTCCGTTTCGATTTCCTCCCCACTTACTGTTTCCTCACCTCTTATTATGATTTCCTCTTATTTCGTCTCTTCTCATTGCTCCTTCTTCACTGGTTCATTAACTCTCACTTTCGTCTAGCTGTCTGTCTTTCACTTGTTTATCTCTCCCTTTCACCTTCTTCTTACCTCTCTCCCATTGCTTTTCACTTATTTTTTCCTTTACACATCTTATATTTTTTCCAGTTACCTTTCTTCTTCTTTTCATTCCTTTCACTTTCTTTTAATTTCCTCTTCCCCCTCCCAACCTTCACCTCCATTCTCTTCCACACCAGTTTTCCTCTGTGTCCACTTTCCATTCCGCTAGTCCGGCCTCCTCCATGCCATCCTCTTTCCTCCCCCACCACTTTCACCACACTTACTTTCCTTCCTAAATTACCTTTACCCCTTAACACCTTACTTCCCGTCCTCTTTCTTTCTCCTTTGCTCTACACATCCGCACGTGTTCCCCTTTTCTCTTTCTCCGCTCTTAACCTAGTGAATCCGACGACGTGTTTTTAAATTATATTCTTTCGTGCCAGGAAGGATCTCCTGCTGTAAAGGGGTTAATAAAGGTTATATTTATCCCCTCCAGTTCGGAAATCTGTTTTAAGCGGAGTGAAATGTCTGAAAGTAGCAACACTTAGTGAAAGTCGTCACCGTATCGCAAAGGTTAATTTCTTTGCCTTTTCACCAAGCCAAACCATCCCCCATTGTTCTCTTGCGACCACCTTCTTCACTCCTCAGCAGCTTTCCCCCTCTCCTCTTTACTTCACAATGTTTCTCACCTTCCTTCTCCTCCACTTTTTTTTCCCCTTTATCCCTTATTTACTTCAGTGTTGGAAATGCGGGGAGCTTGGCTTCCCCCAGTACACGTAAGACCAAAGGAAATAACCCATTCAAGAGGACCCATCGTGGATCCTGAAAAGACTTCCTGAAATAAGATGTTTTACTCGTAATTACTCCTGCGAAGAAAATATTCATTTCATATACGTTATCATTCTGAAAATGAATAAGAGCGTAATCTTTATTACTCTTATTTTTTAAAATAATCACTTTGGAGACACCAATGCATTTGCCACCCATCAATATTGTTAATTACAGTGTATTGGAAAATACTGAACATCCGAATGTTGTGACTACCACGCAGAGCTGCTATCACAGTGTGACCTTCACTACAGTGGGCAATGCTCTGCTAGGTCTCGCGATTCATGGAAGAATATGAAGAGAATATATACTGTTACCATAAATTTTTAATAAAAAGAAATGCCCATTATATTGGGAAGGTTGCATTCTGAATCTCAGAATATGTTCTAATATTAATTACCTGGGACGGATCCAATATTATTTTTCAGGCTTTGCCCCTATCACTTTCAAAGAAATGAAGGCGTTGCCTGTGTTACCCGGGAAGCATAGGCAACGGCTTTGATGCCGCCCATAACTGTCCACTGCTATGGCCTCAGAGGAGTCAGATGTCATAAAAGTTTTCGCGGGGGATTTACAGAAATCAGCTGCAAAGGCTGGCTTTGGTTGCACCCTTACCCCCTCTCCGCGTAGAAGACCTTCACTACCGAGGATTTATGACCCTCCTAAATTCACTATCCTATTTAGAACGCAAACTTATATTTCATTTTCAGTTCTACTTCATTTCTTAATTTTCCACTTCATCCACTACTAGAGTTTCCATTTCACTATTATTTCTCATACTCCGTTCACCACTTTCTTTGCTCTCTTCCATTTTGATATTCCTTTCTGTACGTGTACTCGTATTATAATAATACTGTTTCCCATTTATACTCATATAACCGTTCAATACTGCATCAGTTTATTAAATTTTTATGTAAACAGTTGTTCCACCATCCTTCCTTACCAAGAGGTTTTATCCGAAAGCATTATTACTCTGTATCTGGTATTTGGCTGAAAATTAGCAAGTCTGAGTCTATCATCATTCACTACATTGAGTAGCCGTCGCCATGAAGGAAATTGTGGCCGACCTCGAAAAGGATCCTTTAAGGCGGTATCCTCTCCCACACTCACCCCTACCCACAACCTCAAATTGAGTCTCCACCCTAACCCACCCTCTACCTCTAACCCCACTCTCATCCCCAGTGCCACCCTCAACCTCAGGCCCCACTCTCACTTCCACCTCCACTGTCATCGCCCACCCTTACCCCCATCCCAAGGATTGCCAAACCACATGGTCAGTGCAAAAGAAAAGGAAGGTCACTGAGCAAAGCCAAACGATCGGCCTACAGACCGACTGTAGGGCGCGAGTGCTGCGCTCTCTGAGTGCTCCTTTTTATTAGTCCTCACCTGCTACAAAGGTGGAGACTATTGATTTTCTGGTATTATAATAATTCCGGCCTCAGAGTCTCGTGACGATTCCAGGAGAACCGGAGACTACGTGAGGAATCTGAAGGGCCAGGGTTATGTGTCCTGGCATGGGCTATTGCTGACAGGAAAAAAAAATTCAAAAGTTCCATAACGTGCAGTGGAAGAGCATATCAGAAAGTGTCATATCAGTATTACGTTTTGCACGATATAAGTTGGCCGTGTCTACTGGAGATTTCACTGGGACCTGCACATGGAATTTGAATTGCTCAGGTTATGTGCCCTGGTATGGGCCACTGCTGACAGAAAAAAAAAAATCTCCCCAGTGGGGTCAAGGTCACTGTAAAAAACAGTAGGTGGAGACTACTGCCCACAGGACAGTTACGGAATTCTAGTTTATATTGTATTTTGCTCCTATATTGTCTCTTCCATCCATCTTCTCAGTTATTTGGTCATCATTGTGACCATCGTTGTCGACGGAGAGGAAATAAGCTAGCTCGTCTTGTCAAAGTACTGACCATTTTCTTTCCACTAAAAATTATCACGCATTATGTCTTCTTTCGTTTAGTTTTTACAGATACAAATTTTCAGCTTGATGTCTTCTATTAGACTTGATTTTATCGTCAGTATTAAGCTCAAAGCAGCTGCCATATTCCTGTTCGACGGAGCTTATTAGCAAAAGAAATATATATAATTTTCCCCTTTTACTGCGGACATACAAACCTGATATTCGATATAACAATAGCCCAAACCTCCCCTGATCTGCAAAGGGTAGCATGTGGGATTCTGCTGCGAGAAGATTTAGTCAGGCTACTGCGTATGAGGTATTTAGGAAGAAAGTGGATGTACTGTACAAATGTTAAGTGTCAAATTAGACTGCTCTCCATCTTCTCTCTTGTGCATGTTTCCCCCACAACTGGATAATGATGATGATGATGATGATGATGTTAATGATATCATCATCATCATCATCATCATTATTATTATTATTATTACTATCATGATCATCACCATGATGATCATCATCATCTTCACCCCATTTGATGCAGAGCAAGGCTGTCTGATATCCTGAACTTCTGTCAGAAATAAAGACTATCCCAGTTCATCTTCCCTCTTCTACTGCACGAAATAACAGATAGATTACAAGGGGTCCTCTTTGTTGGAGGGACTCCCTCACGTCACAAGCTACTGGAGTACTGTAGGATAAAAAAAAAAAAAAATGTCCGTAATTTGTTATTGTTATGTGGGTGGTATATGTGTGTGATGTGCAGGTCCCACCTCAATCTGTTTTTCCCGCGCTGCTCGTACGTGAGACTCGACGGACTTTTTTTTTTTTTTTTTTTTTTTTTTTAAAGTATCAGTGTAATTACATTTCCCAGAGCATTTCATTTCGTGTACGCAATTTTTTGGCTCTTCTTATTTTGCGCGCGACCACATCCGTACGTGATCGTGAGTGTGCAATATCCTAGTATGAAGTTAAAAGTCCTGATTTTGATCATGTCAGTTCGTGTGAGTCTAATAGACAACTCTTTTGCTAATACTCTGAGGTTGTGGATAAGCAGGCTGTGTTGTATGCTGTAGAAATAAATAACCATTAAAAAATTCACTATTATATTCTGTATATGTTAAGACTGTGGTGAAGATGGGTACCGAAATTAAGCCGGTGTTGTCAGCGCTTCATGTCAGGGAGGGAAAAAATGGCTACCACGGTGCAGCTGTGTCTCCAGCGGCCCGTCATGACTATACTCGCATTTCCAGTATGACTAGGTCATTTCCTCCCCTCTCCGAGAAACACAGTTCAAGAAACGCTAAGGTATATGAAAGCACCTAAGTAATGAAAGACGCGTTTCGTGAGAATTACAAGTCCTCTTCAAAGATGACACAATTTTGAATTAAGGAGAGTGTCGCCATAACAGGAAATGTGATCGTGTGATCACTTGTTTCGCTTGATCATACTATGCAGTGGTAACGTTACCATCCATACGACTTGCATCATACCAGTGTCCATCCAACTGTATATTTCAGCACCGGAGGTAATATATCATTTGGAAACATGCTGTGCGTGTTTAGAGTATGGAGAATCCAAGATCGAAAGATCAGTCAAAATACCTGAGGATCAACCATGACTAATCTCGACCGAGACTGAATTAAATTTCGTCTTTAGTTTTGGTGCTCGTGATTACGGAGAACGTAGGATGGTTGTCAGAGATATTCAGGATATTTTAAATTTTTCTTTATTGTCTTTCATTGCTATGTGTTCCATGTGAGGCATCAGTCGTGTTTTGTTCCATTCGTCACGTTCCCCTGAAACACCAGCGTTGCAGCAAGCTGAGAATGCATACAAGGATGAAGGGGTCGCTGATGGAACTGCGGGTCAGCGGAGGGGTGAGAGGTTGAGGGAGCACGGAAGGTTGCAGGAGGGAAGAGGTAAAAATGTTCTGGGGTGGGGAGGGGAATTGTTCTGGAGGGAAGTCGATTCTGGGAAATGGGTTTCATGGGAAAAAACAAATTAGGGGTGACAAAAAAGACTGACAATGAAGATCAGCGAAATGAAGTGAGGAGGGTGTGAGAGTATTTTAGTGTCTGAGAAGGTGTCGGGTATGGGTAAGGGGTTACATGGTATGTTCCAGGTGAAAACACAAAGCCTGAAAGAGAATGAGTGCATAGATGTATAGGAAATCAGTAATATCAGCGTATAATACCATATGCTGAACTGTGACGGTATTTGCTAACTTGTGAAGTTTAGTATGGAGGGACTCGAGAGAAGTCAGGACAAACAAGAACATACCGAAAGTAAGATAAGCAACCTAAAAGTAATGGGAAATCTATAGTGAGTGTGTTGAAATAAGAGAGCCAGAAAAGGCTTTTGATCCCTGCTTGTATAAATTGTAATACTATGGATCGAAATTACAGATTCTGTCCAGTTCCTGAAATTTCGGCTTGACAAGTAATTACATGTGGTTGGCAAGGTAACTCTGTATTTCTTCCGTATCTGGCAGTCACTTCCACGTCAGTGGCAAGATGGCTGGGCATGTGAAAGCACTCAATTGCTGAGTTCTGCAACGGAAACCAATCTTTTTCACTAATCACAATCTAGGTAACTTCAACTCCGCCTTGACATGATCCAAGAATGATTGATCCCCACTCATGCAAGTCTTGAGATACAGAGGGCTTCCTATTCTTTCGAGAGTAGCAATGTAGCAACACAAGGGCACCAAAAGTAACACCGGTTACGGGCAGTAAAGAGAAAGTCACGGTGGCGAACGTTGGCAACGAGATCAGCTGATGTTGGAGGCGAGAGAGTAACTTGCCTTCGTCAGTGTTGGGCTCCATCGTCACGTGGGCGCTCTCTCGGCACGTGATAGCTCCGCCCTCGACGTATCACTCCTCATAAGATATACTGTTTGCACGTGCATCTGTAGTTGTGTTGTTAGTGTCCTGAGGATCCGGCACTAACCAGATCTCAGTCGGCACTTTCAGCGCCATCTGCAGGAGTGGTAAGGTACATGATATGGTTCGTGTGATGCTCGGGTTAGGATCGGGGTGAGGGTTGTGTGTTGCGTGGAACGGAGCCTGCGTGACGTGCTACACAATTGTATACTCTTTTTTTTTTTTTTCATTCTCTCTGGTGCTTTTTTTGCGGCTTGTGTTTGCAAGTGATGCCGTAAACTGACCCGTTAGCGAGGCACCGGAGCGAGTAGGCATGTCGGCAGAGAAGCGATTTGTATGTGTGTTGCTTTTTATCATAAGCCTTCATTTGCTGCTGTTGACGGTGACTGGACGGAAGTACAGACATGAACATTAGAACTCCTGAGATAATTTGTGAACGAAGTGACCGTAACAGTCGTTAACCCTTTCATTACGATGCCATTTTCGTTATTAATTTTTGCTCAATTTTATTAGGTTAAGGAAAATTTTTTCGAACTGGAGGGGTTAGATATTGCTTTCATATAGTCCCTTCGTTGCAAAATTTCATTCCTTCAAGAAAATTATACAACATGTAATCAGACTGAAAAGTTAAAGTTACCGAGTTGATTTGTCAACAACATGGGTACTGCAAATACGGCAGAATATTTCAGTTAGTCTGCGGTGTAGAGCGGCCGTGACGTTTTTGTTCTTGATGTTTTTGTTCTGGATCAATCTGGGCAATTTTGACTATAAAAAAAAAAAAAAAAGGCACTGGGATAAAGATGACGTATAGTGTGGAAACGGTATAAAATATTTAGTCGGACAGTTTTCTTTTCAGGATGACAGACACACAAAAGCCCCTGAACACGTTTAGCTTAAAGATTAGGTAATGGAATTTCGAAGGCATGTCCCTGTTCAGTGACATGAATAAAGTCAACCTGGTAAGACAAGGAGAGTAAATGTGATTGGTTACCGTAACTTTTCCCCTCTTATACACGATTTGTCTTTGCAGACAGTATAGTTTTATCGCATGTGCTTAACTGTCCAGGTAAACAGACTCTAGCTGATGATGTGACGCGTGGAGAGTGGTGGTCGTCTGCTGATAAACGCGAGGGATTTCTCTTTGGTGAACAAACGTAGGTTATAAACTTAGATAACAGGCTCATCATCAGTCAAAGCGTCCCATAATTGTCTCAGTTTTTATTCTTTTTACCGCAAGGATTTCTCTGCTATGAATAAAATAATCTTGTATTAGCCTGAATTAAATACAAATGTGCGTCCATATATATATATATATATATATATATATATATATATATATATATATATATATATATATATATATACACACACACGGTATCAGTGAAAAGACTGGGGCGATTGTGTGTAATGTTTCTTGCATATAACCTTGACTTACGTGTATACCTTGTGTGACCTTGATGTTTGGTTGTTATGCTTGCTCGTGTGTGCTGGTGGGAAGTGTGTGGTGTGGAACTGGTGTTCATATCGCCTTCCTTCACACTGTGTGGCTCCGACTAGATGGACAGCATTAATCATATCTGAAAGATCTTCAGTCGTACCAACTATTCACGAGAAACCATTGGTAGTCTTAATTTTCATATGCCGTATCATCCCTCATCCCGACGTCTCTCTCTTCCTCTCTGTCTGTGTCTGTCTGTCTGTCTGTCTGTCTGTCTGTCTGTCTGTCTGTCTCTCTCTCACACACACACATGTAATTACTCACTTGTGACTGTCAGCGTGTAGTAATCAGAATTAGTTACATTTTTAAGGTTACAGAGTACTGCCTGTCACTGGACACTTATAAAGCTGTAATGTTTCCACGGTTTTTCCACTGAGTCCGGCATGCAATCTTACTGTGTCTTTACCCCTCAGAAAAAGAAGACGGATGTTGTACGTATTGGGGAACTGGATTTTTGCAGGGTTCATGTAGGTTGTCCGTATACTGGTTCCCTTACTTGGAAGAATGGAAAGCTGAACGTTCTACAAAAATGCGTCTGCTTTTTTTGTGTGTTATTTTTTCTATGATCTTTGGCATTTTAGCAGTTCCCAATGATGGTGTTCAATAATCATGAGGAATGTGTAATATTTCTGGTGTTCATTAATCATACGAATGTGTGAAACGTCTGCAGTTAGTGAATATAGCTATCGAGAAGATACTGTATGATCTACATGCTTAACTGTGCCTAAGAGAGAGAGAGAGAGAGAGAGAGAGAGAGAGAGAGAGAGAGAGAGAGAGAGAGAGAGAGAGAGAGAGAGAGAGAGAGAGAATCTAGAAATGACTGTACGTTTGGGGAATAGTCTGATCTAACCGTTTGCCGTAACAGAATGCAGTACTACGTTAGTACTGCAATGCTGTTTAATAGTGCTAGTAAAGTACATACAGTATTGTAACAGTGACAGTATTAAATGACGTGATGGTGCAGTGCACCTACAAATCTTCCTGGTCTTCTGCATATTAAAATATCATCAGAGTCTTGAAAATGCTGCAATTTATACAGATAAGAAAAACATTTGCTCACTTTCACCATTATATAATAACGCGCATTTATCATCATCACAAACACAGCTGAAACTACTTAGCTTCTTTTCCTTATTTCTGTGCTTCTCATAGTTAAGCCACTCATATAATAAGGTGTGATAATCAGATTCTACCCTATCAGTCAATTATTTTCTGCACCTTGTGTTTTTGCAGTAATTTATTACGGTACCTCTGGCACCGAATGTAAACAGAGGTTCGTTTTCGTACTGCTTGTCTGTTCAACAGATTGTACAAGAACTAACAGGATGACCAAGATGAAAAATTTAAGGTGTTCTTGTCCCGAGTACGGTGTTATTAAATTACTGTGAAAGTACATCAGAGCACAAAGACACACCCACACTTTGTACAGATAAGGAAGTAAAGACTGAATGTGGGGATAGCCCTTGTGTGCACTGCACTCTGCGGACTGTGTTAGACAATTCTTGCGCTACTTCGGAAACGCCATATTAATCGTCCATGTTCGAAATCGTAACGTGTTAGCCGCGCAGAAAATTCTTGCGGGAAATACTGACCGAGTGTTACTGGCCGGGCCGGGATTCTCCTTGTCTGGCCAGTGCAAGGTGGGCCAGGCCAAGCGCGGCGAGGTGAATACGCTGCCCGTATGGTGTCACAGCGAGAGAAAACCCGAGGAAAGTTTGTGCTCCGTGAGATGTTTACCTTCCCCCCAACCCCCTTCTCTCCCCTCCCTCGCTTTCCCTTAGTTACCTCCCATCTGAAAATATCAGTAGATATTTTTGGACGAGCAATACACCCCAACACTGTATTCAACATTCGCCATAACCTCAGCGCATACGTTCACTCTATAGTGCAAAATTAGGTTGCTTTGGCCATTTTGGATGATAATCGTACAATTTACTCAATTACTTGGTGAAATCATGTTTTCACGGCAGTGCTCTGGTGGGAGATAAGTGAGAAGGCGTGACGGAGAGGCGGTGATGATGAGAGCGGCATCACCAGCTTCGTGTCAGTGAGGTCGGAAGTCAGTCACCTGCTCGCTCTCATTCCCGAGCCCGCCACGCGAGACCACCTTGTCACTCCCCGCCCTTCTCTCAACACGCTCTTGTTCTCCCTCCTCTATTTCAGCAAGACTTTTTACAACCATTAAGGTGTGTGTGCAGG
Organism: Coenobita brevimanus; assembly: GCF_032717465.1. Lineage (NCBI taxonomy): Eukaryota > Metazoa > Arthropoda > Malacostraca > Decapoda > Coenobitidae > Coenobita > Coenobita brevimanus. The sequence continues at coordinate 40,225,103 of NC_137046.1, forward strand.
CCATGGAATATTCCATCCATTCATCATCAAATCTTTTTGGTCCCATTATAAGTGACCAATCGCTCATCCCTGCGCTGCATTACTACGTGAGCAATTAACAGATCTCTAGGACTTAGATTCATAAGGGCCACATGCAGCTGAAGTGCCTTAGCCCTCTAGACCACAAGGTGTCTAGTTATTGATTATATGGTCATCATGCAACGTAGTAAATGGTTTCCTGGGTTCAAAGAAGCCATTTGGTTTGTCTCTCATTGTAGAATCACCTGAAAATAGCACTATATTGGCTGAGTACGTGATGGGCGCCCCCATATCCATTTACGAGTGGAATATTACATGGGGAAACAAGAATTGTGCCCACGAACTTTGTATGCATAGTTTTTTGCTTATTGTGAAAGTACAGTTTCCCCCTCGGGTGTCTGCATAAGGAAGGATCCGTGTGCATGGAGGGTGCGGGAACATGTCACCGTTCGTTGGTGCTGCGGCAATGACCGGCCTTAGTGAGCAAGGCAATGCTTGGCTTCCCCGCCGCGCTAGTCTCTATCTCCACCTCCAACGTATAACCTGAGGGTCCCGTAATGGCATTACTTGCCAAGTAGACCATAACACACCCCTCACTTGGGAGAGAAATTGATGTCAAAACATTGCCTTCCTTGAGCTTTCTCGCACAGGTACGTTCTTTGTCTTCCCTATAATTGGTACTGTGTTGGTTCTCAGCTTTCACTAAGTGGTTGAGTCAGGTGCTTGCTTGCTAGAGGGGAGGTCTCTAAGAGCGAATGGCCGTCTGCCACCTGCTGCTGTTACACACAGCTGATGTAGCCATACTATAGGTAAAAGTGAAATTGGAATGCATGAAAATAATTTCACACACTTCAGCCAATACTGTTCAGTAAATCAGCAATATCTCCACATCTCCGCCGAGTATGTATGCGTGTACACATTATATATATATATATATATATATATATATATATATATATATATATATATATATATATATATATATATATATATATATATATATATTATATATATATATATATATATATATATATATATATATATATATATATATATAATCCTACGTTGCCCCATGAGGAGCGTAGGAGCCCGGGGCTAGGAAAGTTGGTCCTGGCATTTAAGATGAGTGATATATACATATATATATATATATAGAGAGAGAGAGAGAGAGAGAGAGAGAGAGAGATACAGATTGTGTGTGTGTGTGTGTGTGTGTGTGTGTGTGTGTGTGTGTGTGTGTGTGTGTGTGTGTGTGTGTGTGTGTGTGTGTGTGTGTGTGTGTGTGTGTGTGTGTGTGTGTGTGTGTGTGTGTGTGTGTGTGTGTGTGTGTGTGTGTGTGTGTATCTATCTATTTATCTAGCTATCTGTTTGTGTGTGCGCGTGCGTGTATGTATGTGTAGGAAGCTATCTATCTATCTATCCATCTATTGCCAGACGCCTTAATCCCGTAAGGGGTGGCCACAAACAAATCACCTCCATGTCGCCCTGTCCAACGTCACTTCACTACCCTGCTCCCAGCTCACCCCCCCCCCTCTCTCATATACTTCTCCATTCCATCTCTCCATCTCATCCTTGGCCTCCCCCTCCTCCCCCCCCTCCACCTCACATACACTCTCCTCGTTAGTCTCTCGCTTTCCATCCTCTCCACATGGCCAAACCACCTCAGTGTACTTCTCCTAACGCTTTCTATCACATGCACATCCACATCACAACGCTCCTTCACTTCCTCATTTGTCAGACTGTCTTTTCACGTAACAACACATGCTCCTTTCAAATAACGCATTTCCACTGCTCTGCTCTCAGTCTTGACTTGTGTCCTTCCAACAAGGTCCAAAGCTTCACTTCCATGCGTTAGGGTTGGTATCACAAAACTCTCATGCAGCGACTTTTTTACTTCCATGCTGACTTCCCTATTTCTTTCCACTGCTTGCAAAGAATCAGCAACCTTTCTTCCTTGTTGTACCTTTTCAAGCACTTTACCCTCTAAACTTCCATCCTTACTCATCACACCACCCACGTACTTAAACGCATTCGCACTTTCCATTTCTTCCTCATTCAACCTCATTGTACATTTAGTGGCTTCATTTCTGTCGAAGACCTTAACTTTACTCTTCCCTACATTCACCATTAGATTCTGTTTCATACACAGTCCCCCAAACTCATTCACCAAGCCTTGAAGTTGTCCCTCGTCTTCATTTAACAGTACTGTAATATCTGCAAACAAAAGTTCAGGGAATTTCCAAACACTGCACTCTCTCATTAGTGTCGCTCCGACATCCACTGACCTACCTTGTACCTCTATAACCCTATCCACATACAGGTTGAACAACTAACTTGTATACTTTTAATAGTGACAGTAAGACTGGTATACAGTCCAAAGAATGCCTGTATGAGAAAGGTACTGTGATGATTTGCCCTGAATAGGCAAGACCAACAACACACCAATCTCCCAAGCAATTCCCATGCATGTATTTTCTCGGCTGATTTCATGAGGTGATTGCCGAAGATGGGTGGGTGCAGGGGGGTTGTCGAAGTGCTGAGTAGCAAGATGGGAACGAGGCCGGGAGATGCGAGATAAAGTGAGATGAATCACGTTGAATGTGAACGGGAAGAAAAGAGTAATGGACAGGGAACACAAAAGATGGAACTTAATTAAACTGAGACCACCAAGATGAAAAGTACCGAAGATGAAAGAATATTTAATCATAAAAGATGGAAAGAAGTTTGGACAGAATACTGAGTAGAAAAACCTACATAAAGAAAAGAAAAAGACAAAGTACTCTGATGGGTAATGAAGAGCAGAAAGAAAAAATAAAGCGATCACATGAAGCTTAGGCAAAGGCACGAAAAAGTTGGTATGGATAAATGAAATAAAAACGAGCATGCGATATAAGTGAATCCGGAAAAATCCTAAGGTCATAAGAAACAGACGGAAGTAGAGACGAATGCAGGTAAAACGTTGTCGGGAAAGAGTAATAAAAAGGAAGTACTGGATATTATAGGAGAGTAAGAGAAGGAATGCTGAAAGTGCTAATACCTAAAAAGATGAGAATAAAGTATGAGAGAGTGTTAAAATAGAACAGATTATGAGGAGAAGGAAAACAAGATGCATGAGAAAAGAGTGATTAATGGGGAAATAAGGGGAGACACGGGAAGAGATAACATCAAAGTGAGAGAGAGAGAGAGAGAGAGAGAGAGAGAGAGAGAGAGAGAGAGAGAGAGAGAGAGAGAGAGAGAGAGAGACAGAGAGAGAGAGACAGAGAGAGAGAGACAGAGAGAGAGAGAGAGAGACAGAGAGAGAGAGAGTAAAATGAGGGAAAGAAATGGAGACGAATGTATGTGAAATACGAAAGCCGAGAATAATCCATGAGAATGAAAGCTGGGAGGGAGAAAACATAACGGAAATAGTGCGTACGAGAAGAGGCAAAAACAGGGAGGGAAGGTTTGTGGATAAGAGTAAACGATAATACTTCAGAATACGAACGGAAGTGACGAAAAGGATGAGTGGAGAAATGCTAAATTATTGAGGAGAAAACAGGAATTGATAGGAAGAAAAATTGAACGCCTGATGAATGGGAATGGTGAAACAAATGTAAACAGGAATCGATAGGAATGCTGGGAGGGCCAAGACATGGGAAGGAAACAGCGGGTAGTGCACGAGAATGAATGTTCGCGAAAGACCAATCCATGTGCGCGAGATAAAGAATAATGCATGAGAAAGAAAGCCGGGAGAGAGTAAAGCATGGGAAGGAAGTGGGCCCCTCAGTGTTCTCTTCTTTGTCTGCGCGCGAGGCCGGATGTCGCGTCTGGAACACTCCCTCCCGCACGCGACCCCGCCCCCTTGCCACTCCACCCCACGTCCCCCCCATGCACATACGCGACCCTCGCTCTCCCTTCTCGCTGTCCCTGGCTTCTGGGACTCTATGCCCTTAATTTCAGTGATAACAAGCAGTGATGCAGGGCGGTACCTATATCAGGCTTACTGTACACACACACACACACACTTCGCCTTATATATATATATATATATATATATATATATATATATATATATATATATATATATATATATATATATATATATATATATATAAAGAGGAATTGGTTACTGATGGCTTAATTTTATGACTGAATCCCAGGTGCTACAGGTAGACTATATCTGTTAACTGAATTTTGTTAAAGCAACTTATTGGTTTTCCAGTGGACTGTGACACACTGCAAAAGTACTCCCGTTCATTGATATCACTCCAGTTTTGAATATTCGTATCATATCAGGATGCTGACGGTATTATTAACTCTTTCAAAGCGATGGCATCTTTACACCTGCGCGCAAAACTGCGAGGGAGTTGTGTTTGAACCGGTTTGTTTGTCTGTCTGTTAGTAATTTTTGGAAACAGTACTCGATGAAACTGCACCAGTTTTAGCATAATGACTGAGGACTATTGGAGAAAAAGGTGAATACTTTTTGGGTGAAAAGGGTCATAGGTCACAGGTGAAGAGCAAAGTTAAGTGGAGTTTCGATTTTAGTCAAATTTAGTGGAAGAATTGAGGGACGGGAAAGGATGACTTAGTTCAGTTTTGAGAACAATCGGTCAGAGAAGGTTACAGGGCAGGGTAAAATCTTCGGCCTTTAACTAAAATAAATGCCATTAGATTTGGATCATATTTTGTGGATGGGTTTACAGTTGGACGTGGATAAAATCATTCGAGTTTCAGACCAATAGGTCAAAGATCAGGGTCACAGGGAAAGGTCAGTTTAAAGACTTTTCATCCGATTTGATTCAAACTTAGAGGATGAGCTAAGGGTCAAGTACGGTTGGTGTAATAGGATTCTGTGAGCAATTAGTCAAATGTCAAGGGCTTAGGGCAGAACCAAAGATTTGGCCTCAAGGCCATTCCACACTATCAGTAGGAACCTGTCATGTCCGAGTATGATGCTCCTCTGTTTCGAAGCACTGTAATGATTTACATTATAAACAGCAGACCAGAAGTGGGGATTGTTCATCACATATATATCAAAATCTTTCAAGATCTTTTCATCAGCATACTAGCCTACATGTACCTTCTGTTCGTGAGGACGAGGCTTCAGGCTGACTGTGCGGCGCGGGTAGTTCACTCTCTGAGTGCTTCTTGTTTTTAGAGTATTCTTACAGTATTACCCTCGATGATTACCATAGATTAATCAGATTCACCAGAGTGAGGATTATAATCTCCATTAACCTTATTAGTATGAATGACGATTACCGGTATCTATTTTTTTAAAGTTTAATGCTGCTAGTTCAGACGATTTTACCGTGCATAAAATACTCGTATATGACGGTGTTAATGCCCAGGTGGTGGCACTTGACGATGCATGGCGCCAGCTGCAGGCATATAGAATAAACGGAACTTGGAAAGTTTCAGGATTTTTAGTTTATTCAAGGAGACAAATGCAATAAATATGAATTCATGATTTCTACAGTACACACACACACACACACACACACACACACACACACGAGTTAGGCCACCAACCTGCCAACATATCACCCCTCTCAGTGTCAGCTCAAACAATACACTGCATGACTTTCACGCCAGTGTTTTTCAGCGTTACATGCAAGATTATTCCCTTCTGTTGTCAGACTGGCTACCAGGGCGGAATTGGTAAATACTAAGATTTTTTCAGTGTTAGGCGAGATGACTATTAATGCCGCTTTTATCTCGCAGTAAAAAAAGGAGATGCTGAAGATACTGTACTAATAAACATAATTACCTGTACACAGTGGAGATAATGCTGGTTGGTCCCTTATCTTAGTTCCCCTTGTACATCTCTCTCTCTCTCTCTCTCTCTCTCTCTCACACACACACACACACACACGATTCCTGCTTAACTTCCTTCCCTTACCACTGCCTCTCTTCGTTCCCAACACCCCCACACTCACCCTTTCCCAAAACTACCCTTTCCCCACATCTACCTTTTCCTCACACCCCACACCCATCCTCACCCCACTCCCCACACTCCCACTCACATCACTTGCAGTTCCCACCCTCTCTCCACTCACCACTCCTCACCATACTCTCACTCCACACCCTTCCCCACAGTCCCACTCCCCATCCTCTTCCCACTCCCTTCACTCCCATTCCACATCCTTCCCTACACCCTCACCACCACCCTCTTCCCACTCCTCCATTCTCCACCCTTCCCTACAAAACCAAACCCACCTATCCACCCCTACTCCCCATAGCCCACTCCCCACACTCCCACTTTTCACATTCTCACTTCCTACCCTTACCCATACTCCCACTCCCCACCTTTGTCCACACTCCCGATTACGGTCTACTCTCCACGCTTCCACACCCCCACACTCCCACATCCCATCCCATCCTCTTCTCCATGCCCACACCCCCACACCCCTCAGTCTCACTCCCCACCCTTCTCCACAGTTCCACCTCGACCCTCTTCCTACATCCCATCCTTCCCACACCTCCACTTCTCACACCCCTAATCCCACTCCCCCAGTCCCAAGCCCCCGCCTCCCCACGTCCCTTATTCCCCACACTCGTACTCCCTACCCCTCTCCCTACTGTATACTCCCACCGTTGTGCAGTGTAGCACCCTCATCCGTCAGGCCCCGGTCTCCCCACTGCTGCTCCTCTACTGCTCTGACCACAGTGACACACTTTCTCTTTCTCTCCCGTACATTACGTCTTCCGCTACCCACACTTTCTCTCTTAAATTCTTGCTTTTCTTTCCCATAGTCGTGAGTTTTTGCCTGATTTTCCCCCACCCTCAGGGATTTTATACTGATCCATTTTCTTGTTCATATCATGAGGTTAATATTACTGTAGTTTACTCGTGTGATGTGGCGAGAGCAGTGTGTGATCCGGCTGTTGTCGTGAGGATCACCAGAATGACAAGCACATACCGTTACTGGTGGTTGTAGCCACATCTTAACGTTAAGGAATTTTCGGATAGCCAGGTTCAAGTTTAGCTGCTTTACAAATCCGAGGAATTTTTCCAAGCTGTTACGCTACAGGCACACTTGTAGTACGATAATACAATGTAATGATTTGTTGGCATTCTTCAGCTGAATCAAGAAGCAGTGTTCAACACATTCGAAAAGACAAATGTATCATCACTGTGAAGCTCTACTGAAGCCAACGAAAGTAGCTCATACAGTATATTTTCCTTATAGTTCCAGTGATCTTTTGATCGCTGCTCCCAATTTCATACACAATAATAATTAATCTTATGTTGGTAATGGCTACACACTGCTCGAATGCTGATGGAAATGAAACTGGGAACAAAAATACATTAAACTGTGAGATTCACTGAAATAATAAAAACCATGCAGCAACTAATGGGGCACTCAGAGAGCGCATACTTCCATCAATAGCGGATCCGGATCCGCCCCCAAATTTAATCACTTCTTTCTTGGCCCATGGCCCACCCTTCCACAAACATTCATTGAAATTCACCGACAACTTTTGGAGATACGGTGTAAACAAACGAACAAAAAATTCCGGATCACAGCCAAAGTCTAACAGATTGTTTATTTGGCCATACCCTAACCCTGTAAAAAATTTCAGCAAAATCCATTCCTAACTATTTGGGTAATCCTGTAACAACTGACAGACGGACAAACAGACAAACCAAAAAATGCGGGCAAAAACACGTACACTACCTCCTGGCGGAGGTAAATATCAGGGAACCTCCTCATCGCCTCCAAACTTCCTGCCATCCAATGTGGCGACAGGAAGTCCGGGAAGGTGGTGACAATGTCCTCCAATGAACTGTCACTCATATTAAGGTAGTCACACTTCCTTTCATGCATTGCCTCACGGGAGGAAGTCACTGGTGACAGTATTGCTGATGCGTGATGACAGTGATGCATGTTACAGATGGGTTCACAGGAGTGTATAGCGGCCTATTACACCAGGCCAGATATATGATACCTATCCTAGGTAATTTTATCACGACTTTCCATGTGTAAAGTATGTTTTCCTCTTGACATGGTCGGTCCTCGATGCTGTAGTTATTCCTCAGAATACCCAGTTTATGTACATATTATATTGATGATAAACTTCAGATATTCTTCCGTATATTCACTCTCAATACTATATGTAAGGCTTTCTCAGACGGACCACTCTCATGTACGAGCAGCAATGGAAACTGAGAGGTAGAACTGAGGTGGAGAAGGCCACTAACGTCCATGGCCATGACACATCCGATTTTGGTCGTTGTTGACCCATATACCGAGATATGTGAAAGTCGTGATTATACGTCTTTTCCAAGTGTCAGTGAGTAAAAAACGTGTGTGTGTGAAGGAAAAGGGAGAGGAGCCATGGCCGCGTGGGAATGTGTGGGATCAGCTTGGGTTGGGAGGTGAAAAGATGATCCAGAGCAAGACTGATTGCGGGGCTCATATCGTGCACATTACCAATCTGATGAACAATGTACTGAACAGATCTTGTAGAGGGAGTTTCATTTTGTTCTACCATACAAACAGACAGAATCAAAGTTTCCAGTTGAAGAATGCTGTTAAACTCCTCTGTACCATGACGTTAATATTCTTGCTCTTGCCAGATTTCATGCATCTTCAGTGAGTCTTTTCATACTGAAGGGGTAAAATGCAACCTTCAATGATCCACTTTGTACGACGATATCAGTTTCTGACACACACACACACACACACACACACACACACACACACACACACACACACACACACACACACACACACAGACTGGGTTTCCCTGTGTTTACCTGCTGGTGAGTCGTTTTCTGTTTTTACTAAAAGAGAACGTATACCAGCGCATACTGACACTAAAATGGTGTGTTTGTAGTGTAACTATACAACCACAACAAAAACAATAACAACAACAACAACAGTATCACAGTTCAGTCCGTGTCGCCCTTATGTCTGGCCATGTCGTAGATCAAATTACTTCAGTGGATGTCGCCTGATTTTATATTCCTTGATGGATATAACCTTAATTAACCTAAATTGGCCTAACTGCACCCGCAAAGGCAGAAGTACGCCTATCAACTCTGACTACGTTTGAACGTGCCTGAAATGACCTCAGAAGAATTGCTTTGAATGAATGTGAATGGAGCGGTAGGACTGTTCGGACCACATATTATGTGGTCAGAAATGACCTACCGGTTGCTGAAATATCCTAGATGCATGTAAATAGACTTCAGTGGACTTAGTTGGCCCCGGATGGATGTGAGTGAATCTAACTGGACCTGCAGTGGCTTGAACGTACTTAGGTTGGCTTAATTACCCTTATCTGAACTAAGTGACAATCCTAAGATGATGAGGGAGAGGAGGATGTAGAGAACAAGATGATGAGACATGGAGACTGACTGGGACTGGATGGAACAGGTTACTCCTAACAGGTCAGAACTCAGAAAGGTGATAGAGGCTTTCGTCCTTCAGTGGGATGACTCAGGCTGATAATAGTGATGATGAAAACAGTGCTAAATGATATTCCACAAGACCCACCGCCATGCCACAAGAACACCCCAACTAGTATCATCACGTAATTTCTTCATGATATAATCTTGGTGTGTATTCAGTTCTGACGGTATTATATTAGAGCCCACAGGGTGACATGTGAAGTTGTCTGTGTCATGTGTCGCATGTGGGAAAACTGCTAAGCCTAGGGGAACGTACTGTCTGGGCTTTGTATATAGTCGGATAGGCAAAAATAAAACGACCATAACTGATCTAACAAAACAGAAATGCATGATACTGAATTCTTTGACCATAACTTGGCTTAACTGGACATGAACCAGTCAGTAAACAGGCGACCAAAAGTTGCCTCCATAACTTTAAGGAACCTAACTGGCCTTGTTCACCGTGGAACTGAAGTGGCCTGAATGGACTGGACCCAATTCCGAAGCCACTGGGTTAAATGTGGCCTAAAACTATATTACTGGACCTGACTGGATGAAAAGGAAATAAAGTGATCTGAGCAGACGGTATGACATACAACTGAAAACTCACTTTCCTCTAACTTCTGCAGATTATAGAACATAGAAATGAAAAATAAATATACTACAAACGATAAAAAGAAAAAGAAAAAAAAAGGAATAAAATAAATGCTTACAAGATCCAAAGTGCTGGCTGACTGATGTAGTGGTGACGGATCACTGGTTGGGACGTTAGGTCACTGCTAGCCAACAAGTAACGTAACTGCCCGCGGTACATGAATAAAACGTGATATTTTTTGGTCGCTTTTACCCATATAGACTCTTCCAGAATATTTTAAATAAATTATTACCAATCATGTCTAAAACCGTTGCCATGATCAGGCTGGGGTGGGTGTGATGGACCCACTGAGCTCTATAGCACGGAGGGGCTATCTCCGCTGCGAGCATGTGACTTTGGCCGCCACATTGAAACACCCGCACTCGTCACCACCACCCTGGTAATGCAATTGGAACACTGTTCTTAGCTTGCTGATTCTTTTTTGCTGTTGCTTACACAAGCTGAGCAGTGGCAATGGCACTCTATTTTAGCTGCGCAGTGGACCATGGGATTACATTTTTCGAATTCATCGGCTGATTTCAAAAGGAGCGGGCGTCAGGTGTGGTGCATAAACCAAAGTATATAAACATCATCAGCGCCGCCCTGGGCCTCTGGCGGAGGGCACACAAACTACGCGGTGCAACCCATAAGAAAGCCTCTCCACACTACAGAGCTCAGTGGATGGACCTGGCTGGACCCGAGGTATTATGCTGAGAACTGTATACACCAGACTGACCTAGACTGTTGGCGTGTTCGGACCACCATTGTATTGAAAGCATCTGTTGGTCTGAATGGACCTGAATTACTGTAACAGGGTCTGATATGATACATAAGCTAATTAGACCAAAAGAGGCCAAAGTGGACCTAAGTTGACGAGACCGGGTTAGAGTGGATGAAACAGGACCTGAAGTGACTGAATGGAACTGACTTGGCAGAATCTGGGGCGATATAATGATGATGAATAATCAGACCACTGGACTAGTTTATCATCAATTAGGTTACCCTAGGTAAATTATGAAACATATCAGCTTATTCTTACGGTTATGCTGGATCGTCGCAGGTAATGGGTCGGCGGACGCTCTTGTTTGTCTCTTATCGCCATGTTTCTATTCATGGAAAACTACCGGTATCTGAAACAAGTAAGATAAACGTATTGTCCACTTTAAATAAATATCATATATTGCTTTGCTTCATTTTGTCTCCCTCACCATGGTTTCTCTTTTACAACTCTCGCCTGTAGTACAACTACAACATACCAAGAGCATGACTGCTACAGTTAAGGAATGTGTTGACTGTGTAGGTAAAATGGGATAAGAAGTACAGAAATTAGTAACAAATGTTCAGTAAGGATGTGCTGATGCAACTGTTTAAGAGTATATGCTTAGATGATATGGTAGTATTGACAGAATGGATGCAAACAGGATAATGAAAAGGGTATGGCGGTAGGCTGTAGGAGTGAGTCTGAGGGCAGAAGGAGGCGTGGATGGCTAAGAAGGTGCATGGGTAATGTAAATTAACGTGTAAATATGCGTGGTACGGAAGATGAGAGACAAAAAGTGTGGACAACGAACAGAAATGTATGGATGAATATGTACGGATATGCACATGGCAAGGGTTGAATCTCAATTTTAACCTAGCAGTCGACAGGACGACTCTATCCCACGGGTATTATGAAAAGTAATTTTATGTACATCACTTGGTCTGTGAAGTACAGCCATGAATTTCGTCATTTGGTTTATGAGGCGGAGCCATGAATTTCAAATGATGAGTGGCTCATTTTTATTGTGCACTCTGTTGATGGAAATCTATTTCTGTACTTTCTTCCTCCGGTCTCTGGACCCCTCCCATCCTGTGTAAGCAGGATTGATGATGATGATGGTGATGATGGGGTGATAGTGGTAGTTGTTACCATCTGCGTTATTACTACCACCCTAATCACCACTGTTACCTGGTTCTGTTTCGACCACTAACCTACCATCACCATCATTATGACCATTGACTAGTATCCTTCTGCCATCATCATGAGTATCGTTTCTACTAAACACTGAGCTTACATCCCCACCATCATTTCCATTATCATCACCTTCACCTCCATTCCTAGTCTTACTTCTGCTGGGTCTTACTTCTACCCCTATTTCTCTCTCCTTGTCCTGCTCCTAATCCTTCCATCAAGACGACCACTACCAACAGAACCATCTGAGGTCATTTTTATAAAGGATTCTGACTAACAGGATAAACAAGTCTTCCTTAACTGTTATCACATAATTTTCTTTTATATAATTTCATATTGACTCTAATTTGATGGTGAAGTGTTTGGTAGGTGTATAAGTGCAGGAAACGTAAGGTATACAGGAACAATATTATACACACTTCAAGCTGCAAAGAGGTGATATATACAAACATATGGACTGTGATGCAGGAGACAAACAGGAGTGACGGGACAGGTTGTGAGGTGCTGACGCCAGACTGGTGATGTGGGTCGTGGCGAGGCGCTTATAGTTGCAAATATTTATTCCGTCTGTTTATCTGTCTGCCTTTATCGCTGTCTGTCCGTCTGTCTGTCAGAAAACTGACCATGACATACAATATCCTTTTCCTCGGCATCGCTAATCACTGGGGTAATTTGCTCAGTCACGAAGTGGAGTGTAACAGTCATTTACTATCAAAATGTAACCCGAAATATTACACACATGTTAATAATTCAAGGTGTTTGGAAGAATAATAACAGACAAGGAACAGTATTGGTTAGGAGTATACCAGTATCAGAATGTTTGGTGAGTGATGACCAGGATAGATATAGGAGACGAGGGGAAGATGTGTAGATCAGATGCTTCCAGTAAGACGGAGAGTCGTTGTTTTTGTTGATCAGCCCAGTCTGCCTGGCCATGCAGACCCATCAACCACAGTCAAACAACCGCCTCAGGAGGGTCGTCTCGTGCAGACAGATAGTGGAAAGAAAAATGATCCAGGTTGTAAGGTACTGGTGAATCTGTAAAATGACCAGCTGACTATAGAACAATTACGGAAGTTAATATGCGTGTATGCTGTGGATAAAAATCTGTTGAATGCTGTAGAATTTCTATGGCGGTATTGAACCATGTGTAGGATTAGGCGGGTGTCTAAATGAGTGGCCGAATATATCAATGGGAGTGAGACAAAGGGTGTGTGCACTGTGATGTCTCCATGGCTGTTCAGTACGTATATATATATATATATATATATATATATATATATATGGACTGAGCAATAGATAGATAGATAGATAGAGTTAGGAATGTAAATCTGGAATTATGGAAAGAGGGATAGGAAATGCTGATTTATGATGAAGGACTGAGTATCTCATATCTGATGTATGCAGAGAATGCTGTGTTGCATGTTAATAGTCAACAGAAACTTCCCGTAAATGGATGGAGTTTTGTGAAGGTTTACGAACAACGTAATCTGAAAGTAAATGTAAATATGAGTAAAGCAGTGATTAATGAGAGGAAAGTTGACTTTATTTGATGTGCTGGTACGTGGAGAGAGTCTTGAATTAGCGACTGAGTAAAATTACCTTGGTGATGGAACAAAAAAGAAAGTTAATGTATGAATAAAGTAGATAACAGAGTGGCTATGAAGGTCTTGATAATGAACAGAGTTCTGAATATGGTTACTGCAAGAGAACTGCAGTAAGTTTGTTAGTGCTCATATAAGCATTGAGATGTACGACGGATATCTCATGAATGTGAAAATAAAGGGTAAGAGCAGTGGAATGGGGTTACTGAGAAATGTGTGTGGACTGCACAGAGTGCATGTATATGATAAGAAATTGATCTGCCTAAGACGTGGAACAAGGCAGCCTGATGACAACAGGGTAGAAGAGTGCTGTGTTTAGATACTGCTGTCATATAAAGTGTCTGTAGATAAAGGGGTGAAATGGGAATGTGCGAGTAAGTTAGAAGGTAGACGGAGGTCTGGTATGCCAAGACGGTGGATGGGTATGGTATATAAGCGTGTAAGAGAAAACGAGGTATGAAAACTGAGGTCACTAGGGTATTAACCGGAGACAGAATTTGTTGGGTAAGGTATGTATGAAGAAGAACGTGACAAGCGTTTGGCGTCCCTTTTCAACATGACAGTCAGCTAATTCTCTCTATATGGTAGGTGTATGTGAAACGGATCTATAAAGAAAAAAAAGGTGCATTTCGTGCCAAAGCAAGGATTTCGACAGCTTGAGTGATGTGTGATTGATGATGAAGTCAAAGTCGCTGGACATGCTGACAACTGAATGCCGGTCCCTCAGGAGGCGGGCGACCATGTGGGTGTTGAGGGTGGTTGCGGCTGGAGCAATGTGGGCGGCCGCCTTGGCCACACCTGACTCCGACTTCACTCCACGAGCAGGACCCCGCCCGCGGCCTGAGCCGTACTCGTTGTCTTGGGTGCGGGCGGGGCGGGCAGCGCCGGTCCCACTGCAGTTCAGCGGGGCGGGGGAGGTGGGCTCACGCATACTCAACCACGTCACAAACTACGGCCTCAACCAGACCAACTACCTCACTAAAATCAAGGAGCCACAGCTGTTTAAGGAAGGTCAGTCCATTGTAAATACCAGGCTTGGTCCTTCCTTATTCTATAACATCTAAGGGTAGTCAGTCTGTGAATATACTGTAATACTTCCCAGTAAGAAGTCCATGTTTTAACTGTTAGCGTTTTATTATCTGCGTACAATGGTGTGTGTGTGTGTGTGTGTGTGTGTGTGTGTGTGTGTGTGTGTGTGTGTGTGTGTGTGTGTGTGTGTGTGTGTGTGTGTGTGTGTGTGTGTGTGTGTGTGTGTGTGTGTGTGTGTGTGTGTGTGTGTGTGTGTGTGTGCGTGATGGAATATGATGTGATAATATGTTATGCTGCAGGGTATCACCTGAAGAAGGGCCACCCAGGCCTCTTCCTGGCCGCCTTCAACAAACAGAAGAAAAAGAGCAAAGACCTGGCCACTTTCGGGTACGCTTCTCTCAAGGCCTCGGAGCTGCTGTCCAGCCAGTGAGTGGATGGGGCGTTGGTGCCTCCAGATGTAATTGATGTGATAGGCAAACAATGGGGGCGTATTTATAAAGGATCATAACCAATTTCCACGATTAACAAGTCTCCATTACTGTTTACTGTTTTCACAGATTATTTTCTCTTTTTTGAATTTTGTCACCTCAGTGTTCACTGATGACTGTGAAATGTTTGTTAAATGTATGAGTGAATACAAACGTATATACAAGCTGACGCAAACACAGGTTCAGAGAGATTATAATTACGACCCCGGAAAGTGACCTCCTAGAACTCTCGTTGCCAATCATGTGAACATGATTTACCGTAGAATGCTAGATATCAACAGGCCAGTGCATCTAATAATTACCTACTGGAAAACACTTTCCTGTGATATTTTCTTCATCACAAATAACCAATATCAGAAGATGATGAGTCAGAGTGTAATAGTTTATTCGTATTAGAGAAATGGCATGTAAGTACTGTATAATGATCACATCGACTCAGATATAAAACAAATGAGGAATGACATTTATTTCAGTACACAGCTTCTGAATCACGAGACTTAAAGTTTTTAGCATTTCATTGCTACGGTAGACTTTGCTTATGCTGGAACAATGTCTTAGGTTGTGCCTGTTAATATTATAACTTTTAACTGTTTTTATATATATATATATATATATATATATATATATATATATATATATATATATATATATATATATATATATATCATTATACCTTCTTCATCTCCCACTCATCATCGTTATCCCTCTCGAGGTTTCTCCTGACGCGGCAGCAGGCACTGTTCGGGCTGGAGCAGGTGTCTCTCAGGAACACCGCCCTGTACAACAACTGCCCCGTCAAGTCCGAGGAGCTGACCCGCCTCACGTGCCCAGTCTACTCCTTCTGGTTCCGAACGCTGGACGGCACCTGCAACAACCCAGACCAGCCAGAATGGGGTGCCGCCTTCAGGTCCTTCGCCCGCTTCTTACCGCCAGATTACAGGTATGATGTGGCGACACTCGCGGCGACAGGCAGGTGGATAATGGGATGAAGTAGGAGGTTGACAGGTAGATAAACCAATGAGGAGGAAGACATAGATAAGCAGAGATGTGGCGAGGAGGCAGGTGACGAGGTAGATTGGTGAGAAGGTAGGCAAATAAAACAGACAGCTATAAAGGTAAGACGACAGGCAGACAGGAATGTGACGACTAGGTTGTTGCAGACAGAAAAAACAGACAGGCAGAGAGGTTAAGACGATAAGCAGAAAGGTGAGGAGACAAGCATACAAACAGGCGGACAAGATGGTAAGAAGACAGAAAAACAGGTAGGAGAGGATGTAGGTTATATGGTACTCAGAGAGAAAGACGAAATATAGGCGGATGGAAATCCAGAGATAAAAAGGCCGGCAACAGAGAAGGGGATAGGTTAGAAGGCAAGCACACTTGGTCACACGAATTTTAGGCCATAAAGAGAGAGAACTGAAAGATAAGAGTAGTGTGAGAAAAATGGTGAAAATGTTTTGTGTTTTGTCATGTGCCTCTTTGCTGGTAGTACAGGCGCAGGAAACAAACTCTGGCTGCCAAATTAGGAAACAATCGTGGAAGAAGACACTGAGGATGTGAGAATGAGGAGGAGGAAGGCAGGGAGAACAGAGAATGAGACAAAGAGCGAAAGAAGGAATGACAAGAGGATGATTAAGTAAGGAAGGAAGGGAAAGGCTTGTGTTGTTTAATCATGTTTCTATGATATTTAAGAGATAAGCTGTCAGCAGATGGAGAAAAGGGGAGAGCGCGACTTGATTATTGCTAATTCCTTTCGGTATTTAAAGTGTAAACTGAGTGTGGAGAAAGCAAGCTATAAAACTTAGTTGTGTACTGAATTTGCATAGTGTCCAAATACACTCCCTGGTAGCATGGCTGCTAAAAGTCTCGAGCGGGAGGAAAAGTGCGCTGGCTGTATCTGTCATGGTTCGAAATCAAGAGGTGACCGGAAGTTTCGTCATATAAATGCTGCGTGGTCTACTACGTGATTTATATTAGGTGTGCATCGACTAACAGTCACCAGGTGATGAGTGCAGGTATGTCATGTAGAAAGGCATTACATATCTGCAGTCGATGGTGTTCTGTTAGTCGAGGTATTTTTACCATTAGTGTAGGTCTAATTATTTGTCTCTATAAGATTTAGTATAGGTTAGCGATTTGTCTGTCAGGTGATTAGTTTTAGGGTCTCTAGATTAGGTTTTTCTTTATAAGGTCTAAAAAATATAAAAAAAACAAAAAAATAAAATAAAAATTATATATATATATATATATATATATATATATATATATATATATATATATATGTGTGTGTGTGTGTGTGTGTGTGTGTGTGTGTGTGTGCATGAAAGTGTGTCTGTATATATGGATGGAAGTGTGTGTGTGTGTGTGTGTATATCTATATCTATCTATCTATATACGCCCTTAATGACCAGGGGCTTTGGCCCCAATGGTCGATAGGCCAGGAAAAAAGAAAAAGAATACGTGATTCGTACAACGGTAGCCTAACCTTAGGGTCCTCCTACATCCCCAAAGGGATAATAAAGGATTAGCTCTTACGATAAACCAAATGGTACGAGTCTGCCACTGGCTTAAGACATATTAGCCGTCTCACAGGATATACCGAACGTACTGTTTTTCGGTATGTGCATTTTTGTGAACCCGATATTCTAGTAACACTACTGTGGTTTGGGCCGTATTACTTCCTCAGATACTACTCAGTGTGCTACTACGAGCTTGTTCCATTCAGTTTACTGTGGCGGCGTTGTTTCAGAACCGACACCATGTTACATCAGGAGCCCGGTTATACTGAGGGTCGAGTTAAAAGTGGTTTTAGAGATATCGTAACGTCTCTCGTTTAGCGATTTCTTCTGCACATTATATATCCAAATCCTCTCGTATGTCATTGATGCACACTACATCAATATCAAAATGATGTGCACTATATGCAAGAGAATGATAAGTAGTACTATGCAAAAAAAAAAAAAATGCTTAGGAGGAGCTGCAACGAAACCTCCTATGCCACTTTCAATACAGAAGTGTGTCATCAATAGTTCTTTCTTGCATTCCCATCACAGGCACTTCAGCTCTCTCTTATTTCCTTTGCTGGATCATCGATTTTGTGTTTCTAAAGTTTCATCCCAATTCTCAAGATAACATTTCCAACATTTTTTCTTTTGTCTGCGGATACCTCTTGTCTTTTGTGTTGTGGTGTTTAATGAAATGTTTTCCGGCTTGTGTTGAAATTTACAAAAAGTATACGTACTCCGTGGTCTCATAAAACGGTGAAAGTTGTGGTGCAGTGGCTTCCTCCCACCGTTCCCTCTTTCCCACACTTTCCTTGCACTTTTTGTTGTGAACTTGTCTCATCCATCACTCGAGTCTCTTCCGCTCGCCTTCACTCCCATACCCTTGTATTATGTCTCCTCACTTCTCCCCTTTGCCAGTATTATTTACCATTATCTTTTGCCTCTTATCGCCTGTCAGTTTCCCATTATAACCTCGTCGCCATTATCATTCTGTTAACCATGCCTCATTTTACGAGTATATACCTTCGTCGTTTTCTGCCTCTCTAGATTTATCTCGCAATTTTCCACCCTCTTCTTACTTTTGCCGAACCTTATTTTATTTTCTGCGCTATTCGTTTCTTTATTTTTAATTTTTGTTTATGTATTCGGTTGTTGCTGTTGTTGTTGTTGCTGCTGCTGCTCCAGGTTCAACTGAACGTGAAACCAGTGGACTGCAGGCTGAGTTGCCCGTCTGTTGCAGTCCACAATCTCCCTTTCGAGGTATGAGGAGGGAGATGAGCGACGTTATGAGGAGGGAGATGAGCGACGTTTGCATACCTGGACAAAAGCCATCCAGTTATATCCGTGCCATCGGCTTCCGTAATTTGCTTTATTTATTCATGAGTTTGTGTTTACTCTTCGCACATTTAGTTTATACACCGGCAGTTATGTTTTTTTGTTAATTTTTACCTCCTACTGTAGCAAGTGACTGGGTGATTTTTTAATGATACTTTTGTTTTGAATCTCTAAATATGAAACAGAGTTTCAGTGAGCTCTTCCTGTTTATTAGCTTGTGTGTCCAATCAAATCTGTCAGAAACTTCTAGACAACAAATAAATGATGGTGCTTTCTCTTATCAACATCAGCGTCCTCCCCTAAAGGCAGTATTCTAGTCTTGGATGGCATTATTGTTTTTAATTAATCTATGCTGATTTCAGTACAGAAATATACATATAATTCCGCCTAAGTTTTGCAGAATGGTATTCTGCATAAGATTTACATCTGTGACAAGGTTACCTGCGTCACATTTTTGAACTTAAAGTCCACTACATAAAGAGAGGGACCAGGGATGGAATATAAATTTAAAAATCTTTAAAGTGTTCATGTTAGTTGGCTAATGTCTTCCTAGCCG